>NW_006256486.1:11744821-12062119 GCF_000478725.1 Eutrema salsugineum
TCATCTCATATTCATACCACTTGTCATTTGCTTGTTTAAGTTAATCATTAGCTTTAATTCTTGTTTTAAGCTTGTTTAGTGGAAGTAACATCAAAACCTTATTCATTTGGCTTGAATTAAAAACTGATCCTGCATCTTAGTGTCTACACATGATGGATTGTAATGCTATCACACTTTCAGATTTTTCAATTTTTTGTTTTTGTTTTTATATGCACTTAGATGAATGCAAAATGAGACTCAAAGTGAAAAGGAAAATAAGATCAGAATAAACATGATTAGTAAACACAAAACCCCTTCCCCACACACACACACACACACCCTTGTGTTATAAAAGCATGAAGACACACACACACACACACACACACAATGCAAAGAGAAAATACAGTTTTCGAGGCTCTAAATGAGGGGTTATCAATCCCTTTTGTCACTTTGCAGTACAAAGGGTATCAATCCATCATGTGTAGACACTAAGATGCAGGATAAGTTATTAATTCGAGCCAAATGAGTAAGGTTTTGATGTTACTTCCTTTAAACAAGCTTAAAACTAGAATTCGAGCTCATGATCAACTTAAACAAGCAAATAACAAGTGGTATGAATATGAGATGATGGAAGCATGAGATTTTAGACATGATATTGGGCTAGGGTGCTTTGATGCTAAATCAGGAATGCTAATGACAATGATGAGACATGACTCAAGTGATTTATAACTCTAATCTAGATTAATCCTCTCATGAAGGCATTAACCTCTACATTAATCCATTTTCAAACCAAATCATCATTTGTGAAATATGAATCAATGAGCATTAAGAAACAGGTCTAAAAGATCATTCAAGCAAATAACAAAACATCATCGTGCAGCAAATGCTTAAACCTCTAATACAGCTCTTTCAGGAATTTCATCAAACACTTGTGGTGCAGAAAATTCCCAGAATCTAGATCACAAGTGATGTGCAAGGATCTAGCCTAGAGAACAGCTGTTTAGAGAAATGAACCAATGAATCTAGCCCTAAGCACTCCTAATCTAACACCTTAGCACCCTAACCTACACATCTAAAACCTCATTAAGCTAAACTACTCACTAATCATACTAATCTCTCTTAAACCTTTGCAAGTTGAGAAGATTGGCATGATTAGTGATGAGAAATGGAGATGGAGAAGTTGGATGATGATGGGTTTGCAGCTTTAAACACAGAAATCTCTCAATCTCTCTGATTAAAACTCACAAAGGGGTGGAAGATGAAGATGGAGATGATAGATAATGATGGATTTCAGCTTTAAACCCTAATTACTCTCTTGATTCAACCCAGAAAATGAAGATCTCTCTTACAAAGTTTAGGTTTTTCACAAAAGAGGCAAAGAAAACTAAGAGAATAAAGCTTAGTCTGCTGGATAATGCCTTAAACATATATATAGATAGGGTTTCTTGCTGGGCCAACCTAGGACAAACTAGGTTTTGGCCCAAATAAGGCCCACAAAAACGTCATGAAGCGAGAATGTATCGAGGTGATTTTGGCCGGTGTAGGACGTCGATATTTCTTCGGCGATTTGAGACTGGTTACACTGAGACACTACACCGGCTGAACTCACCTCAGTGCGGCGTCAAGGATAGCTTCAGGGGATCAATACCAAGCAGAATTCAGTCGGTGCAGCATCTCGATAATTCTTCGGCAATTTGGCTTCCAAAAGCCAGCCAAAAACGTCAAGGTTCCAAGGTAATACCGACCAGATTTTGGTCGGTACTCCTTCTCGATATGAATGTAGACCGCTTGCAGCAAATCCTTCATAACTCCTTGCTCACTGGTCCGAACCTCGATCTTCCAACTCCACCAACCAGATGACGTCCTTAGCTCCAAGTTTGGTTAAGGGCTCAACCCCGTATGACATTGGCAAAGCCCCGTCTCGTCGGTTCTTTGAGGCACATCGCGTAAGACCTGATCGGGCCGCGAGACATGTGTTCCTTCCGATGGCGATATCTCCCAGTTCACGGCTCCACATCGTCTGATTCCAAGTGTTCCGGAAACTAGACTCATTACTATTGATTCTTGATGAAGATTCCGGAGGTTGAATCGCATTGCAAGTCCTTCGTCCCACGCGATCAAAGTGAAGGTCTCGTCTACACCAAACCATCTGTCCGAGTTGCTGTACAAAGGCGAGGGTTCCTCTATGATCCCAGCTCCAATTTGCTCCCAAAAGTCTCCAAATGGCCTGAGAATACTCCAAAAATGCAGGACACTCTAGGACCTAATGCAAATCTTAAACAAAGCTAGAACGAAAGACAAACTCTAATAAAACTAGCTAAATGTATGCATGAGACTCAATATTTGGACAAAAATGCAATCCTAAACATGACAAAATATGAGTATATCAAATAACCAACAATATCTTGCTTTTGTATCTCCAAAGAAGATTTTTTTAACTGTCTTATTTCTTATTTAAGCTTTACCTAGTGCCCAAAAGAATATTCACTTCACTTAGAGGTTTTCGAAACCTCATACAATAGCCTGATCAAATAGTATGTGGATCAGGCGGATTCACCCATGCACCTACTTTGGCTATCTGGGTCTATTTATTGAAATTTGTTTGTCCTTATTGATTTACTTGATGTGAGAAACATATATGACATGCAGACGATACAGTGAACTATTCAAAAGTTATCCCAGGCAATCTTAGCTGCCCATCAAACATTATCCATACATCTGTAACATAACTATTCAATACTCTAGGTGGAGCTTTATCTAGTTTAGTGATTTAAGTTCGAGAACTAAACTTAACCATCTGCCTGACTGATTATCTGATTTGCAATTTATGTTTCCTTAAAACTAACACAAGGCTTACCATTTCCATCCATCAAACTTACATTGTTTGCATAACTTTTAGCTTTTTAATTAATTCATAAATCCAAGAGCTTTCATCTGTCTTTGCTTTACTTTACTTTTTACATTCTTGTTGTGTATCACTTCTATACTATTAAAAGGGAAACTTTTAATCTTTGTTGCCAAACACTCATATATATTTAATTTTTTATTTTTTTTTATTTTAATCAACCAATCTAAAGTTATAAATATTCAAAATTAGTTTATAATTATATTATACATAATATGCTGGAGAGTGTTAGCCTTATATATATATATATATATATATATATTATGAGAGAAGTTTTGTGAGTTTTATCATCATGCATTTATAAAATCATATAATATTTCTTTTCAATTTCAGTATATCACTCTTCCAATTACAAATTTTGGGGAAATGATAATCAGAAACTTCCAAGATATTTTGTTAGCTTTATTACTTGATTCTCCATTTTCCAATATTTACTGGTCTTGCCTACAATAATTGATTAAAAAAAAGTTCCAATCTAAATAAATGTATTGTAGTCAAAAACAGAAAATGCAGAAAAAGATAATGGAAATGGAGAGTCAAGTACTAGGGTTAATGAAATATACTACAAATCTATGCATTTTTAAGAGTAAGTATGCTTTATTTTTATAATTCTTACATAATAAGCATTATACATAATTATCGTTTACCAAGTATATACAAATTTTAATAAAACGTTTGACATAAAACTATCTTTATATCATTGCATTGTAGGACCAATAAAAGCTTTATATAATTGTTCAAAAATTCTTCATATTTAAAAAACTTATATTATAAAATATATCAAGTTTTACGAATCATAACTAAATGATATACAAACATTTTGGCACAGAGTTGAAAGTTCTTCAAGATGTTCATATTGAAAAAGTTTTGTTCAGTTTGCCACAATATCATTTCCTTTGTTACTCTATCGAGTCGACTGGGTTGTCACTCTTCTACCATAAAACAAGTGTGTGTGTATTTTTATTTTCCATGTAATATTTATGCGTAATTGTTTTTTGCGAAAATTTCAGCATATGGTCCAAGCACATACCGAATTTAAAAAAAATTATCTTAAATGGAGCACTTATAGAAAATTAATTTGTTTTTGTTAAAGACACTTGTGAGTTTTCCAATATTCATTAACTCCAAAATCCTCCTATGAGTTGTTTCTATAGTTTCACGATAATTAATACAATATGAATTTAAATTTAAATAGAAGGATGTTTAGCTTGTAAATCTATATATAAAAATTTAATTTGGTTATTTTTTGAAACATATTATCCAACTAATATTTCTGATCCAAGAATATAATTATAGTATGATGATATTTAACATAACATTTAAGATAAAAAATTTACTTACACATATTTAACAAGTTGTTCAACCGCATAAATAAAGTGGTTGGAAAGATCACCATCCCATTTTAAAATTCCCAAAATAATAAAAAAATATTATGAATTAGTTATTATGGTTGTTCATTATAAGACTCATATTATAATAAGTTTATAATATTTTCATTTTCCTTATTTTTCAAGTTTAGTTTACTCCCCAAGTATTTGTATATTTATACATATTCTAATTATTTTGTGAAATAAGACATTAATTTTCACCTTTTCTTAGCTCTCCCTTTTATTCGCTACACGTGATCCACATGATAGTCTCTCTATCTAATTATTCTTACACTAAAAATATAATATTTGGCGATCATGATTTTATTGTAGATTCAGTCTCCTCGGATCATAAATATAGAAAGATAGTTATCAATGCTTATCTAGAATAACGATTATCGATGGTTTAATCTTTGTATCTTATTGATTATAGTTTTATTAAAATTCTCTAGATATGAAGATTTGTTAATAAAACTAAAAATGTTTTTAATATAATCAATTAGGGTTTTGTGGTGTCTATGTTCGAGCTAACTATTTTTGACAAAGCTATGACTGTTTAATTGATTGTTAATCATATATGAGAACGATTATAAAACTTTTATTTTTAGATATAAGTTATTAGGGTTTTGATATTATAAAAATTTACTCAAATTTTTTTGTTATGCATTATATATATATATTAAAAATAATAATAAGATAAAAATTAAACAAAAAAATTTTTAATAAAACAATCTAATTTCATAAATAATTTATATGAAGATAAAAAACTAATAAAACTAATATTTTGTTGTTAAAATATGGTCCTTCTTGCATTTTTATCCTGCAAAATTGTTGATCAAAATTTCATATTTGATATTTTCAACCATAGATGTCTCAATCGATAACAAAGTTATCAATTCAATCACTCTAGTGACATGGTAGAACAAAATATTTTTTTTTATCAGGTTCAACTTCGAAAAACTTCATTCAGCAGTGGAAACCAAAACGTAAATGTGGTATTGACGGTTATTTTTTTTTTTCAAAAATATAATTTCCTTAAGAAAATACACTATTTTAAAATATACATTAACCAATATTTTTTTTAGAGAAAAATCCTTAACACTACCAAAAACCCTTACAAATATCATTATCTTATAAAAAAATCTAAAACTGTTTTTAATTTATATATATTCCTAATAAAAAAAAGATTCAACTAAATTATGCCTCCAAAATTTAGATGTCCTAATTTGTCACCTGCCTTGCTTGTGCTCTGGGCCAGTCCTGGTGCTAGTGGAATATAAACTATTAGAGTTGTTAGGTAAAACGTTGCTTTATAGTGATTTCGTATTCATCGGGTTTGGTGTTGGTTGATTGAGTTAACTCAACATATATTTTAATTATTGCATAATTATTATGATATAGTTTGTGAAGCCAAGAAATTATTGCCTCATCATTCAGGCATGCGTAATTAGGATTTGAATTCTTTTTTCATATAATATATAAGATATGGAGATACATGTCTTACTTTGATCTATTCAACAAGATACATGTCTTACTTTGATCTATTCAACAACTGTCGATTGCAACTGATGTGTGTTAAAATCACCTAAAACATTTGTGAATATAAATTAAAGCAGATAAAAAACTTGATGACCGATATAGATGAACAGACTTTTGAAAACCGATTTGCTTATAAGTTGACAGATTATTCTGTTATCAAATATGCAGTGTTATCGATGGTTAGAAAAAGTCTTATAGCTTTATTTTTCCATTCTCTATAATCGTTAATAAGTGTTGATTATATGAAAAGATTTGTGACTATGGAAGATTTATTCTCTCCTTATAATTTTGAGAAAGGAGAACACTACCACCAGTTTGATCTACCAACTTCATTGTCCACCTCTTGATTTAAGGTACCCAAATTAATATTTTTCAGTTTAGTTTTAGTTTCAATATTTAACCATAAACTATTCACAAGTTATTTAGAGCGATTAAAAAAAGACATGATTACTAGAATGTGATATCACTAAAAGCGCATTGCTAAAAGTTTCTTTCAGGAACTTGGATTACCACTAAAGTGAGAAGATAAAGAAGGTAATATGCAAAAGATATATCCGTCATGTAGCAACAAAATAAGCTAGTGTGTGTACAATATGAAGTAGACAAATAATATTAAAAGCTCTGGAAGAGCATATATATTTGCCCATAGAAATACTATTTTGAGAAATACTATAAGAATTGAAGAATCATTTTGTTGTTCTAGAGTGTTCTCCTTAGCATGGAGATGCAGAGAATTACAAGGTATAACTAGATACATGACATCAAATACTAGAGCAGAATTTTCGATTATAAACAATTTTCTTGATTCTCAAGGAATTTTAATAAGATGGTAGATAGAATAGCAAAAAGAGCCTATTTGAACCAAGTATTCCTTTTATTAGTCTTTTTATTTTTTGTATTAACCTTAGTCTTCAGTTTTATGTTCCTAATTATCTCGTACAGTTTGTCAATAAGGATTACAAAAACCCATGGTTAAGAGAAAAAAGTGCAACAGTCACGTTCTAATATTTCCCGTCAAGCTTGGCTGATGAAGATCAATTAGGCCAAACTTGCCTTGAATGGAATTTCACACTTTTGAATTGGCTGCTTTGGTGAAGATGTCTGCAAGTTAATCAGAACTTTTAGTGGAAGCTGGACAAATGATCCCAAGTTCAACCTTTTCACGGATATGATGGCAGTCCACTTTAATATGCTAGGTGCACTCCTGAAGCACAGAGTTAGAGACAATATGAATTGCAGTTTGGTTGTCACAATGTATAATGATAGGCTGACTATCTTGACTTCAAGATCCAGAAGTAATACCTCAATCCAAGTAAGCTCATCAGTGGTGTCAGCCATAGACTGGTACTCAGCTTCAACGCTGGACCTTGACACCACCTTCTGCTTCTTGCTTCTCTAAGTAACAAGGTTCCCACCAACGAAAGTCTGATAGCCCCGGGTTAATTTCCTGTCAACCTTGTCTCCAGTCCAGTCAGCATAACAATAGCCAATGATGGCTGTTCTTCTACATCTAGCCTTTGCCTGGAGTTCCCTTTAAGTACTTGAGGATCTGTTCCACCATATTTCAATGGTATATCGTTGGAGCTTGCATGTGTTGACTAACCTGGTTTACAGCAAAACATAAATCCGGATGAGTAATTGTGAGATAAATGAGCTTACCCACAATTATTTGGTATTGTCCAATGTTGTCATAAGGTTTTGATAACACCATATTTTGATTAATTTTATGGATCATTTTGAAATAATTTGTCTATGTTTTTTATTGCTTTCAAGTGTTTTTTATTATGTTTTTCTACTATTTGTAGTTTCAAGACTCTTTTCAGGAAACTTAGGGAAAAGCTTAACAAAATGCACAGAAGACCAGATTTCAGCTCAGAGTCAAGCCGTCAGAAGTTCAACCCCAAATGAAGACTTTCTCACCATCTGATCCAGCTCAATTTTGGATACCTTAAAGATGGAACTACCAGCTTTCCAGCACACTTTACAGCTTGGCAATCCAACGGTTCAATCAAAAGTTACGCGAAGAGCAAGATGTCTTGTAAACCAGTCGGCAAGCATTCCTACCCGCGGCCAACAGCTATTTCACCACGGTCCCGATCTTCCCGACCGCGGAGATTGGTCTGTCCGACCCGAGCCTATTTTCAATCCCAGAATGATTCTCTCATTTGGAGACACCCTAAGTGACAACTTGGAGACTATAAATACATGTTTTTAGAAACCCTAGACGACATACAATTTATTCTTTTTTGCAGCTTTTAAGTTTTTGTCTTTCATTTTCTTAGTTTTTAGGTTTAGGGGGAGAGAGATCTATCTCTTAAGCCCCCTTTGTTCTTCTATCATATCGATTTCAATACAGCTTTTCAATACAATGTTTTTGCTTTTGTTCATCATGTCTGAGTAGTTTTATTGTTGGTTTTAAGGGATTTTCGATGGGGATTATATATGTTCAATGAGGATTCCATTAGCTATTGAAGCCGAATCCTAGAACTTTTTCTTCTAAATTTATTTATAATGCATGGGAGTAGCGTCATGAACTACAATCTGATCTAAGTCTTGGATGTTACAAAAGTTTTCATTCGGGGCCATATCTAGTTCGAGAAGTGCAGATCGACCATAGGAGTGGAAACCTACTTATGGGAGAGCTGTGAATATTGATGAGTCTTAAGCATATCGCATCTTTTCTCTTTCAGGGCCAGAGTGGAAACCTACTGGTCACGGTTGAGAGAGATAGTTGGTTATGATCACGACAGTGGCGTATACGTTCGTGATTCGAGTTCTAAGAGTTTTAGCTAGGATCTTTTTAATTTACTCTTTAGAAATGTTATGAATCGTTCATCCCCCAGAGAAAATTTCCCCGAAAATCCAGCGCCTCTTTTCTATAGATTTACACCGATTTTCATTCAAGTTTTTAGTCTAGTATTTCATTCAAGTTTTTAGTCTAGTATTTCATTCACTTAGCCGATTTTCATACAAGCAATTAGGTCTAGCCGGTTTTCTTTTTTTTAGTCGATTTCTTTAAGTTTAGTTATTAGGTCATTTTCATTCCCGTATTTTTCCGTTAAGATTAGTTTTTACGTTTTAAAGACACCACCATAACCCCTACAAAAATCGCCTGGTTCTAGACTTCCTTACTTCACATTTATTTCAAAGGTTTTTGCAGGAAAGATCCTCATTCCCTGTGGATTCGATCCCTAAGTACTACAACTGATCATTTGTGCACTTGCGGCTATTGATTTCATTTAGGGTAAAACTTAACAACCCTCACACGACAGCAACATCAAGTTTTTGGCGCCATTTTCGGGGAAAGCACGCATTTTTTTCCGCAAAACCCTAAGAAAGGTTGGTAAATCGACTCTATAACCCTTTTCTGGTTATTTCCATTTTTTGGTTCTTTTTTTCAGTTCCCGAAGCAATGAACCCTATAAATCGAAATCCCTACTAAGAGGGAGGTCTTTACAACACTCCCCAAGCCACCAGACGCAGAGAAGAACATCAAGCTCGAGATCTCAGCTACATGGATCGATACACCCAGCCAAACCATCCATACCTGCTCGCTGCCGAGAAGATCCTTATGGTCCTCCTCCGACCTATTCTGAGCCGTATTTCGACCATCCTCCACTGCAGAACCCTAGCCAGCAAGAGGAAAACTTGAGAATCAGCAAACGCCTAGGACGTCTCGAAGGAATGATAAACCACTTCCTTGATCAGCAAATCCTCATCGAAACCACCCTGCTCAAGAGGATTGATTCAATTTCTGAAGAGTTCAACATAAAATTCGATGATCTGGCTGATCATGTCAGAGTCTTAGAAGAGCAAACCCACAAGGACGCACAAACCCTAGCCGGTATGATCGATCAAGTCGCAGCAGAACAGACAAGGCAAGGGTAAAGATATCATACAAAACTCAAGTGATATTGTCGAATCGAAACGGGAGATCAAAGAAGTTGGAGAATTCGCCTCCTGGTATAGAGAGAAGACAGACGAAGAGTTGCAAGAAATCGAGAACAGGCTAAACAAACTTGAGCTCAAGGCATGGAAGATTGATGTGAGAATGGGACAGATCCCTCATAACACCGTATTTTGACCACTTTTATGGATCATAATTGTATCTTATCCAGGTGTTTTAACTCTGTTTTCAATGGTTTTTAAAGTGTTTTCAATGTTTTAGAGTTTCAAAAGACTTTACAGGAAACTTGGGCAAAAGATATGCAATTTGGAACAAATAAGCAATTTTGGATAAATGCAGACCGTCAGAAGTATGACAAGCGATGAAGACCTTCTCACCGTCTGATCACCCCCAAAATTTGAGACAACATAGAGGATCCAACTAGCTTTCTAATGCACTTGGTTTGCAGACAATCCAACGGTTAGATCTTTAGATACTCCCCATGCAAGAATGACAGAAAATGCAGTTCCAGAAGAGAGCAAGTGCCGAGACCGCGGCCAACACCCATTTTCCCACGGGTAGAGCCACCGCGACCGCGGAACTTGGTTGTTCACTTTCCCGACGACTTAATTAAAGTCCAGATCAATTCCTTTCGTTATTTTTGAAGCCCTAAGTGTCCAGAACCACCCCAGAAGCTATAAATACCCCCTTTAGGTCATTCCTAAAGGTGGGGAGACGACATAAGATAAAAATAGAGAGAGAATTCGTGTGGGTGCTTCACAAACCCTAGGGAGGCCGCCGTCTTCGAAGAGGAGCCGCCGCAGGAGTGACCATCGCGCCTCCTTCTGCTTCTCTGTTCTTCGTTCTTCTTCCTTCTTTTCTTTAGTTTCCTGCACTTTCAATTTCGTTTATGATGCTTTGTTACAATATGTTTGAGTAGTTACCCAGTTGGGTTTAAAGGGATTTTTCAAAGGGAATTTCATGTGTCTTTGCTTATGAATCGATAGATTTAGGATTTATAATCTTCTAGATGTTCTTCGTTTTCCTTTAATCTTACTGCATGATTCTTTGCTGGCCACTTAGAAGCCGATCTGATATGATATGTTGCGAAAGCTTTCATTGATTGTCTGAACTAGGGTGAAACGAGCAATTCTTCTATAGGAGTGGAAACCTACCTGTAGTTGAGTTGTGAATATTGATGAGTCTTATTCTGCTATTGCATCTTCTCCCTTCCAGAATCAGAGTGGAAACCTACTGATTAGGGTTGCGAGAGATAGTTGTTTAGTGCTGCGAAAGTAGGCTATTCATACTTCCGTGCCTCGAGTTCTAGAACATACGTAGATGATTACCTTTATCACTTATTTAAAATCGACCTAGCATAGACTATGAACCACTGCGAATTCCCCTTGAGCCCCAACGTTTGTCTTTAATTGTTTACAACCTTCAGTTTAGTTAGCTTTTCATTCGCTTATTGCTTGCTTTCCATTCGCTTGTTCTTCGTTTTCAATCGCCTAGTTTAATCGCTTTTTAGCTGCTTTACTTGCTTTCGTTTTTGTCAATTGCTTTTTAGTTTTTAATTGCTTTCTAGTTTAGATTTAGTGACAACAAAAACCCAAAACCAAAACCAAAACCTTTTAGTTCTAATCTGATTTAAGCGTTGCGTTGAATTCGTACTGAAACAACTAAATCTCTGTGGATCGATACCCTAAGTACTACAGCGCACATCTGTGCACTTGCAGACATTTAGGGGTTATAAATTTAAAACCTGAAGCTTAGTAAAACGAAAACAACAAACCCCGTTTACAAATCGCATCAAGTTTTTGGCGCCGTTGCCGGGGACTTAAAATTTGTTTCGTTGCGAATCCCAGCTTAAATCCATTAGAACACTTGTTTATTTTTACTTTTTCTTTTGAATTTTTCAGGTTTCTCTGAGATGAGAGACCGGGAACATGTTCCCGGAACTCTTGGTGATCCACCAAATCGTGTGGATGGTGATCCAATCGACGATGATGACCTGACTGATGATGAGTTTGAAGAACCGATTTATGATGACAATGAGCTAATCAGATCGGTCAAACACAAAGATGATGATGAACTGATTGGAAGTTTCGATTCACTCGAAAAATTCATGGGAGATCGAAGAGCTATTCAACCAGCCTTACCTGAGGATGGCAAAACCGAAATTAAGGTACCCCATATCCATTTAGTTCAACAAAATCAATTCTCTGGTTATTCATTCGAAAATCCGATAAACCATATCGAGACTTTCGAAGAATTATGTGCAACCATTACAGCAAATGGGGACTACCACAAGTGTAGTCTTTTCCCATTCTCTTTGAAAGAAAATGCCAGCAAATGGCTAAAATCTTTGCCACCTGCTTCACTAAAAACGTGGGCAGTGTGTAAAACTGCTTTCCTAAATCATTTTTACACTAGAAATCTTTCAAATCTCTTAAGAAAGAAGATAAGAACTTTTAAACAAAAAGAAGATGAAGATCTTTTAGATACTTGGGAAAGATTTAGGGAATACCAAAGAGATTGTCCACACCATGGATATGCCGAGGAATACCTGCTAAGTATCTTCTATCGCGGTATAACTTCAGAGTTACGACACTCTTTCGACATAGCAAGTAATGGAGATTTCACAACTAGATCTGTAGAAGATGCTCACGTTTTCATTAAAACTTTAGGAAACAGCATCCGAAATCAAGTAACCTTTGGTAATTCTGTACTTCCTGAGAAGAAAGAAGAAATTTCGGAAGTTATAAAGTGTCTCCGTCACATAATGAGTCATCTTGGATTGCAACAACCAAATAGGGTACACAATACGTGTAACTTTGATGGCTGGGACAAGCCAATGGATTCTTATGGTCAAGGGATGGTGAACACTGCAGAAGTCTATCAAATTCAAGATTTTCCATTCGTTTCTGATCACCGCGGGTCCATTCAATCGGACCGCGGCCAAGCAAGCTTTCACCGCGGTCGTGCTGGTTCTGACTGCGGCCAAGACATGATTCACCGCGGTCGTGAGCCACCTGACCGCGGGAAAACGTCTTCTGAACTTGCCTGGACACCACCTTCTGAACCAATCTTGGGTATTCAATCTAATCCTGTTTCATATCCTAGTTTTCACTCTTCTGAAGCTAAAAACCTAAACAAAAAGATTCTAGAGCTTGAAAAATCTAGGTCTCAAGAGATTAGTGATCTTAGATCTGAACTAAAAGAGATGCAGAAGGATCTTGATACCCTCCTTAACATAATGGTCAAAACCAGTTCTAAAAACTTAGATAAACCTGAGGAACCAAGTGAAAATTCTTCCGAAAGCTCAAGTGAAGCAGATCCCTCCGATCATGTGAAAGCTATCACACTTAGGAGTGGATTAGCTTACAAAGAGCCTGAATTTCCTAAAGATCCCAAAGATGAGGAAAAGGGTAAGGAAAAGGAGAAAACAAGAGAAAGAATCACGAATGAAGATGTTGAAAAAGAAGTGGTAGGAGAAAAGGATGGAGAAGAAGTAAGAGAAGATTCATCCCGGGAAATCCTTGGAGAAGACCCGACCCGATTCCTCCTCCACCAACTCGTGTCTACAAACCTAAACCTCCATATCCTAGAGCCTTAAAAGCCCCTAAGAAAGAGAAAGAAAAAGCTAAGCTGAAAGAGCTGATCGATCAATTAAATGTGAGATTACCTTTCGTAGAAGCTTGTGCTATGATTCCTGCTTTAAGAAAATACATGAAGGGTATTCTAACAAATTCTTTAACTCTTGAAGAAGGTGTTATGATGATAACCCATGAATGTAGTTCTATCTTGCAAAGCCGAATCCCTGAAAAGAAAAATGATCCTGGAAGCTTTGTACTTTCATGCACCATCAATGATGTAGCTTTTGAGCGTGCTCTCTGTGATTTAGGTTCTAGCATAAACATGATGCCTCTTTCAGTAGCAAAACGTTTAGGACACCACACTTTCAAGCCCACTAAAATTTCTTTAGTAGTAGCTGATCGTTCTGTTAGACAACCAGTAGGTATCCTAGTAGATGTTCCCGTCGAAATCGAAAAATGTTCCATACCAACCGATTTCGTAGTTCTAGAACTAGAAAAAGAACCTAAGGATCCACTTATTCTTGGAAGACCATTCCTATCTACAGCCGGAGCCATAATCAATGTTCCTGAAGAAAAAATCGACCTTCATCTAGCCGGTTCAATTATGCAGTTTGACATGAACAAAAGTTTTGATAAACCAACTTTGGATGGCAAAATTTGTTGGGTTGATGAGTTAGACGGAATTATTGAGGAAGTCTATGAAGATCTGCTTCTAGACGACCCTTTAAGTGTCACGCTTTCACCCGCAAAAGATGAACGCAATTTCCTTGAAGGAATTTCGAGTGAATGCGCACGTATGCTTGATAAGTCCGAAACTTATAGGAAACCTCTAAACTATCTAGATCTTAAGGACCAAACAAACTTTCCTACACCTCCTAAAGACACTGCCGCAGCAATTAATGATCCTTGGGGTGAGCTTAAAGCCCCTAAAGTCGAGCTTAAACCTCTTCCCGTCGGACTTAAGTACGCTTTCCTTGGACCAAATTCTACTTATCCTGTCAAAATAAACTCTGGTTTGACGGAAGAAGAAACCACAATGCTGTTGACTGAGCTGAGAAAGCATAGAAAAGCCTTAGGATATTCACTTGATGACATACCTGGAATCTCTCCAGATCTTTTTATGCACAAGATAAATCTAGAGGATAATGCTAAAAACTCAATCGAAAGTTAAAGGAGACTGAACCCTAATCTCATGGATGTTGTCAAGAAGGAGATTATGAAGCTTTTAGAAGCTGGAATAATCTTTCCTATCTCAGATAGCACTTGGGTTAGCCCAGTTCATGTTGTTCCAAAGAAAGGAGGAGTCACTGTCATTAAAAATGATAAAGATGAAATGATCGCTACCAGAACAGTAACTGGACATCGTATGTGCATCGATTACCGGAAACTGAACGCAGCAACTAGGAAAGATCATTTTCCACTCCCCTTCATAGATCAAATGCTAGAAAGATTAGCTAATCATCCCTACTATTGCTTCCCTGATGGATACTCCGGATTTTTCCAAATTCCTATTCGACCGGAGGATTAAGAAAAAACGACATTCACTTGTCCATATGGCACGTTCACTTACAGACGTATGCCTTTTGGATTGTGTAATGCACCTGCTACTTTCCAGTGGTGCATGATGTCGATCTTCACAGATTTTATTGAGGATTTCATGGAAGTATTCATGGACGATTTCTCTGTCTATGGATCTTCTTTTGAAAAATGCTTAGGCAACCTTGGTAAAGTTCTGCAAAGATGTGAAGATAAGCATTTAGTATTAAATTGGGAAAAATGTCACTTCATGGTACAAGACGGAATCGTGCTCGGGCACAGAATTTCCGGAAAAGGTATTGAAGTTGACAAAGCTAAAATCGAAGTCATGACCAGCCTATAACCACCCACAAACGTAAAAGGAATTCGTAGTTTCTTAGGACACGCATGATTCTATAGGCGCTTCATTAAAGTTTTTTCTCAAATAGCTAGACCTCTTACGCGTTTGCTTTGCAAAGAAACGAACTTCGAGTTCGATGATGAGTGCTTAGCCGCGTTTCATAAGATCAAACAAGATCTTGTCTCCGCCCCTGTCGTGCAAGCACCTGATTGGGAACTCCCATTCGAAATCATGTGCGATGCAAGTGACTATGCAGTCGGAGCAGTGCTTGGCCAACGAAAAGATAAGAAACTGCACGTAATCTACTACGCTAGCAGAACTCTAGACGAAGCTCAATGCAATTATGCTACAACAGAGAAAGAACTTCTAGCTGTCGTATTTGCATTTGAGAAATTCCGTTCTTATCTCGTAGGATCTAAGGTCATAGTTCATACTGATCATGCTGCAATCAAGTATTTAATGTCTAAGAAAGACGCTAAACCTCAGTTGATAAGATGGATCCTCTTACTTCAAGAATTCGATATCGAAATTTGAGATCGGAAAGGAGCAGATAATGGAGTTGCAGACCATCTTTCACGAATTCGAGTTGAAGAAAGATTGCCTTTAAATCACAGTTTGCCTGAAGAAAACATCTATGCAATAGATACTACCCCCAATGCCAATACCGCACCACCACGTCCTCTGATGCGACGAGCAGATGCTTTCAACACCCCATGGTTTAGGCACATAGCAAATTACCTAGCAGCTGATGTAGAACCACAACAATTCTTTGGTTATAGGAAGAAAAAGTTCCTGAAAAACATAAGACATTATTTTTGGGGTGAACCCTATCTCTATAAGAGATGTGCTGATGGGTTATTCCGAAGACGAGTGGCTGAAGTAGAGATGGAAGGAATTTTATTCGGATGCCATAGCTCGTCTTACGCAGGACATTTCGCAACCTTCAAAACTGCTTCAAAAATCTTACAAGCAGGTTTTTGGTGGCCTACTTTGTTCAAAGATACTCAAGCTTATATATCGAGATGCGATAAATGCCAAAGGATGGGCAATATAAGCAAAAGGAATGAGATGCCTCAAAATTTTATTCTCGAAGTCGAAATTTTCGATGTCTGGGGAATATATTTTATGGGACCCTTTCCTACTTCTTTTGGAAACCAATACATCTTAGTAGCAGTAGACTACGTCTCTAAGTGGGTTGAAGCAGTCGCTAGTCCCACCAATGACGCAAAAGTTGTCATGAAGCTGTTTAAATCTGTTATATTCCCGCGTTTTGGAGTTCCTAGAATTGTGATAAGCGACGGAGGATCGCAGTATTTTGACCACTTTTATGGATCATAATTGTATCTTATCCAGGTGTTTTAACTCTGTTTTCAATGGTTTTAAAGTGTTTTCAATGTTTTAGAGTTTCAAAAGACTTTACAGGAAACTTGGGCAAAAGATATGCAATTTGGAACAAATGAGCAATTTTGGATAAATGCAGACCTTCAGAAGTATGACAAGCGATGAAGACCTTCTCACCGTCTGATCACCCCCAAAATTTGAGACAACATAGAGGATCCAACTAGCTTTCTAATGCACTTGGTTTGCAGACAATCCAACGGTTAGATCTTCAGATACTCCCCATGCAAGAATGACAGAAAATGCAGTTCCGGAAGAGAGCAAGTGCCGGGACCGCGGCCAACACCCATTTTCCCGCGGGTAAAGCCACCGCGACCGCGGAACTTGGTCGTTCACTTTCCCGACGACTTAATTAAAGTCCAGATCAATTCCTTTCGTTATTTTTGAAGCCCTAAGTGTCCAGAACCACCCCAGAAGCTATAAATACCCCCTTTAGGTCATTCCTAAAGGTGGGGAGACGACATAAGATAAAAATAGAGAGAGAATTCGTGTGGGTGCTTCAAAAACCCTAGGGAGGCCGCCGTCTTCGAAGAGGAGCCGCTGCAGGAGTGACCATCGCGCCTCCTTCTGCTTCTCTGTTCTTCGTTCTTCTTCCTTCTTTTCTTTAGTTTCCTGCACTTTCAATTTCGTTTATGATGCTTTGTTACAATATGTTTGAGTAGTTACCCAGTTGGGTTTAAAGGAATTTTTCAAAGGGAATTTCATGTGTCTTTGCTTATGAATCGATAGATTTAGGATTTATAATCTTCTAGATGTTCTTCGTTTGCCTTTATTCTTACTGCGTGATTCTTTGCTGGCCACTTAGAAGCCGATCTGATATGATATGTTGCGAAAGCTTTCATTGATTGTCTGAACTAGGGTGAAACGAGCAATTCTTCTATAGGAGTGGAAACCTACCTGTAGTTGAGTTGTGAATATTGATGAGTCTTATTCTGCTATTGCATCTTCTCCCTTCCAGAATCAGAGTGGAAACCTACTGATTAGGGTTGCGAGAGATAGTTGTTTAGTGCTGCGAAAGTAGGCTATTCATACTTCCGTGCCTCGAGTTCTAGAACATACGTAGATGATTACCTTTATCACTTATTTAAAATCGACCTAGCATAGACTATGAACCCCTGCGAATTCCCCTTGAGCCCCAACGTTTGTCTTTAATTGTTTACAACCTTCAGTTTAGTTAGCTTTTCATTCGCTTATTGCTTGCTTTCCATTCGCTTGTTCTTCGTTTTCAATCGCCTAGTTTAATCGCTTTTTAGTTGCTTTATTTTCTTTCGTTTTTGTCAATTGCTTTTTAGTTTTTAATTGCTTTCTAGTTTAGATTTAGTGACAACAAAAACCCAAAACAAAAACCAAAACCTTTTAGTTCTAATCTGATTTAAGCGTTGCGTTGAATTCGTATTGAAACAACTAAGTCTCTGTGGATCGATACCCTAAGTACTACAGCGCACATCCACTTGCAGACATTTAGGGGTTATAAATTTAAAACCTGAAGCTTAGTAAAACGAAAACAACAAACCCCGTTTACAAATCGCATCAATCCCCAACGTTGAGCTGATTGAAAGATTTTCTAAGAAATCTCCCAAAGATCCTGATGAGAAGAATCAACAACACCCTGGTATAAGTTCAGAATTAACCAAGAGACGACCAGATGATGGTAATCTACCAAAGAAAGAAGCTGAAGAGGTTCATACCAACTGCAAGGAAAAAGAAGCAAACTATGAGCAGGTCATATTCGGAGCTGGGGGTCTGTCTGCTCTGATCGCGGCCAAGACCCTTTTTCTCGCGGTCGCTGATATATTCATAAATTGCATCATTTAGTGTACATATTTAAGTCCAAATCATGTCTCATTTGCATACATTTTAGGTCTTTAAACATTGTTTTAGGACTTAGGAGATTGCATTAGGTCCAAGAGAGTTTTGCATGGTTTGGAGTATTAAACAGGTGCTTATGGGGCCTATTTGGAGTGGAGAATGTGAACCAGATGAAGAAATGGACTTGAAATGATCAAAAATGGTGAAAATGGGCATTATGGAGCTTCTTGGAAAAAAGACTGTACTGATGGTCAGAGATTCTCGGCTAAAATCAATACCACGGGTAGGATTCTCGGCCAAAACACGTACTGGTCGCTTAAGCTTCTAGGCCAATACTCTCGGGTGCAAATACATCTCATAAATCGTGTTACCAGAAGATTTTGTCGGCCGATTCAGCTTCCGGGTCTTCAGAAAAGATCAACATAATTGAGTCTAAATTCCAGAACAGTTAGAATCAAGGCATTTGGAGCACAGAGACAAAAGATATGGCCACCGGAATACGAACATGTCTCGCACTCATTCCGGAGAAATCTGATACACCTCAAAGACGTCATTACCAGGAAGCCTTTCCCTCCAATCTGGTTTACAGGGTCTTCATAAAAGTTGGAGAGAACTGAGTCTAGTTTCCAGACCGCTTGGAATTATGAGATTTGGAGTCGTGAGCTAAGAGATATTGCAACTTGAAGGAAGACATGTCTAGAAGCAGATTTGGACCCGTGCAATGCACCTCAGAGATTAGCCCTTAGGGAACCTTTGCACTCGCCGGATTGAGTTCCACATCAAAGTTGGAGCTTAAAGAGTCACCTTTCATGTTGATTTTTTTTGGTAGCATTTGAAGTTCTGAGCTGTGAGTTCCGGAAGACGGGAAACAAGTATGTCAATCAGACGTCTAAAAGTGGAAATGTAGCTAAGTGTCATGTTTTGACACGGCCATAATGCCACGGGCTTGACTTGGCTGTGGCATAATATGACATCGCTCAGGATTTAACACGGTCTTGAGACACGGCCTATATCTAGATGCGGCAAACAATCATTAACCTTGACACGACCTAGATGCCACGGCCAATCATCATGTCGTGGCAATCACCGAATGTTCCATGCCTTGACACGACCTTAATGACACGTGATGACACAAGACCGTGGTAATCCAAGAAATTCATGATCCAAACCCAGAAAGGAAGAGACACAGCCATGCATCACAATCCAAATCAAGCCATGGCAACCTTGTTCTTGAAGAATCTGCTCTTGATCTTTGAATGCCACGGTCTGGCCAAGGACCATCTGACCGTGGCAAACCACACCACTATCCATCAAGGCCGGGTCAAGAGCCAGTTTGTTCTGGGCTGACCCGGTCCATTAGCACTTAGTATATATATTTTTTTGGGGAAATCCCTAAGGAGGATCTTCTCTCTTAGTTTCTCTCTAATTTTCTTTCCTTTTTGGTGTAAAAACGTTTTTGATTAAGATATATCTTGCTGATTTAATCATCTTAAGGCTGTTACTTATCGTTGCATCATCTTATCTTTGCTTCTAATCATGATTAACATCACCTCTTGCAAAAGAAATTGTGTGTTCTTCATGATTAGTGAGTAGTCATCTTTTAAGCTTCTAGGTGTGTAGATTAGGGTGCTTTGATGCTTGATTTATGATGTTTAGGTTCTAGATTCTCATTTCATTTTCTTAGTTAGCTGCTCTTAATGCTAGATCTTTGCACATCACTCTGATCTAGGGCTTAGGCATTTCTCCACCCACAAGGTGTTTGATGAAATGCCTGAAAGAGCTAAGCTAAGGGTTTATGCCTTTTCATCATGAGAGTGATAGTTTAATGCATAAATGATCTATTAGAACTGTTTCTTAATGCTCATTAGTTCATATTTCACAAATGGAAATTTGGTTTAAAAGTAGATTAGTGTAGAGATTAATACATTCATGAGAGGATTAGTCTTGATTAGAGTTCTAAGTTGAAATGTTTTGAGATCATGTGATTGCTTGCTATGTCTTTCTGTATAAGATTCAGTCTTTCTTTGGAGAGACTGTTTGGTCACTTATTGGGCTTGGTACATTATGCTTGTTGATTACTTGGTTATATCTAATGGTTGTTAGACTTGATTAAGTGATTTGCAAAGAGATTTCTATCATGAGAGTGGATTAATCTATCTTTGAAGTCTAAACTAAAGAGTAACAAGTATTGCATCATATTCTTAGCATCATGGATCAACATTGAAAGCACCCTAATCAATGATCACATCTAGAGGTTTATCTTTTATCATTTGATTAATCATCTTCTTTCTTGTTTAGCTTGCTTTGTGTAGTTCATTAATCATTGAATTGCTTGCTTGTTTTCTGTTTTATTGCTTCTTTGTTACTTTGTTCACCAAAAACCTTTCTTATTTCACTTGACTTAAGAACTTGTCACCTAAACTAGTGCCTAACTACCACACATTTGGATTGATACCCTTTATGCTACAACAGCAAAGGGATTGATAGCCCTCAAGACCTAAAAACTATTGTTTATCAATTGGCGCTGTTGCCATATTGTGTGGGGATTGTTAGCATTAGTTTCTGATATGGTTTTTGAGATCAAGTTTCATTTGTTTTACTGATCACCTTTCATGTTCTTTCTTTGTTTTCAGGTTTATGATCACAAGAAGCCAAGCAAGAAGACAAAGAGATCTGTTCACTTGGAAAGGTTAGGAATGGATCAGCAAGTTGGGAATAAGCATCAGGCTTAAGAAGCTGATCACGGTCAAAGAGCTGGTAATGGGATTGGAATTCAGGTTCAACAAGCTCAGGTCCATCAGGGACAAGCTCAGGGTAACCAGAACCAAGACCGACCTCAGGTTAATCCACCACAGCCCCACCCAAACCCACCCAGACGTCTTCAGCCACGACCGATCTATGTTGGAGAGAATGACCAAGCCAATGCACATCAGCATCGTGCAGGAATTCAAGTTCCACCAGTTGAAGCCAACAACTTTGAGGTTAAGGCATCACTCCTCACCATAGTTCAAAACTCTAAATTTCATGGACTCCCCATAGAAGATCCTCTTGATCATCTAGAGCAGTTTGATAGGGTGTGCAATTAACTAAGATAAATTTAGTCTCTGAAGATGGTTTCAAGCTAAGGCTGTTTCCTTTTAGCTTGGGAGACAAAGCTCATCAGTGGGAGAAGAATCTACCTCCAATTTCAATCCACACTTGGGAACAATGCAAGCAGGCATTTCTCTCCAAGTTCTTCTCCACTTCAAGGACTGCCAAGCTAAGGAACCAGATTTCAAGCTTAACTCAGCTTTTTAATGAAACCTTTGGAGAAGCTTGGGACAGGTTTAGAAGCTACACAAATCAGTGTCCACATCATGGCTTTTCAGAAGCCTCTCTCCTTAGCACTTTGTATAGAGGAGCTGTTCCCAAGATCAGGAATCAGTTGGACACAACATCAAATGGGAATTTCTTGGCAAAAGAAATCAATGCAGCTATGGAACTTGTTGAGAACTTAGCAATGAGCCAAGACACCTATGGAGAGGACTTTGATAAAGCTAACAGATGTGAGGCCTCTTGTACACAACAAAGCGTGGAAGAGAAGATCAAAGCACTGCATATCAAGCTTGGCAAAGCCCTAGTTGCCATTCAAAAGCCTATAAACTATGTGAGTGAGGACAAGGGATGCTTTACCAATATCAATGAAGAGGGTCTCACTCAAGAGGATTTGCACTTCATAGGGAATCAGAACAAGTTCAATGGGTACAACAACTTCAACAAACACCAGAACTTGTCCTATAGGAGCAACAATGTGGCCAACCCCCAAAACCAAGTCTTCCCTCCTCAAAGCTTTGTTCAAAAGAATCAGTACCAAGGTAACTTCCAAAGTCAACAGGGTTTTCAGCAACCAGTGGTTCAGAATCAAGGGAATAGCTACACAAATCAAGTCAGCTTACAGCCAAAGGCCCCTCCTCCAGGTTTTGGTCAGCCACTAGTTCAACACGGCCCTGATTTCAATGTTGTTCTCTAACAGTTCTTACTAGGACAACAAAAGATGGAATCCAACCTGGAGATACTAGGCGCTGAACTTAAGGCTCTTCAAAAGAACAAGGGCATCTGCATTTCTGAACCTCAAGGCTCTCTTCCTGGTAAAGCTGTTCAAAACCCAAAAGATTATTGCAATGCCATCTACTCCAATGATGACCTTCAGCTGCTGTGCAAGAGATTGAAGACCTTCTTTATGGTCAAGTTTCTAATGAGAATGCACACACTCATGTGGATGAGGACGCCATATAGATGATTTCATGGGCTTCCTACATGAACTCAATGAGGACATTGAGAAAGAAAGTGTGGGGGCAGCCTGTTCAGTTTGTTCTGTTCAACAAGGGAATGCTTCAGGGTCTATTGCAACAAAACAGCTGCCAACTGATCAAGCAAAGCCAACAGATAGTGCCTCCACCTCTGAATCAACTCAGATGAAGCCCACCTCCCTCCCAAAGCTAGGCAACCCAGGGAAGTTCACCATCTCTTACACTCTTGGCAACTTTAAAATGGAGAATGCTTTGTGTGACTCAGGGTCAAGTGTTAGCATTAAGTCGAAGGACATGATGGAGAGGCTAAAGGTCAAGTCTATAACGTCCTACCCTTCTTCTATTACCTTTGGTGATTCCTACTCCAAGAAACCATATGGATTTTTAGAAGACTATCCACTTCAAGTTGGTGAATGTGTAATCCCCACTGATTTTGTCATCATGAAGATGAAGAAGACCAAAGAGCTCTCCCTATTGCCTGGAACTGCATTTCTCAACACCACTGGTGCAATGATTGACTTTGATACTCAAAGGGAGGTTCTTACAAAGATGGATAAGGATGTCTCTTACCCTGTTAAACATCCTTTAGCTGAATTATGTGGATCAGTTGTTCATGAGATAGAACTGCCTAAAGTACTTGAGATGAAGTATGTGGGCACTGCTGGAATTCTAGATGGCTCCCAATCTCTTTCAGCTGTGGAAAAGGAGAAAGAACCTCACCACAACTCTGTTTATAAGGATGGGAATGAAGTGCCTTTGATCAGAGAAGAAGACATCTTGCTCTCATGGTCTCCTACACTTGATGATCTAAAACTGAGGAACACCAATGTTGCTAAATGTCCTGTTTTGACACGGCCATAATGCCACGGCCTGAACTTGGCCGTGGCATAATATGACATCGCTCGGGATTTGACACGGTCTTGAGACACGGCCTATATCTGGCCGCGGCAAACAATCATTAACCTTGACACGATCAAGATGCCACGGCCAATCATCAGGCCGTGGCAATCACCGAATGTTCCACGCCTTGACACGAACTTAATGACACGGGATGACACAAGATCGTGGCAATCCAAGAAGTTCATGATCCAAACCCAGAAAGGAAGAGACACAGCCATGCATCACGGTCCAGATCAAGCCATGGCAACCTTGTTCTTGAAGAATTTGCTCTTGATCTTTTACACGGTCAAATGCCACGGTCTGGCCAAGGACCATCTGACCGTGGCCAACCACACCACTATTCATCAAGGCCAGGTCAGGACCTAGTTTGTTATGGGCTCCATTAGCACTTAGTATATATATGTTTTTGGGGAAAACCCTAAGGAGGATCTTCTTTCTTAGTTTCTCTCTAATTTTCTTTCTTTTTTAGTGTAAACGTGTTTGATTAAGTGATATCTTGCTGATTTAATCATCTTAAGGCTGTTTCTTATCATTGCATCATCTCATATTTTCTTCTAATCATGATTAACATTCACCTCTTGCAAAAGAAATTGTGTGTTCTTCATGATTAGTGAGTAGTCATCTTTTAAGCTTCTAGGTGTGTAGATTAGGGTGCTTTGATGCTTGATTTATGATGTTTAGGTTCTAGATTCTCATTTCATTTCCTTAGTTAGCTGCTCTTAATGCTAGATCTTTGCACATCACTCTGATCTAGGGCTTAGGCATTTCTCCACCCACAATGTGTTTGATGAAATGCCTGAAAGAGCTAAGCTAAGGGTTTATGCTTTTTCATCATGAGAGTGATAGTTTAATGCATAAATGATATATTAGAACTGTTTCTTAATGCTCATTAGTTCATATTTCACAAATGGAAATTTGGTTTAAAAGTAGATTAGTGTAGAGATTAATACATTCATGAGAGGATTAGTCTTGATTAGAGTTCTAAGTTGAAATGTTTTGAGATCATGTGATTGCTTGCTATGTCTTTCTGTATAAGATTCAGTCTTTCTTTGGAGAGACTGTTTGGTCACTTATTGGGCTTGGTACATTATGCTTGTTGATTACTTGGTTATATCTAATGGTTGTTAGACTTGATTAAGTGATTTGCAAAGAGATTTCTATCATGAGAGTGGATTAATCTATCTTTGAAGTCTAAACTAAAGAGTAACAAGTATTGCATCATATTCTTAGCATCATGGATCAACATTGAAAGCACCCTAATCAATGATCACATCTAGAGGTTTATCTTTTATCATTTGATTAATCATCTTCTTTCTTGTTTAGCTTGCTTTGTTTAGTTCATTAATCATTGCATTGCTTGCTTGTTTTCTGTTTTATTGCTTCTTTGTTACTTTGTTCACCAAAAACCTTTCTTATTTCACTTGACTTAAGAACTTGTCACCTAAACTAGTGCCTAACTACCAAACATTTGGATTGATACCCTTTATGCTACAACAGCAAAGGGATTGATAGCCGTCAAGACCTAAAAACTATTGTTTATCAATTGGCGCTGTTGCCATATTGTATGGGGATTGTTAGCATTAGTTTCTGATATGGTTTTTGAGATCAAGTTTCATTTGTTTTACTGATCACCTTTCATGTTCTTTCTTTGTTTTCAGGTTTATGATCACAAGAAGCCAAGCAAGAAGACAAAGAGATCTGTTCACTTGGAAAGGTTAGGAATGGATCAGCAAGTTGGGAATAAGCATCAGGCTCAAGAAGCTGATCACGGTCAAAGAGCTGGTAATGGGATTAGAATTCAGGTTCAACAAGCTCAGGTCCATCAGGGACAAGCTCAGGGTAACCAGAACCAAGACCGACCTCAGGTTAATCCACCACAGCCCACCCAAACCCACCCAGACGTCTTCAGCCACGACCGATCTATGTTGGAGAGAATGACCAAGCCAATGCACATCAGCATCGTGCAGGAATTCAAGTTCTACCAGTTGAAGCCAACAACTTTGAGGTTAAGGCATCACTCCTCACCATAGTTCAAAACTCTAAATTTCATGGACTCCCCATAGAAGATCCTCTTGATCATCTAGAGCAGTTTGATAGGGTGTGCAATTAACTAAGATAAATTTAGTCTCTGAAGATGGTTTCAAGCTAAGGCTGTTTCCTTTTAGCTTGGGAGACAAAGCTCATCAGTGGGAGAAGAATCTACCTCCAGTTTCAATCCACATTTGGGAACAATGCAAGCAGGCATTTCTCTCCAAGTTCTTCTCCACTTCAAGGACTGCCAAGCTAAGGAACCAGATTTCAAGCTTAACTCAGCTTTTTAATGAAACCTTTGGAGAAGCTTGGGACAGGTTTAGAAGCTACACAAATCAGTGTCCACATCATGGCTTTTCAGAAGCCTCTCTCCTTAGCACTTTGTATAGAGGAGCTGTTCCCAAGATCAGGAATCAGTTGGACACAGCATCAAATGGGAATTTCTTGGCAAAAGAAATCAATGCAGCTATGGAACTTGTTGAGAACTTAGCAATGAGCCAAGACACCTATGGAGAGGACTTTGATAAAGCTAACAGATGTGAGGCCTCTTGTACACAACAAAGCGTGGAAGAGAAGATCAAAGCACTGCATATCAAGCTTGGCAAAGCCCTAGTTGCCATTCAAAAGCCTATAAACTATGTGAGTGAGGACAAGGGATGCTTTACCAATATCAATGAAGAGGGTCTCACTCAAGAGGATTTGCACTTCATAGGGAATCAGAACAAGTTCAATGGGTACAACAACTTCAACAAACACCAGAACTTGTCCTATAGGAGCAACAATGTGGCCAACCCCCAAAACCTAGTCTTCCCTCCTCAAAGCTTTGTTCAAAAAAATCAGTACCAAGGTAACTTCTAAAGTCAACAGGGTTTTCAGCAACCAGTGGTTCAGAATCAAGGGAATAGCTACACAAATCAAGTCAGCTTACAGCCAAAGGCCCCTCCTCCAGGTTTTGGTCAGCCACTAGTTCAACACGGCCCTGATTCAATGTTGTTCTCTAACAGTTCTTACTAGGACAACAAAAGATGGAATCCAACCTGGAGATACTAGGCGCTGAACTTAAGGCTCTTCAAAAGAACAAGGGCATCTGCATTTCTGAACCTCAAGGCTCTCTTCCTGGTAAAGCTGTTCAAAACCCAAAAGATTATTGCAATGCCATCTACTCCAATGATGACCTTCAGCTGCTGTGCAAGAGATTGAAGACCTTCTTTATGGTCAAGTTTCTAATGAGAATGCACACACTCATGTGGATGAGGACGCCATATAGATGATTTCATGGGCTTCCTACATGAACTCAATGAGGACATTGAGAAAGAAAGTGTGGGGGCAGCCTGTTCAGTTTGTTCTGTTCAACAAGGGAATGCTTCAGGGTCTATTTCAACAAAACAGCTGCCAACTGATCAAGCAAAGCCAACAGATAGTGCCTCCACCTCTGAATCAACTCAGATGAAGCCCACCTCCCTCCCAAAGCTAGGCAACCCAGGGAAGTTCACCATCTCTTACACTCTTGGCAACTTTAAAATGGAGAATGCTTTGTGTGACTCAGGGTCAAGTGTTAGCATAATGTCGAAGGACATGATGGAGAGGCTAAAGGTCAAGTCTATAACGTCCTACCCTTCTTCTATTACCTTTGGTGATTCCTACTCCAAGAAACCATATGGATTTTTAGAAGACTATCCACTTCAAGTTGGTGAATGTGTAATCCCCACTGATTTTGTCATCATGAAGATGAAGAAGACCAAAGAGCTCTCCCTATTGCCTGGAACTGCATTTCTCAACACCACTGGTGCAATGATTGACTTTGATACTCAAAGGGAGGTTCTTACAAAGATGGATAAGGATGTCTCTTACCCTGTTCAACATCCTTTAGCTGAATTATGTGGATCAGTTGTTCATGAGATAGAACTGCCTAAAGTACTTGAGATGAAGTATGTGGGCACTGCTGGAATTCTAGGTGGCTCCCAATCTCTTTCAGCTGTGGAAAAGGAGAAAGAACCTCACCACAACTCTGTTTATAAGGATGGGAATGAAGTGCCTTTGATCAGAGAAGAAGACATCTTGCTCTCATGGTCTCCTACACTTGATGATCTAAAACTGAGGAACACCAATGTTGCTAAATGTCCTGTTTTGACACGGCCATAATGCCACGGCCTGAACTTGGCCGTGGCATAATATGACATCGCTCGGGATTTGACACGGTCTTGAGACACGGCCTATATCTGGCCGCGGCAAACAATCATTAACCTTGACACGATCAAGATGCCACGGCCAATCATCAGGCCGTGGCAATCACCGAATGTTCCACGCCTTGACACGAACTTAATGACACGGGATGACACAAGATCGTGGCCAAGGACCATCTGACCGTGGCCAACCACACCACTATCCATCAAGGCCAGGTCAGGACCCAGTTTGTTCTGGGCTCCATTAGCACTTAGTATATATATCTTTTTGGGGAAAACCCTAAGGAGGATCTTCTTTCTTAGTTTCTCTCTAATTTTCTTTCTTTTTTAGTGTAAACGTGTTTGATTAAGTGATATCTTGCTGATTTAATCATCTTAAGGCTGTTTCTTATCATTGCATCATCTCATATTTTCTTCTAATCATGATTAACATCACCTCTTGCAAAAGAGATGGTGTGTTCTTCATGATTAGTGAGTAGTCATCTTTTAAGCTTCTAGGTGTGTAGATTAGGTGCTTTGATGCTTGATTTATGATGTTTAGGTTCTAGATTCTCATTTCATTTCTTTAGTAAGCTGCTCTTAATGATAGATCTTTGCACATTACTCTGATCTAGCGCTTAGGCATTTCTCCACCCACAAGGTGTTTGATGAAATGCCTGAAAGAGCTAAGCTAAGGGTTTATGCCTTTTCATCATGAGAGTGATAGTTTAATGCATAAATGACATATTAGAACTTTTTCTTAATGCTCATTAGTTCATATTTCACAAATGGAAATATGGTTTAAAAGTGGATTAGTGTAGAGATTATTATTTTCATGAGAGGATTAGTCTAGATTAGAGTTCTAAGTAGAAATGTTTTGAGATCATGTGATTGCTTGCTATGTCTTTCTGTATAAATTTCAGTCTTTCTTTGTAGAGACTGTTTGGTCACTTATTGGGCTTGGTACATTATGCTTGTTGATTACTTGGTTATATCTAATGGTTGTTAGACTTGATTAAGTGATTTGCATCATGAGAGTGGATTAATCTATCTTTGAAGTCTAGACTAAAGAGTAACAAGTATTGCATCATGTTCTTAGCATCATGGATCAACATTGAAAGCACCCTAATCAATGATCACATCTAGAGGTTTATCTTCTATCATTTGCTTAATCATGTTCTTTCTTGTTTAACTTGCTTTGTTTAGTTCATTAATCATTGCATTGCTTGCTTGTTTTCTGTTTTATTGCTTCTTTGTTACTTTGTTCACCAAAAACCTTTCTTATTTCACTCGACTTAAGAACTTGTCACATAAACTAGTGCCTAACTACCACACATTTGGATTGATACCCTTTATGCTACAACAGCAAAGGGATTGATAGCCCTCAAGACTTAAAAACTATTCTTTATCAGTCGCGAGGCCACTAACCGTGGGGATTGGTCGTTCAGACTCACCTCTGGGCGAAGATTAGTCTAGCTGATGATTCCAGTGCAACACCTAAAGGAATAGCCCCTGACATTCGTTTGAGAATAGGAGATTGCATTGTGCCTGTCGACTTTTACATTTTCGAAACAAGAGACGCAGCACATCCAGTAATTCTCAGATGGTCTTTTTTAGCAACTTCCGGAACCATCATGGATTGGCCAAACTGGAGGATCTCATTTGCTAATATCGACAAAGTTGTCTTTACAGAAACTGTCCTTTACAACAGCAAAGCAGGAAAACTTCCTACAACAAAAGAGTCTAAAGAAGAGCTTTGGAGTGACGAAGAACCTGCTAAGTTAAACAAGGAGACTTCGATAAAGATTTGTCTTAGGACAAGATCTTCTTCATTGGACTAAGTCACGTCCAACACAAAGTCAAGCTAAACAATTTGAAACAGAAGCGCTTAATGGGAGGCAACCCTTTTAGGTACTGTTTTCTTTAGGCTTTTTCTTTCTTTTTCTGTTGATCTTTTTCTTTTGCTTAGTTTCAGGTGTTTCTTATAAATAAAAAAAGCAAAAAAAAAAATAAAAAAAAACCGAAAAAACCAAAAAGAAGGATGGTCCCTGACTGCTCGGCCTAGCAAAAACCAAGGAGAAGCAGGAAAAAGACCGTAGTTGCAGGAGTTCGGACCGCGGCCAAGCCCACTTTGACCACAACCGCGTCTTTATGACCGCGGCCAAGCATGCTTTTATCGCGGTCGCGTAAGCTCTGACCGCGTGTAACACCCCCGATTCGTTCTATACTTAGAAGGAATCCAGTGTGTTGCAGTATGATACCGGGGACAGTCCGGCTAGAGCATCCCATAATACTGTAACTAAACTATTACCGATATCATTCCTCTCGACCAAGGCCTAAGGCTTCTCAACCCGTACCCCGATCTTGAGTTGTTCCGACCCGGACCAGGGTCTAGTATCTTGAAAAGCGAGGTTTGTACAAAAAAATGCCTTTTATCCATATTGAAAATCTTTACAAAGCACGTTAACAACATGAAATCCGACAAAGCATTTTACTTACAAAACCAATTCCGGAAATAGCTTTCAAGACTTCTTTACAATCCCTCCGTAAAACTACTCCAGCACTCCTAATGTCTGATGCCTTCCCTTCTAAATCTGTCTACGGCTTCCTGCGAGACAAAAACGTATAATGAGCATTTCTACAAAATGTCCAGTGAGTTCAGGCCCTGCTAAATACGTTAATTCCCCATCCCACCCCAGATAGCAGAAGCACATCACACAAGGGAAAGCAACAAACACAATGAGTCGCACATAATTTTCACGGAACAACTATCAATCAAATGCTAAAGCGGAAGCTATAATATCACACAACATTACCGAACAGGTGGGATCCCAACCCAACATGCCTTACAGCATGTACCTATTGACACCTCCTAGCCCGGCAAGGTCCCGCTATTCATAGCCACTCAGGCACATGAACCAGACTTGCTTCCAACTTCGCGGTCCTTCCTTTTCGACCAGTCGGGCCGCATCGTCATGCAGCACTCGGCCATGGGAGCGACCCAAGTATCCCTCCAAGTCTTTGGGCTTGTGTCCTAACACACCACAAGGTTCTACCAACCTTTCTGTGGTTCCCGCAATTCTTATACCACAGATTCCACTGAATCTCTCTGTGGCTTACACACAATTATTTAGGTTCAACGGTTACCCGCAACCTTTATCTACATCGTTTTATTAGCCAACGACCCGTGGTGACCATAGTCCCCTCACGGCCACCCTTTTAAACAATACTTTATCATTCATAATCGTTCTAAGTATAGCTTACCCTTAATCCGGCATAGAACCCCTTATCATATGCCTTGGTTTTATTTCTTTTAACGTTCAAGTTCTTACTAACTTAATGTTTTCGAGGTTATATAATTTTCTTACTAAGTATAATGGTTTAGGTTCCCACCCTCAAACAATGGCTTATACCTAGCAAGCATTCACAAAATCTACTTATAACCGTGGATCACAGTCTCGCCTAGACCGATCTATGGTTCCCTGCACAAAATTGTTAGTTCCTATATATCGGAACTCACCTTTTTCCTTGACGGACGTTTCCCGGGCGTTCTCCCGTTTATCGCCAAACTCGAACCGAAATCCACCTGACTCGGCTACTTCTATCGGCTAAACTCTCCTGCTCGGCACTCCGATCGATTACGGTAAGCTCTTATCAGACTATATCTCTCTTTCTCTTAAGTTTTTCTAAGTTTTTCAGGTGTGATTCGAAACTATGGTTTCGGGTCCTATTTATAGCCGCAGTTCGCCGATCTTAGTTCAGCACGTGTCGGCCAAGCGTCCTTTCCGGTCATGATTCAGCGCCACATGCCGCAGTCCGCGCATGCACACCTCCATGTACCAAGTCTAGACCTAGACCTAGCCCGTAGCTCGCCATACTCAGCACAGCTATCAGCCGTCCAAGTCATGCTCCCGTCCGCGTGTAATTCTCACGGCCAGTCCACATCGATGTTCAGCGCTTCTTTCCGCAACAAGTGTTAAGGCTAGTCCGACCATAGGTTTATAGGTCTGACCCTAGGTAAGCCTCTGGTCGACCCTTGTCCAGCCTTCGTGTCAGCTCGGCCGATTACCCATGTGTCGCGTTTTCACAGCAACACATCAGGTACATGGCTCGGTCACGCCATGTTCTATGCCGCTGACGGCCATGCCACCAGCAGTACCACGTACCATCACGCGCGCATTTTAGAAAATTTGCCTGCGTCGTTTTACTCCCGTCCGGCCATAAATGCACCCGTCCGGCCAAAAATCAAGTTTCCGCGGCCAAAACTGATTTTTAGCGGACCACATGGATTTTCTTCGGGCTTTTTCTTCTTTTTCCCTGTTAGATCCCTTCCTCTGTTGCCTCTGATCTATCTTCTTCATTTTTTCCTTTACCAAAATCCATCTTTTCCCTTTCCTGGTCTTTTATTATAACAGCTCATGTAACGGGGTGTTACATTCTCCCCCACTTATAGGAATTCGTCCCCGAATTCCCAACGCAAGTTCATGCTTTATACTCTTAAGAATTCTGGCTTCCATCTGACTTCTTCTTTCTTGCTTTCTCTTCCACGCTCTCCTTTGTAGCCGTTCATCTTGGTTTTTCTGTCCTTCCATTCTTTCGGCTATAAATAGTCCCTACTTCCAACTTCATCTTTCTTCTAAGGTTTCCCAAACCTAATTTTCTAGTTCCAGGAATCCTTCCTAGGACTTAGAGTTTTCTCCCTAACTTCTCACAGCTTCCTAACAAGGGACTTGCTAGAAGTTAGTTTTCATCCAAACCGCTTATTGTACTTGGGATTAGATCACATGTCTTTCCCAAATACTCGGTTTTTCTTTTACCTTCTCTTAAAATAAGACACATTCACACTAACTTTCATCTTATAGATAGTTCATATTTTACATGGGTGGCTTACCCACACTTATGCTCACACATACATACATACAAACAAAGATAGGCACGGATTAAGTTCACCAGACTTTCCGTCCTACAACATGTGGTCTTAGCCTATACTGCTTCACACACGATTTTACTAGTGCATACGGTCTTAGCTTGTCAGCTTCACGTACGTCTTCTGCACAAAATTGTGCATGGTCTTAGCCCTCCCGACTTCACATGCGACTTTCTCACGCAACACACACACACATATGTACATAAAGTACACAGAAAACAGTTAACACCCATACTTACCTGATATTCGGACCTTATATCAAGGCTAAGGAGGGTTCCCTGCTTTCGAACTTAGTTATTCCCAAAATCCAAACCTTCGTAGAACCACGCATTTCCGCTTGACGATGAGCTGTGTGATTCATGAGTTCTGGACTGCCCTGATTCCGCACTAGGACTCTGCATTGTTGAACCGTCATTCCTTGGCTCATTTTGTCGAGCCACTCCTTCACGACATCCCCACGTAAAGTGACTCGTGGATCCACATCGAGTGCAAGGCCTTCGTTGCCTTATCCATTCTGGATCGGTTCCTCTTATTCGTGCCGTGGCCCTTCTTCTTGGCCTTCTTGGCTGTTCCATCTCTGGTCTTATCTCATTCGGTCTTTCTCTTGGTTCACTTGGTTCTCCAACTTCTCTTCTCCCATTTTCGATTTCGTTGTTTATGACAGACGGCTCCACCCAATCCATAGTGTTTCTTGATTCTTCAAGTTGTTGGGGACAATAGTATTCTGTCCCAGTTTCATCACGCCTCCATAATCCTTCCCTAACTTCGTGATCTAGAAGATCACCCATTCTCCTTATCCGAGGTTCCACCCTTGCTTGTGGTACTGTCACACTTTCATTTTCATCTCCACATTCCTCTGGCTCGATTACTTGGGGAAAAACTCCATCAGATGTCCCTCCTGATTCACTTGTACTTGCTTCTTCAACATGGTTCATCTCTTGCCTTCCATTTACGTTCTGGTTCAATACTAAGTGGGGTCTCCAACACAGATTCCACCAATTCACCAAATGCGTCTCTTTATCCGCCCACTGTTCTTCATTCTCTCGGCGTTCACGTTCTTGAGCTACCCTAACTTCATAGTAATGGTCTTCCGGTATCTGAATGTGATCCCATAACGGTCGAAAGAGTCGTACAAACCTTCAGTTCCGAGCTCCCTTATGACTTGTTGCATTCGGGGATCAAGACATGTAAGGGCGTCCCTTCTCATGGCTTCATCTGCTTCACTTTGTCGTATGCGAGATGTCTCCAGGTTATCTTCACATTCTTCGGTAATGGTTGACATCTCCTCCACTCGATGTATCCTTTGTTCTGGCATCTGCTCTTGCACGATATGAATTTCCGGCGGTGGGTACTGATATTGACAATCTACCGTAAATGTGTAGGGTCTCCAAACAGTAGGTGACGCTTCTGGTCCACTGGAGTCACTTGTAGTCCACATTCCACTGCTTGGGGACCATCTGTCTGATCCACTCCATACTGATGCCGAATCATCAGAGGAAAGCTGGATAACTTCCACCAAATACGGTTCCAAAATCTCCACATCCGAAAACTCCGTTGCCATCACCAAGAACCCGTCAAATGGCTGTGACACCTCAAATACATCTTCCGGCTCTGGTTCTTGTTGATTACTCTCCATATCCGCGTCCAAGTCTAATCCGGCTAACATGTCCGGATTCGACAAAGCCGACTCCTCAAGATTTCCACCTTCTTCTGGATCTTCTTCTGGATCCTTCTCTAATTTGGATTCACATGTCGTATCCGAATCAACCACATAAATTTCTTGCACTGAACTTGAGTATTCATCATCACTCGATGTTTCCGCCTCATCCCATGAGTTTGAACTTCCGGATCCATAAAATCGGGGAAACCAGTAACCATGCCGCCTCTCGGAACCTGGCGTCCACTCAGAATCAGGCTCATACTGTCCCGGTCGTCTCGGCATTTCCTGCATTGCTCAACAAAAGGGTAAATTCCTAGAAATTTCCACACCCTATGGCAATCGGACCTCTGGATTCCTACAGGTGTTCATGCGACTCATTTTGACTCGATAAAATATTTGAAAACTCGTTTTCACAAGAATGATCATGAACCATGCTCTGATACCAACTTCTGTAACACCCCCGATTCGTTCTACACTTAGAAGGAATCCAGAGTGTTGCAGTATGATACCGGGGACAGTCCGGCTAGAGCATCCCATAATACTCTAACTAAACTATTACCGATATCATTCCTCTCGACCAAGGCCTAAGGCTTCTCAACCCGTACCCCGATCTTGAGTTGTTCCGACCCGGACCTGGGTCTAGTATCTTGAAAAGCGAGGTTTGTACAGAAAAATGCCTTTTATTCATATTGAAAATCTTTACAAAGCACGTTAACAACATGAAATCCGACAAAGCATTTTACTTACAAAACCAATTCCGGAAATAGCTTTCAAGACTTCTTTACAATCCCACCGTAAAACTACTCCAGCACTCCTAATGTCCGATGCCTTCCCTTCTAAATCTGTCTACGGCTTCCTGCAAGACAAAAACGTATAATGAGCATTTCTACAAAATGCCCAGTGAGTTCAGGCCCTGCTCAATACGTTAATTCCCCATCCCACCCCAGATAGCAGAAGCACATCACACAAGGGAAAGCAACAAACACAATGAGTCGCACATAAGTTTCACGGAACAACTATCAATCAAATGCTAAAGCGGAAGCTACAATATCACACAACATTACCGAACAGGTGGGATCCCAACCCAACATGCCTTACAGCATGTACCTATTGACACCTCCTAGCCCGGCAAGGTCCCGCTATTCATAGCCACTCAGGCACATGAACCAGACTTGCTTCCGACTTCGCTGTCCTTCCTTTTCGACCAGTCGGGCCGCATCGTCATGCAGCACTCGGCCATGGGAGCGACCCAAGTATCCCTCCAAGTCTTTGGGCTTGTGTCCTAACACACCACAAGGTTCTACCAACCTTTCTGTGGTTCCCGCAATTCTTATACCACAGATTCCACTGAATCTCTCTGTGGCTTACACACAATTATTTAGGTTCAACGGTTACCCGCAACCTCTATCTACATCGTTTTATTAGCCAACGACCCGTGGTGACCATAGTCCCCTCACGGCCACCCTTTTAAACAATAATTTACGATTCATAATCGTTCTAAGTATAGCTTACCCTTAATCCGGCATAGAACCCCTTATCATATGCCTTGGTTTTATTTCTTTTAACGTTCAAGTTCTTACTAACTTAACGTTTTCGAGGTTATATAATTTTCTTACTAAGTATAACGGTTTAGGTTCCCACCCTCAAACAATGTCTTATACCTAGCAAGCATTCACACAATCTATTTATAACCGTGGATCACAGTCTCGCCTAGACCGATCCATGGTTCCCTGCACAAAATTGTTAGTTCCTATCTACCGGAACTCACCTTTTTCCTTGACGGACGTTTCCCGGGCGTTCTCCCGTTTATCGCCAAACTCAGACCGAAATCCACCCGACTCGGCTACTTCTATCGGCTAAACTCTCCTGCTCGGCACTCCGATCGATTACGGTAAGCTCTTATCAGACTATATCTCTCTTTCTCTTAAGTTTTTCTAAGTTTTTCAGGTGTGATTCGAAACTATGGTTTCGGGTCCTATTTATAGCCGCAGTTCGCCGACCTTGGTTCAGCACGTGTCGGCCAAGCGTCCTTTCCGGTCATGATTCAGCGCCACATGCCGCAGTCCGCGCATGCACGCCTCCATGTACCAAGTCTAGACCTAGACCTAGCCCGTAGCTCGCCATACTCAGCACAGCTATCGGCCTTCCTGGTCATGCTCCCGTCCGCGTGTCATTCTCACGGCCAGTCCACATCATTGTTCAGCGCTTCTTTCCGCAATAAGTGTTCAGGCTAGTCCGACCATAGGTTTATAGGTCTGACCCTAGGTAAGCCTCTGGTCGACCCTTGTCCAGCCTTCGTGTCAGCCCGGCCGATTACCCATGTGTCGCGTTTTCACAGCAACACGTCAGCTACACGGCTCGGTCACGCCATGTGTTGGCGAGGCTCCGTGCATGTTCCATGCCACTGACGGCCATGCCACCAGCAGTGCCACGTACCGTCACGCGCGCATTTTAGAAAATTTCCCTGCATCGTTTTACTCCCGTCCGGCCATAAATGCACCCGTCCGGCCAAAAATCAAGTTTCCGCTGCCAAAACTGATTTTTAGCGGACCACTTGGATTTTCTTCGGGCTTTTTCTTCTTTTTCCCTGTTAGATCCCTTCCTCTGTTGCCTCTGATCTATCTTCTTCATTTTTCCTTTAGCAAAATCCATATTTTTCCTTTCCCGGTCTTTTATTATAACAGCCCGTGTAACAGGGTGTTACACCGCGGCAAATGGTCGTTCACATCACACCCGACCCCAAACAACCCACTTCACCTCATTCCAACTCATCAAGCCTCATTCCACCTTATTCATCACTTCCCACTACCTCCCATCACCATTATCACCTTCCCACATCTTCCTGAACGGATCCGGTCCATCTCCATCAGCATCCCGGATCCAGATAAGTTCTCTTTGGCTTACCATATTCGATATATCTATGCATTTTTCTCATCCAATCTCGACTTGTTTCACACTGAGGACAGTGTGATTTAAGTCTGGGGGAGGATTTCATCCCTTTCTAACCACTTTTCTTTCATGAGTCTTGCATTATCTACACTTTTTGTATTTTCTTTAAATTTTTTCAAAAACGGTTTTCAAAACAAAATAAACGTTTCAAAAGTAATGGTGAACATGAATCAGTGATAGCTGACTGTATGTTTTTATACTGTTCCTAGTGACATGCTTGATGGGCTTGCAGGCCTAGGGTTTGTTTTTAACAAGCCCGTTGGTCCTCAAAAAGTTTTAAATTTATAAAACCCTAGTGTCTGCAAGTGCGCAGATGTACGTTTTAGGACTTAGGGTGTCGATCCAGAGGGAGGATGTCTAATATGCAAGAAACAACAAACTGGGAAAGTAAGCAAAGTCATAAACTCATTGGATTTTTGGGGTTTTTTGGTTAAGAGTGATAACACCGTATTTTGACCACTTTTATGGATCGTTTTGAAATACCTTTTCTATTTTTTTATTGCTTTCAAGTACTTTTATTACGTTTTTCTAGTATTAGTAGTTCCAAGACTCTTTTCATGAAACGTAGGGAAAAGCTTAACAAAATGGATAGAAGACCAGATTTTTAGCTCAGAGTCAAACCATCAGAATTTCACCCCCGATTGAAAGCCTTCTCACCGTCTGATCCAACTCAAATTTGGAGATCTAAAAGATGGAAGTATCAGCTTTCCAGCACACTTTACAGCTTGGCAATCCAACGGTTCAATCAAAAGATATACGAAGAGCAAAATATTCCGTAAACCAGCCGACAAGCACTTCCACCCGCGGCCAACATCCATTTCACCACGGTCAGAGACTTCCCGACCGCGGCCAACCATCCATTCCCCGTGGTCACGCACATCCCGACCGCGGCCAGCCAACTCCAAACTCGAAGGCCCATTTCTGAAGCCCAAATAATTTTCTCAGCCTCAATTCCGGAACCCTAGACACCATAGAGCATTGGAGACTATAAATACTTATCATTTAGGTCATTTTTAAGGGAGACGAAATACTTTACAAGAAATTTTACTTTAAGCTTCTGTTTTTAGGTTTTAGGGAGAGAGAGATTTGTCTCTTGAACCCTTGTTCTTTCTTTTCCAATTTCGACTATTGCTCTACTTTTTACTACTATGTTTTTGATTTCGTACATCATGTCTGAGTAGTTTTATTATTGGGTCAAGGGGATTTTCGATGGGGATACATATGTTCGATGAGGATTCCATGAGCTATTTAAGCTAAACCTTAGAACTTTTTCTTCTGAATTTACTTTTATTGCATGAGAGTAGCGTCATGAACTACAATCTGATCCAGATGCTTGGTGACACGAAAGTGTTCATCCGGTGTCAGATCTAGTTTGGGAGAGCAAAACAAACATAGGAGTGGAAACCTACCTATGGGCGATTTGTGAATGATGACGAGTCTAAAACATAATGCATCTTTTCTCTTCAAGGGCCAGAGTGGAAATCTACTGGTCAGGGTTGAGAGAGATAGTTGTTTATGATCACGACAGTGGCGTATTCATACGTCCGTGACTCTAGTTTGAAATTTTTTATCTAAGATCTTATCAAATTTACTCTTTAGCAATGTTTTGAATCGTTCATACCCCAGAGAAAACTTCTCTGAAACCCAGCGCCTTCTTTTCTATAGATTTACATCGATTTTATTTCAAGCTTTAGTTCATCATTTTTATTTAAGCAATTAGGTTTAGCCGTTTTTCTCGTTTTTAGTCGATTTCATTAAGTTTAGTTATTAGGTTATTTTAATTCCCGTATTTTCTCGTGAAGATTAGTTTTTACGTTTTAAAGACACCACCAAAACCCTTACAAAAATTGCCTGGTTCTAGAATTCCTTACTTTATATTTCTTTCGAAGGCTTTTGCAGGAAAGATCCTCCTTCCCTGTGGATTTGATCCCTAAGTACTACAATCGATCAGCTGTGCACATGCTGCTATTGATTTCATTTAGGGTAAAACTTGACACCCTCACCACACGACACATCAGAGAGTCCTAAACTAAACCTAATCCAATATTCACAAGAAATAAGATGCAATGCAAATGAATTTTTAAAAGAATATCTCAAGCATATCGACTCAAACTATAGACTCTAAACTCATAGGTGGCGATTTAAACTTCTCTGGTCTACTCTAATCGATGTTTGGTGGCATTTCCAATTAGCTTCCGGGCGATTTATCTTCATCTGTTTCTGGGATCTGCATGTAACTAGAATAGACATGTGTATTATTAACCAACTCTCGCCATCTTAATCAACTAATCACTCAGATCTGAAAATTAACTCTCGCTCTCATGCCAAAAATAAGATCATGCATTAAATATTGAATTCGTCTGCCCACATCTTCTCTACAGGTAGCTCTCGACTCCTATAGCGACTATGTTCTTCTGAAGCTAGGTATGGATGATCTGATACAACACTCTTGTGGCTCTGATCGATCTTAGGCTCAGAGAATATGTCATGAATCTACTTTCACGCAATATGAACAACTTAGAAGAGATGAGATCCAGAACATGGTTTAGAAACTTAGAAATCCTAATCGATATGTATGCCTATCGAAAACTCTTCAAACAACTTGACTCTCTGGGACAAATCTACATGATGCAAGGAATGATAAAAGACATGAAAGAATGCAAAAGATGAAACAGAAAAGCTAATTAGATAGAAAGGAGAAAGAACAATGGATCAGGGGAAGAATCCCCATCTCCATCGCCTAACCCTAGAAAAACAAAGTTTGGTGGCTCAAAATCTCATTTCAAGAGCAAACACCCGTTTAGGGCTAATAAGAAATGTATTTATAGGTCCTAAGGTCTTCTTGGTCTCATATAGGGCTTCTCTGAAGAGAAATGGTGAAGAGGGCTTTGATGTTGGGCCTTGAGGCTCAGATTTGGGTCCACCGGGGGTGAAAGTCTTCCAGGCAGGTAAAATGCCACTTTCCCGCGTGTGAGAGCCTTGCGGGGTCGGTGAATTTGGTCAACTTGTTCTCCATGTATCTATTGATTGCACCATTGGATCTTCGTGATGTAAAGTGCTATGGAAAGCTGGTTGTCTCCTCTTGATTTTCTCCAAATTTTAGCTGGATCAGACGGTAAGAAAATCTTCATTTGAGGCTGAACTTCTGACGGTCTGACTCTGAGCTGAAAAAGTGGATTTCTTCCATTTTGCCATCATTTTTCCTAAGTTTCCTGAAAAGAGCCTTGAAACTACAGATACACAGAAATCATAATAAAAGTTCCTAAAACTGATTAAAACCTTTGAAAAAGAATTTGAAATCAATGGTGAAAATGGGTACAAATACGGTGTTATCAACTCCTATAACTTAAGACTTTGTTTGTCCTCAAACAAAACAAGATCCAATCTGGAAAAATATCATTTAACAGAAGTGAGAGGGAACTCAAAAATATCAGCAAACATACTTCTAGACCTTAATTATGGACAATTCATCAATCAGATCAAGTCTAGAAAATTCTCACCAAATAGAAACATAACTAGTCCGGTAATCCACCATGCAAAAATCCACACACTTAGAACTAACTTCCAGTCAATTAGCTCTTAACATTCGTTAAAGGTTTCAGTGATTCTCATCAAAAGGATATTAAACAAGGCATTCAAGGTTAAGTATCAACAGGCTTTTAGTGGTAAGGCTTTTAGTGGTAAGGCTTGATGTGTTTAGGGTTACCTTTTTCTGGAGACACAGGACATTATGCAAAACAGCAAAAGAGGATGGAACTGTCAATGCCCCCACAGTTTTCAGTCACATTCTCCTTGTTTCAAGATTTCTGATCTCCTTTCTTCAGGTTCTCCTTATAACTCTCCCAGACTAGGATTTTTGTCCAGGTTGTGAATCCATAACTCCTTAGGTGAATACATATTGCCTTGGCTCAAATGATTTCGGCTTCTAAGACTCTTTAGGCTCTTGGTTTCATTTCCTTTCTTTTTTTTCTCTTTTTTTTTTGGAAAAGGGAAATCGCTGACTTATAGTCTTAGGGAGCACGAAAATTACCTTTAAGAATTAACTTTTTGAGACATCATGAGGCTTGCTGAGCTTGCATGGTACACTTCCTTCCCGGTTTCATTTAGTCTTTCTCTTGAGTGACTGAAAACTATGTTGTTCCTCCCTGTCCGGCATTTTTGCACATATATGTCGATATAAACTTAAGAGAGAATGCATGAGATTTGAACATGAAGGTTTGGGCTAATGGTGAGGTACCAGATAAAGATGAACTGGCCATCTAGGACAACAAAGAGTGGTACAATAAGGTAAAGATGTCCTAGATGTATATCATGATGCCTTCCTAAAACCATTGATGAGAAAATTAGATGTCAAGATTATGTCCAAGTAAAATGAGCTAGTATATTATGTCAGAAAAGATCACCATGAATAGAAGTCCTCTGGTGGGATTTCGTAGTGTAAGTCTTCTGATAGATGGCACTATGACATCTTCGAATATGCTCAGTGACTGGAATGGAAGTTTATGAAGATCTACTAAGCCATCTATCTTTCACTATTTGATAAAACTCTTGATTCTGATTCAACCGACTATCATAACGCAAAGATTTCCTACCATACTCCGTACATTTTCTGATCTGAATGATTGCAGGTTGATGATCAGATTCTATGAGTTCCAAATACTTGACCTTTGTAGCTGGATATAAAGCTCTCCATTCTTCATTGGCCATTGCACGATCTAGCCAGCATTCCACAATGTAGGTTATTCTTTTGTCCACCCAAGTCATATTGTTACCAACTAATGGAAGGTCTTTAACTTTGCAGGTATTAACCATGTTTCGGAAGTTTGAGAAAGTCCAATTCTCTCTCTCACGGCCCCCTTGTTTTGCATTAGCATTCAGAATTTCACTGAAGTCCCCACACAATAACCATGGACCTACTCGTGTAGTTGCAATTCTCTCAAGTCTCTCCCAAAAAATGTGTCTCAAACTATGAATAATATGCCCATAAAAAACGAGAATTAGATAGAGTGCTCTTTTATTATTTATCATACAGTCGAGCATATGTTCATCAACAGAAAGGAAAGTAACATCAACAGACTTGTTCCTCATCAAAGCTATGCCACCACCAATAGCCAAAGGAGAAACACATTTGACATAATTAAAACCTACTTGAGCTGTGATATCACGAACAATATCATCTGGATTTTTGGTCTCGATTAGAAAGAGTAGATCCGGGGAATAAGCAGCCTTTATCCCTTTAAGCCGTCGAACTACCAGGGACCCTTTCAAGCCCCAGTGATATGTCCATAATTTGCATCATTTAGGTTGCATATTTCATTCCAAATCATATTTTATTTCATGCATTTTAGGTCCTTATGGTTTGTTTTAGAACTTAGGAGATGCATTAGGTCCCAATGAGTCTTTGCATGTTTTGAGTGTTTATCAGGTGTATTTGGAGCTATTTGGAGCTGAAAAGCTGAATCCAGGAAGTGGAATGGTGATCAAAGCTTGAAAAGTGGTGAAATTGGGTTTTTGGAGGTTCTCGGCCATTCTCGCGTACCAAGAAGGTTTTTATCGCCCATTTTCATGTACCGCGGGTAGACCTTATTGACCAAAACGCGTACCGGCTATTGAATCTCTCGGCCAAAATCTCTGGGTGCAGACACGTTTCCGAAATCGCCCGTCCGGGGAACCTTCCGGTCCGATTCAGTTGTCGGGTGCTTCATCAAATTTGGAGAGGATTGGATCACGGTCCCATAGCAAGTTGGAGAAGAAAGTTAAGCTCGTCAGAAGAAACCCCTGTCTCGCTGCTGTTTTGGACCAAGCCGATGAGCTCTGAAGAATTCGAAGGACGGTGCACTTCCAAGCCGATTCAGTTTCCGGGGCCTTCATACGAATCAGAGAAATTTGAGTCCTCTTTCCAGAACGTTCAAGATCATTCAATTCGGATCTATGAGCAAGAAGATAACGTCTCCGGAATGGACACATGTCTAGACGCCTCTCTCTGATCGTGTAAATGCACTGCAAAGATGAGCCCTCCAGGAAGCCTTCCACTTCCCAAGCACCGAAGTTTCCTTCACCAACGTTGGAGATATATGAGTCCTCTCTCCTCTGCAACCGTAATCACTCAATTCGGACAAGTATCTTATGAGTTACACTCTCCGGAATGCGAAGTGGTCCAGACATCCCTGAATGATGCGAGCTAAGTGAAACATGACACGGTTTGAATGCCACGGTCTGGGACTTGACCGTGGCAACTTTTACACACCTTCGGCGATTGAAACGATCTTCATGCCACGGTATACACCTGACCGTGGCAAACAAACACTTGGCTGGGAGAAACTTTACAAGCATTCGGGTTTTGACACGGTTTGAATGCCACGGTCTGGGACTTGACCGTGGCAACTTTTACACACCTTCGGCGTTTGACACGACCACTTGCCACGGGGCTTGACCAAGAGCTACTAGACCGTGGCAATCCAAGAAGTTCATCACCCAAACCCAGAAAAGAAGAGACACGGCCACTAGACATGGTGTAAATCAAGCCATGGCAACCTTGATCATCAAGAATCTGTCCAAGAACTTTGACACTATCAGTTTGCCACAGTCAGTTTGCCACGGTCTGTCCAAGCATCATCGGACCGTGGCAAACCACACCACTATCCATCAAAGCCGGGTCAGGACCCAGTTTTTCCTGGGCTGACCCGGTCCGCAAGAGACACTATATATGCTTTTTAGGGTTTTTTCCAAGACTTAAGCTTTGTTTTCTCTTGTTTCTCTTTCCTTTTTAGTGTAAAAACGAGTTTGATTAAGAGATATCTAAGGGATTTGATCATTCCAAAGCTGTTTCTCATCATCTCATCATCTCATTTCTGCTTCTAATCATGATTAACATCATCTCTTGCAAAAGATTAAATGTGTTTTTCATGATTAGTGAGTAGTCATCTTTTAAACTTCTAGGTGTGTAGATTAGGTTGCTTAGATGATTGATTTGTGATGTTTAGGGTCTAGATTCTCATTTCATTTCCTTAGTTAGCTGCTCTTAATGCTAGATCTCTCATTATAAGCTTGATCTAGAACTTAGGCATTTCTCCACCCACAAGGTGTTTGATGAAATGCTTGAATGAGCTAACTTAAGGGTTTATGCCTTTTTCATCATGGGAATGATTTGTTAAATGCATGAATGACATATTAGAACTGTTTCTTAATGCTCATTGATTCATATTTCACAAATGATGATTTGGTTTGAAAGTGGATTAGTGTAAAGATTAATGCCTTCATGAGAGGATTAGTCTAGATTAGAGTTCTAAGTTGAAATGTTTGAGATCATGTGATTGCTTGTTATGTCTTTCTGTATAAGATTCAGTCTTCTTGGTTGAGAGATTGTTTGGCCACTTATTAGGCTTGATGCATTATGCTTGCTGATTGCTTGATTATATCTAATGGTTGTTAGACTTGATTAAGTGATTTGCAAAGGGATTATTGTCATGGGAATGAATTAATCTGATTAAGAAGCCTAGACTAAAGAGTAGTAAGTGTTGCATTATGTTCTTAGCATCATGATTCAATATCTAAAGCATCCTAATCAATGATCACATCTAGAGGTTTAGCTTTTATCATTTGCTTAATCACCATCATCTTGTTTTGTTTGCTTGCTTAGTTCATTAATCATAGCTTGTTTGTTCCTTGTTTTATGCTTTCTTGTTACTTTGTTCACACCAAAACTCATCTTTGATCACTTGACTTAAGAACTTATCACATACACTAGTGCCTAACTACCACACATATGGATTGACACCCCTTATACTATTTTGACAAGGGGATTGATAACCATTATTAAGGCCTTAAAAACCTTAGTTATCAATTGGCCCCTTTGCCATATTGTGTGGGGATTGTTAGCATTAGTTTCTGATATAATTTTTGAGATCAAGTTTCTTTTGTTTTACTGATCATCTTTGAAGTTCTGTCTTTGTTTTCAGGTTTATGATCACAAGAAGCCAAGCAAGAAGACAAAGAGAAAGAGCTGTTCACTTGGAGAGGTTAGGAATGAATCAGCAAGTTGGGAATGAGCATCAGGCTCAAGAAGCTGATCACGGTCAAAGAGCTGGTAATGGGATTGGAATTCAGGCTCAACAGGCTCAGGTCCATCAGGGACACGCTCATGGTAACCAGAACCAAGACCTACCTCAAGTTAACCAGCCACAGCCCCACCAAACCCACCCATACGTCATCAGCCCCAACCAGTCTTTGTTGGTGAGAATGACCGAGCTCATGCACACCAGTATGGAGCAGGAATCAGGCCACCTCCTGTCCAAAACAACAACTTTGAGGTGAAGGCCTCTTTGATCAATATGGTTCAGAATCAGAAGTTCCATGGCTTACCTATGGAGGATCCCTTGGAGCATCTGGATCAGTTTGACAGAGTTTGTGATCTCACTAAGATCAATGGGGTATCTGAAGACAGCTTCAAACTGAGATTGTTCCCATTCAGCCTTGGAGATAAGGCACATCAGTGGGAAAAGAACCTCCCAAGAGGATCCATCCACACATGGGAGAAATGCAATATTGCCTTTCTATCCAAGTTCTTCTCAAGCTCAAGGACTGCAAAGCTAAGGAATCAGATTTCCAGCTTCACTCAACATTCTAATGAGACCTTTGGAGAAGCTTTGGACAGGTTTAGAAGCTACACAAATAAGTGTCCACATCATGGCTTTTCAGAACCCTCTCTCCTTAGCACTTTGTATAGAGGAGCTGTTCCTAAGATCAGGATTCAGTTGGACACAGCATCAAATGGAAATTTCTTGGCAAAAGAAATCAATGCAGCTATGGAACTTGTTGAGAACTTAGCCATGAGCCAAGATACTTATGGGGAAGATTATGATAGAAGCTATAGAGGAGAAGATTCTGGTAGACACCAAGAGCTGGAAGAGAAGATCAAAGTGCTGAATATCAAGCTTGACAAAGCCCTGGTTGCCACTCAAAAGCCTATACACTATGTAGGTGAGTTTCAAGAGAGGAGTTGCTTTGAGAACATCAATGAAGTGGACCTTACACAAGAGGAGCTGAACTACATAGGTAATCAGAACAAGTTTCACAACTTCAACAAGAACCAGAACTTGTCCTATAGGAGCAACAATGTGGCCAACCCCCAAGACCAAATATACACTCCTCAAAGCTTTGTCCAACAGAATCAGTACCAAGGTAACTCCCAAGGTCAACAGGGTTTACAGCAACCAGCGGTTCAGAATCAAGGGAATAGCTTCAATAACCAACTCAGCTTCAAGCAACAAAGGCCACCACCTCCTGGTTTTGCCCCACCACCTGTTCAACAAAGTCCTGATTTCAATGTTGTTCTCCAACAGCTCTTACTAGGACAACAAAAGATGGTATCTGACCTGGAGACACTAGGAGCTGAAATAAAGGCTATTAAAAAGAACAAGGGCATCTGCACTTCTGAACCACAAGTCTCTCTTCTTGGTAAAGCTGTTCGAAACCCAAAGGATTATTGCAATGCCATCTACTCCAATGATGACCACTCAGCTGTTGTGCAAGAAATAGAAGACCTTCTCTATGGTCAAGTCTCTAGTGAACCTGTACAAACTCATGTGGATGAGAATGCCATGATAGAGGATTTCATGGGCTTCATACATGAACTCAATGAGGACATTGAGATTGAAAGTGTGGGGGCAGGCGGTTCAGTTTTTTCTGTTCAGAAAGGGAATGATCCAGAGTCTTTTGAAACAAAGGAGCTGCCAACTGATCAAGCAATGCCAACAGATAGTGCCTCCACCTCTGAATCAACTCAGATGGAGCCCACCTCCCTCCCAAAGCTAGGCAACCCAGGGAAGTTCACCATCTCTTGCACTCTTGGCAACTTTAGAGTTGAGAATGCTTTGTGTGATTCAGGCTCAAGTGTGAGTATAATATCTAAAGATATGATGGAGAAGCTAAAGGTCAAGTCTATAACGTCCTACCCTTCTTCTATCACCTTTGGTGATTCCTACTCCAAGAAACCATATGGATTTTTAGAAGACTATCCACTTCAAGTTGGTGAATGTGTAATCCCCACTGATTTTGTCATCATGAAGATGAAGAAGACCAAAGAGCTCCCCCTATTGCTCGGAACTGCATTTCTCAACACCACTGGTGCAATGATTGACTTTGATACTCAAAGAGTGGTGCTTACAAAGGTGGATAAGGATGCCTTTTACCCTGTTCAACCACCTTTAGCTGAATTTTGTGGATCAGTTGTCCAAGAGATAGAACCGCCTAAGGTACTTGAGATGAAGTATGTAGGAAGTGTTGGGATTTTAGGTGGATCCCAATCTCTTTCAGCTGTGTAAAATGAGAAAGAACCCCACATCAACTCTGGTTACAAGTATGAGAATGGAGGGACATTGATCAGAGAAAAAGATATCTTGCTCTCATGGTCTCCTACACTTAGTGATCTAAGGATGATTAACACCAAAAGTGATGGCTCAGCATCAGAAGACAAGAGTATTAAACCTGATATTTCTTCCCAAGACTTTGATCTCACTCCTTGGGTTGTGATGATGGATGTCTGAAGTATAAGCTGGATTGCAATGGGAAACCAGGTCTGTTTGCTGAAGTGAGGGCATGTCTCACAAAGGCCATCTTTGATAAAGACCCAGATGGTATTCAAGAGCTGGTGGACAAAGGTCTCAAGATGGGATCTCAAGGACAAGGGTCTAATGGTCCCCAAAGGCAGCAAACCAACTCAGCTTTCTTGCTCAGGACCATTGAAGTGCTGAAAAGCATCAGTGCTCAACCTCACCCCAGCTAAAAACAGGTTTTTCAAAGTCAAACTTAGTGACTTTAAACAAAGTGCTCTTGGGAGACACCCCAAGCTTATCCTTGTATATAATCTTCTTAATCTTTTCTCTTCTTTTTCATGTTTTAGGATATTTTGATGGGTTTTGTGAAGTGTTTTCCGGTCTAAGGTGACTAAGGAATGCTGTGGTCCAAGGACAAATTGAAAAGGAGTCTGTGAACAAGCTGAGGAAGGACTTAAGGAATGAAAACTGGTGAGCCGCTTGGTGTGCTACTTGGGTGTGCGAGTTGGTCCAAGACAAGTCCATGCCGCACAAGGGAGTTCAGGCCAAGCCAAACCCATCTCCAGTGATGTCTGGCCTCATCTGGTGCAGATACTCACTCCCCTTTTGCATAAGAACCACACCAGGTATCACTCCAAACACTTTTAAATGAGCATTTAGCATTTTTCTTTATCTTTTGCATTTCATGTTTGATTTCTCCTCTTTCTCATGCTTTTATAACACAAGGGACTGTGTTATTTAAGTGTGGGGGAGGGGTCTTGTGTTTACTAATCATGTTTTCTCTTGTTCTTATTTTGATTTGCATCTTGAGTCTGCATATAAAAACCAAAAAAATTGAAAAATCAAAAAAAAAAAAAACAATTTTCACAAAAAAAATGATCATGTAGTTGCATTCACATTTTTTAGGATTGAGTCTAGTTTGCATCATATAGGTTGCATCTTGCTGGGAGTAATGATAGTTTTTCCTTGAGAGTACATGACTTTGAAAATTTGGACCAAATATGCTTGTGAAATGATTTATGTCCTTGCAAGGCTTGAAATGATTTGAATCTGAGAAGCAAGTTTGAATTGAACTCAACTCTAACAAGTGAAAACCCTGAACTTGACTTGAAATTATCATTTGATGCATTGTTTGAATAAGCTTGTGGATACCAATATACATATTTTAGCTAGAATCCTGTTTTTACCATCCTCTTCCTTAGCTCAAATAGCTGAATCTGCATAATAGATCAGTTTTCCTCACCCTGAACCCATCCTTCTTTCAAGCCAATTGTTTGTGTGTGATTGAGAGGCCACCTTAGACCAAACTTAGCAGAAAGTGTTAGGTTTAGGGCGACAAGGGCAAGTCTCATTGAGTGCTAAGTTCCATCATCAAGGAGCTGAGAGATTTGGCAAGAACTAAGTGTGGGGGAATACTTGTTAGTGAGTGGAAAAAGGAGAGATGAGTGGAAATAAAAGGAGAATGGTGAGAACTAGGGGATAGAAAAAGAAAAGAAATCAGTCTTGGAGTTTTGAGTCAAATAAAGTGAGCTCTAGTGTTTTGAAAAGAAAGAGTCTAGCCTCTAAGTGAAAAGAAAAGAAGCCAAAGAGCTCAAATGTTTAAAAAAAAGAAAGAAAAAAAGAGGTTAGAGGTTACAAAAGAAAGTGAAAAAGAGCTATGGAAAGTTTGAACTCCAAGACTTGTGTATGAAAAGGAAAAGAGAATCCCCTAGTGAGAGAAGAATGAGTGTGAAAAGTAAGCAAGTGAGGAAACTTTGAGTAGAGTGTGGGGTGGGATGAGTCCTTGCCCTTGTATGCATAGGTTGCCTTTTACCTGTAGCATTCTGCCAAAGTTGGTCATTCATAGAGAGATCCTTTTGCTGCATTGAACCAACTCAGGCATTGATGAGATCATTTTAGTCTCACAACCTCACCCTAGCCAAACTATGTTTGTTTAAACAATGCATCATTTGATCCACTGGGTAAAAAGCTTAATGAATGTGAAAGAGTTGAGAGAGAGAAGAACTTGTGGAGATTCCTTGTTGAGTTGATATATATATCTGAGTATGGCTTTGCATTGCATAATTGAGCATGAACTTGAATTCTCATTGTGATCACTTCTCTCAAAAAGGAAATATGAACTCGCAATGCATTCAACCTCTCTCTCTCATTTGTTCTTTCTGCTTGAGGACAAGCAAAGGACAAGTGTGGGGGAGTTGATATGTCCATAATTTGCATCATTTAGGTTGCATATTTCATTCCAAATCATGTTTTATTTCATGCATTTTAGGTCCTTAGGGTTTGTTTTAGAACTTAGGAGATGCATTAGGTCCCAATGAGTCTTTGCATGTTTTGAGTGTTTATCAGGTGTATTTGGAGCTATTTGGAGCTGAAAAGCTGAATCCAGGAAGTGGAATGGTGATCAAAGCTTGAAAACTGGTGAAATTGGGTTTTTGGAGGTTCTCGGCTATTCTCTCGTACCAGGAAGGTTTTTATCGGCCATTTTCATGTACCGCGGGTAGACCTTATCGGCCTAAACGCGTACCGGCTATTGAATCTCTCGGCCAAAATCTCCGGGTGCAGACACGTTTCCGAAATCTCCCGTCCGGGGAACCTTCCGGTCCGATTCAGTTGTCAGGTGCTTCATCAAAGTTGGAGAGGATTGGATCACGGTTCTATAGCAAGTGGAATCATGGAATTTGGACGCGTGAGAAGAAAGTTAGGCTCGTCGGAAGAAACCCCTGTCTCGCTGCTGTTTTGGACCAAGCCGATGAGCTCTGAAGAATGCGAAGGACGGTGCACTTCCAGGCCGATTCAGTTTCCGGGGCCTTCATGAGAATCAGAGACATTTGAGTCCTCTTTCCAGAACGTTCAAGATCATTCAAGTCGGATCTATGAGCAAGAAGATAACGTCTCCGGCATGGACACAAGTCTAGACGCCTCTCTCTGATCGTGTAAATGCACTGGAAAGATGAGCCCTCCAGGAAGCCTTCCACTTCTCAAGAACCGAAGCTTCCTTCACCAACGTTGGAGATATATGAGTCCTCTCTCCTCTGCAACCAGAATTACTCAATTCGGACAAGTATATTATGAGTTACACTCTCCGGAATGCGAAGTGGTCCAGACAGCCCTGAATGATGCGAGCTAAGTGAAACATGACACGGTTTGAATGCCACGGTCTGGGACTTGACCGTGGCAACTTTTACACACCTTTGGCGATTGAAACGATCTTCATGCCACGGTCTACACCTGACCGTGGCAAACAAACACTTGGCTGGGAGGAACTTTACAAGCATTCGGGTTTTGACATGGTTTGAATGCCACGGTCTGGGACTTGACCGTGGCAACTTTTACACACCTTTGGCGTTTGACACGACCACTTGCCACGGGGCTTGACCAAGAACTACTAGACCATGGCAATCCAAGAAGTTCATCACCCCCCAGAAAAGAAGAGACACGGCCACTAGACATGGTGTATATCAAGCCATGGCAACCTTGATCATGAAGAATCTGTCCAAGAACTTTGACACTATCAGTTTGCCACGGTCAGTTTGCCACGGTCTGTCCAAGCATCATCTGACCGTGGCAAACCACACCACTATCCATCAAATCCGGGTCAGGACCCAGTTTGTCCTGGGCTGACCCGGTCTGCAAGAGACACTATATATGCTTTTTAGGATTTTTTCCAAGACTTAAGCTTTGTTTTCTCTTGTTTCTCTTTCCTTTTTAGTGTAAAAACGAGTTTGATGAAGAGATATCTAAGGGATTTGATCATTCCAAAGCTGTTTCTCATCATCTCATCATCTCATTTCTGCTTCTAATCATAATTAACATCATCTCTTGCAAAAGATTAAATGTGTTTTTCATGATTAGTGAGTAGTCATCTTTTAAACTACTAGGTGTGTAGATTAGGGTGCTTAGATGATTGATTTGTGATGTTTAGGGTCTAGATTCTCATTTCATTTCCTTAGTTAGCTGCTCTTAATGCTAGATCTCTCATTATAAGCTTGATCTAGAACTTAGGCATTTCTCCACCCACAAGGTGTTTGATGAAATGTCTGAATGAGCTAACTTAACAGTTTATGCCTTTTTCATCATGGGAATGATTTGTTAAATGCATGAATGACATATTAGAACTGTTTCTTAATGCTCATTGATTCATATTTCACAAATGATGATTTGGTTTGAAAGTGGATTAGTGTAGAGATTAATGCCTTCATGAGAGGATTAGTCTAGATTAGAGTTCTAAGTTGAAATGTTTGAGATCATGTGATTGCTTGTTATGTCTTTCTGTATAAGATTCAGTCTTCTTGGTTGAGAGATTGTTTGGTCACTTATTAGGCTTGATGCATTATGCTTGCTGATTGCTTGATTATATCTAATGGTTGTTAGACTTGATTAAGTGATTTGCAAAGGGATTATTGTCATGGAAATGAATTAATCTGATTAAGAAGCCTAGACTAAAGAGTAGTAAGTGTTGCATTATGTTCTTAGCATCATGATTCAATATCTAAAGCACCCTAATCAATGATCACATCTAGAGGTTTAGCTTTTATCATTTGCTTAATCACCATCATCTTGTTTTGTTTGCTTGCTTAGTTCATTAATCATAGCTTTTTTGTTCCTTGTTTTATGCTTTCTTGTTACTTTGTTCACACCAAAACTCATCTTTGATCACTTGACTTAAGAACTTATCACATACACTAATGCCTAACTACCACACATATGGATTGACACCCCTTATACTACTTTGACAAGGGGATTGATAACCCTTATTAAGGCCTTAAAAACCTTAGTTATCACCCAGCAGTTCCAAAAGGCTGTATTCATCCCGGATCCGGTGGCTTCTGGCCCACCGTACCATCTCAGTCATGTGTTTGCTGATGATCCCCATCAGCAGGATGAGAAGAACTTGCTTCATCAGACAGCTTTCCGAACCAATTCCTCATCTCTCTAACATCCGCTTATGTTCTCTTCCTCTTGGAGGCATGTTCTTCATAGTCTTCAAAGAAAAATGCCTGTCTCCTTTCACAGCAGAGTAGTGAGGATTGTGTCGCAGCTTCTGTTTTCCTCTTCTTAGATGCATTACCAGAAGGCTCTTGAGGAACTTCGTCAGTCTTGTTCTTCTCTTGGGTTGGCGGTTGATCAATGTTGTCTCTCGGAGGTGTAAAACCAGGAGGGTGATTCTCATGTGGATCGTTGTCATCATCGTTTGGTTCATCAACAAGGCCGGCGTTTTTGGCAGGGCATTCTGCGGCTTCATGTACCATAAGGCCACACACAGAGCAAAAACCTTTAAGTTTCTCATACCGAAATTTAAGGATACTTGTATCTTTGCCAAATTGGAACAGACGCTGGAATCTAAGAGGCGAATCAATATTCAAAAGAAGACGAACACGCACATATTCGACATTAAGAGCACCATCTCCTTGAAAATCAGTTTCAAGGAAATGGCCCATAACATTTCCAATATGTCGAACCATACAGTGAGTCAAAAATTGGATAGGAATACCTCGAATTTGAACCCAGAAGGGAATGAGTTTGAGATCGGCATCGATAAGTTGAAGAGTCCACTTATGCAGAACACACATCCACTCATTGAAGGACCAGGGGCCTCGTCAAAGAAAAGATTTCATAGAATCTTCAGTTTAGAAGATGAATTGGACTTTTTGATCTTGATGGATTCTTCCAACTACTTTGTCACCAACTCCCCAGAGGCAAGGCAGCACCGACATCATTGCCCAAAGATTCTGCTTTTGGGGATTCACTGGTTTGCCAATAAGGCTAAATCGAGTCTCTTCTGCCGCTTCAGCGCACAAATCCAGAGGGAGATTGAGGATTCCATTATCAATTCCAAGTGAGATGTCCTATAACTGTTTCTGATTCTATCCGACATAATTATAATAAACAAAGGAAAAGGATTCCTTGTTTCTGATCTTCGCGAAAAATCAGTAGACAGGTGCATGATATATATAGGGATAGCAAAAGAATGGTTAGGGAATACAAGGAAGTTATTTCGTTATCCCATCCTGAAAAAATCGACAATAACCTCCAGAAAATACACTCCGAAGAGAGACATACACTGAAAGGGAGGAAAGTCACGATGGCCAAAAAATTCGCCTTTTTCTCTCAGACTTTTTTTATATATATGAACCTTATTAGTTTTTTTTTTTAAGTTTGTTACAATATTGGTTATTTTTTATTTTTATGCTATTTTTCCTATAAAAATTGTTAGTTACTGATTTTATCATATTGTAATACAAAATTGAAAGTATGATGTATAAATTTTGGTTTACTTTTTGACATTTTATTATTATTGAAGTCGTAATTAGAATTTTGAACATAATTTGTATATGCAAAATTTAGTGAAATAGAGATTAATTCTATGAACACTTTCTCTCTTTTGCGGTTGCTACATCTCACCATCAGAAGGTTATACTCCCTCCGTTTCACAAAGAGTGTCATTCTGACATTTTTCACACTTATTAAGAAAATTATTAAAAATACTACTTTGCCCTTTATTAATGTATTAAATAACCTTTTTCTCTAATTAATACATTAAATCAATAGGGTCAAAACTGGAATATTGTTTAAAATTCTGCATTGAAAATATAAAACGACACTCTTTGTGAAACAAAAATAAAACCTTAAAACGACACTCTTTGTGAAACGGATGGAGTAAGATTTTACATATCCTTACATCTTATCTTTTTTCTCTTTGGACGGATCATTACAAACGTTAAGAATCCGGTTATATCTTACTTTCATATCACTTATTTATATTCTCATCTAAACCGATTATATTCATAAGAATCTTAAGAATCACATTACATCTTCCTTCCATCAGTTTCCAACTCTTTATTTTTTTTTTTGTATCACACATCAATGAGCCCCTATGGCCCTATCCTTAGACCTCTTTATCTTGCTTGTATCACACATTTTTTTGGTTTTTTTATTTCATTTCAGTTTTTATTTAATTTATTATTCTATTCCCTTTTGTCAATGGTCCATTTTTACATGAACATTTCTTGGGTTTATTGTCTATACTCAGTTATGTAATTTACATTTTTGTATATTTTTAATAGATACATATTAGTGTATGTTTGTGTATTTATTTTATAATATTCATAGTAAAAATATTAACATTTTAAAGCTTTCGTTGCATAATGTTTTCTCTTTGTTTCATGTAAAACCTATTTATTGAAACCAATTAACAATCTGTTTTTAATTTATTTATAAATATGTTTTATAGAATGTAAGAATTATGGCTATATTTGAAATTTTCATTAAAATTGAATTTTAAGATAATGTTGTATTGTTTTTTCTTACACTTTGGATCGTTAGGAAGGAAAAATGAGAAAATATATTGTTAATTGGTTATTTATATTTATGTTTTCGTATAATTGACTGGTTTAAATTGAGTATATGACGTAAATGGATATGTTTCTGTTGAAATACTCATCTCTCTATTACCGGACTTTTTCATTTGATATATTTCAAAAAATAATATTAGAAACGTTTCAACCTGGTGTTTTGATGATTTGACAATGTTTTATGATTATGATATTTATTATGAAGATTAAATCTTGAATTATTATATGTAGGTATAACTTAAATTTTTTTTTATAAATAGAAATTTTGATTTTACATATTCGTATATCTTGCAATTTTTTGACATTTATATCATTTTAATTATTAAATATAAAACATATCGACTTTCACTTTATAATATATAATTTACCACATATGTCAATACAAATTATTTTAAAAAAAAATAAAAATAATATTGTAAATATCAATAAATTTTTATTTTTGTCAAAACATAATTCTGTAATTATTATTAATGTTAGTTTTTTTAAATGTATATATAAAATTATAAATATATGTATATACATAAATTAATTTTTTCTCTCTTCTAGTGCTGCCAATAATAATTTGCCATGTGGCAGAGTGGATATTATGAATTTTTATTTTTGTTAAACAAATTCTGTAATTATTATTAACTAGTTATCTGCCCGCGTCGCGCGGACACAATCATTATATAAATCTTATTATAATTTGATTATTGAAATTCTTGTAACATAAACATCACATTGTTATTTTTAATTTTTGAGACTAAAACATTGTATAATAAGATCCAACACACAAGTTTTAAGTTATATAAATACTTATACAAAGAAATAAATCATACAAATACTAAAATAAATCATGTAATAAGATCCAACATACAAGTTTTAAGTTATATAAATACTTTTAAAAAGAAATTAATAGAACACTACTCTATTAAGTATTGTTATGAGTTATATTTCCGTCTTGTGTCTAAAACGTGCACCACCTCTCCCGAATCCTGGAGGTTTAAGAGACATATACATACTATAAGATTATTGTATATACAAAACTCTCCAATTGTAATTTTCAGATTACTTACTTTCTCTTAAAAATCAGGGCATCATCCGTAGTGGGATCAAGGAGAAGACGGGAAAAACCAATTGCTTCATGTGAATGGATAATTATTTCATCTACACGTATAAAATTATTATTAGGAAATATACATGCAAAACAAATATAAAACATATATTGCACAAAATGAAAATAATAATGACATATGTTTGATTATCCATACCTTCTTTTTTATTTACACTCCAATCGGTTAAGACAGAAACCGCAAAAGGACCAGTGAATCCTTTGGTTCTTTCTTTGATATCAGCGACAAAGTCCCCATATGCGATGCATTTCAATTTCACGTCCCTTTGATTTGAACAATTTAAGTTACAAACTTTGTTACCAAGATATAGTGATCGTGAGAGAAAATATAAACTTACTCGAGATCTGTGATGGTAAAAGTTATTTTCTGAATAATATCTCCGTCAGGGTTATTCTCTGTTTCAATGTCGCTAATATTTTCCATCACTCCAATGAGATCTACAAATCAATTATGAGAGAAATATTTATCATAAACGGAATTCATTTTTTCTATATATGTACAAATTTATATATGAATACACTGAAAAGAATATTAGAAGTTAATCTTACCAACAGGATACAACTGAGCATAAGGAATTCTGTATATCTCACTAAAAGGGACAAATTTCATGAAGGGATCCATTGTCAATGGTCGTAGACTTGAGACTTTTGTCCCAGTAGTGAGAATGATCTGATAATTGTGTCTCGTTGTTCTTCCCTCATTCTTCCATTCAGATGGTATCAAGCCGAATTTAGACAATTCAAGCCATCGTCCTTCGGTCCCAACACGGTAAAAATATTGAAAAGCGAGGTTCCCACATGAAGCATTAATTCTACAACCCTATATACAATGAAATTTACAAAGAGATCAAACAAACAATAAATATAGAAAAAATAGTTATATATTCATATTAGATAACACTTACATTTTTGTCGACTAAAATGAAATTCAGCCCTGGTAAGCCTTGACGATCAGGTTTATTCCATCTTTTCAAAACTTTGACACGGATTTTCCAATCTCGTCTCCAAGCATGTAACTCATCAACAAAGTTATATGTAGTCATGTGGATAATGTTTTTATAAAGCCAAAGAAACAGTTGGGGAGAAGGATTGCTTTGTTGTTTATTTTTAACAATGTATATGAGGAAATGGGGATATATATAACACCCAAATAACGGTTATGGAAAGTGTCGCGTGAATCAGTGCATTTTACGTATTTTTTAAACTAAAAATGCTCCATTTTTGGAAAGTTGCAACTTATGATGAATATTCTAGATAGATTATTGGTTAACACAATTTATTTGTTAAAGGAAGAGTCAAATTTTGGTTACAACACGGAATGTTTTGGCCCATAAGATGTATACAAATATTGGGCTCAGATGATATATAATTTAAGTGTAACATAATAAACCGTTTACATCAAACAGATTTAGAATCAAATCAATTATATATCTTATTGACATACTTTTTAATAATCCAACACGCGATATTTTTTTACAGAACATTATTAAAAATGATTAATATTGTTTATAATCCAATTTATTAGAATAATGTTATTTTTATCCAATGACAATCCTTCATAAATAATCAACTCACGATAGCACATAATCATACTCCAGTAGTAAATTTACCAAAACAATGTATATTATATATATAAGGAGTAATTTAAACCCAAATTAGAAGAAATTATTATTTATTAATAATCCCAAAACAGCCTTGTAAATACAAAAAAAAAGGTGTCTAACAAACCTAATAATATATATGGATTATCGATTTTGAATCCTTCTAATCGGCCCAAACCATTAGACATCATCTGTATCCAGCCCATATAATCTCTCTCTAATCCTGAAATTTCAATAACAAAATCATGTAGATCTAAATATATGAAAATATTTTTTTTTCATAAGTCAATTTAAACAACACATAGAAACATTCTTACCTATTGCGCAAGGTTAAAACTTCATCCATAGGTGAATCAGTGATAAAACGGGACACACCATCATCATCATGATCCTTGATAGACACATTCTCTAAAACATATATATTGGAATATTGTTATGTTACATATAACGATTTTATAAATAACATATTGATGTATCATCAGAGAACATACCTCCGTCAATTGCTACACACCAATCGGTTAACACACATATAGCAAAGGGACCTTCGTATTCTCTACACTTATCTCTTATTTCAGTTGCCAACTCACCGTGTGCAACACACTCTAGCATATACTCCCTATATTTTGACAAAGAATGTAGTTAATAATTAGTTAGTTAAACTTCAAAAACATACAGTTTGAGATATACTTACTCATCATCTATTATATTAAATCGAATTGATGATGTAGTCGTTCCATCCGGGTATGTAATAGTAAAATATCTAGCATCTACGACGACTCCAATCAAATCTGCGATTGTAATTAGTCAAAATAAAGACATTAGTGCGAACTATAAAATTTGCATTATAAGAAAATACCAAAATATTCTTACCAATTAGATAATAATGAGCATCTGGGAATTCATAAATCGAGAGGAATGATGCTTTATAGAACGAATTATTTGTTAATGGTAAAACTGGTGAGATCGTTGTTCCCTGTGCCAGTGTAATAACGTAATCGTGTTTTGTAATACTTTGGATATTAGTCCAGTTGTAAGGATTCAAAAGAAATCCAGTCAACATAAACCATTGATCTTCTTCGCATATTTGATTGAAATACTCCATCATCTAATTGTTTACCCAAGCTTGTATTCTACAACCCTAGAAGTTTATACGATAACATTAGATCAACAAAAGAACAAATTCGTGTATGTTAAAACAATAAGCATAACCAATAATAAATATCACAAATAGCATTTTAAGTTAATGAAATTTACTCTTTCATCGACCAGAATGAAATTTAGACTTCGATTATCGTCCGAGTAATCCACCACCCATTTTTTGAGTATCTTCACTATAATTCTCCAGTCAGATCTTTGAGAGTCCAATTGACGAACAAAATCATAATTCGCCATTGCGTGATGACTATCGTTTAGGGTTATGCAATTTAGAGTACATTTATAAGAAAAAATGTGATTTTATATTAATCTATAAACGAAAATTAAGAATATTAACATTTCAGGATAAATATAGATAAGAAAACAATATTATCTTCGAGTAAAATAAATAAATATATATAGAGGTTTTTCTATTTAAAATCATGTTAATATTCCAATTCTCATTGTTACCAATTCTTAAATTCTTAAAATAGTTTACTATAAAACCATCTATATATTTTAAAGAACAATTTTATTGTAATGAAAATTTACATTAGCTAAATCATAAACATCTACATATATATATATATATATATATATATATATATTTTAAAGACGGTGACTTGTTATCGTGTTCAAGGACGCGTAAATTCAACCAAGTAATGATTTATTCAGTGAACAAACAAAAACAACTGTTTCTAGATTCTTATTTTTTCTTTCATAGATGCTACAAAATCATATTATTTATAGAACATAATGTTTAGCAGAACATGATAAAATTAATAACTAAAAACCAAAAAAAAATGATAACAAAGATAATAATAAAAATATAAATTATAGCTAGTACATATCTAAAAAAAAGAACTGTTTCCATGCACTTTGTTTCGTATCTTCAGCCAAGTCCTGAAATTAATATTTAAGAATATATGTAAACAATATAGTACCACAAAAAAACTATATTAAAGGAGTAGGGTTAATGTCATAATAATTATCTTACTTTGCCCAAAATTCAGAAACTTCATCCATTCCAAGAGTAGTCATGAAACGCGAAAGACCTTCTTCTTTATGATTTTAGATAGTAATTTCTTCTAATAAAAAAGAATCAATACGCAGGATGATATTTAAATATTCAAATTGTTTAGAGTTATATCAAATTAAAAGGTATACCTCCAGTTCTCGTAACACACCAATCGGTTAAAACACAGACGTCAAATGGACCATCATATCCTATGCATTGTTCCTTTATGTCAGATGCTAATGAGCCATGTGCGATACATTCCAATGTATTATCCCTTTAAATTACATAATAGATTTATTGTAAAACTAAATTATCATAACAATAAGCAATAGAAAATAAAAAAATGCGCTTACTCATTGTCTTTAAGACGAAAACGAAGTGTCAGGACAATTTTTCCATCTGTCTGCACAACTGGTATGAGATTTCTTACAATGTCAAATACACTAATCAAATCTGAATAAACACACATATCAATAAAACTATAGCAAATTTTTCAAAAAAAAAAACAAAAAAAAAACAAAAAAACAATATATGATTATACTAACCAATAGGATACTCATGAGCGAAAGGATTAGTGATAATCTGTGAAAATTGTACGAAACTGAGGAATGCCTTATTAGATATTGGTATTATACGTGAGACCTTTGTGTCGTCAGTCAGAGTAATCATAAAATCTTGTCTAGTTATCTTATCGCAATTATTATTGAGCAATCGGTTGAGACTAAACCAGGATAACATAATCCAGTGACCTTCATGGCAAAATCGTTCGAAATACTGGAACATCTGATTGTGAACAATTGCCTGAATTCAGCATCCCTACAGTATAAGAAAAAATATATAAATTATAGAAACAATAAAGAAATATACAGAATCAGAGATTTAATACTAAAGAGTTTAGTTTATAATAAAACTAACGCTCTCATCGGCCATAATGAAGCCAAGACCTGGTAATCCCTATGGATCGTTCACGCTCCATTTTTTCAAAACTTTAACAACAATCCTCCAGTCATCTCTCCATCCATTCATCTCATGAACCAAATCATAACTACACATGTTTGTCAGATGTTTAAAGAGAATAAAATATCAGAAAGTATTTATGTTCTGTTGCATCGAGTCTTTATCAGATCATCTATATATACACGTTAAGTTATTTAAAATATTATTACGCATAATGATGACGATTCATTAGAAACTGTTACTTGAACCGAGTCATTTAAAATGATTTCCATTATCACTTACATATATATATATACATATATATTAAATATAAATACAATATGATCACAACCACTAAAAAACAAATTATCTATAACTTTATAATTTTTAAAAATATAACAAAACACAATCTATATATGTATATCTTCTTTCTATATGATTTAAAAATTTCTTTTAAATCAAAGACAAAACATATGTGTATATTAATGTTTTCATACCGAGAATTCATTGTTAAATTAAGGAATTCATGATTGTATTATTATTTTTTATTATTATTTCGATCTCCGAATATAATTTGGTTATTAAGATAGCTAAAAATGTATATATACTGGACCCATTAATCAATCAGGATTTAATATTATTGATATAGGTATATCAGATATTATTAAGCAAATAAACATCTAAACGTTAAACAAATCTAAATCTCTACAAAAATATTACTGATTTCGATTTTCCTGAAAAACCATCAAGACTAAACACGATTGGGTCCATATCGTAGAATATCTTTACTATCACGATCATTAAAGTTTTTTTATGAGTTCTTGGAAAAGACAATTATAGCTAGAAGTATATTGAAAATTTATGATGACATTCAGTACGTTTTCCTGTGTCAAATAGTCGAAGTATATATATTTCCTAATATGTTTACTTTAGGCAAGTATCCTGATCTATAGTATGTTTACTTTAGGTAATTACTCTGACGATATCAAAAATAATGTAAATATTTTCCATAACAGAAGCCACATAAATCTTATAAAAGGACATAGCCTGACATCGAACCTAACAATATGAGCTATATAAAACACATATAATTCATAAAATATAGTTTGATAATGCATCACAAAATTAATATATAAACAATAAGAAAATATTAAACAAAGGCACTGATCTTAGTTTTAAAAGCAGGCATAAAATTACTAAGTAATGAGTTCGAGAACACAAAGAAGAAACAATGTAAATAGAGGCAGAATAGAGGAAGTCTACAAATAACATCAAACAGTCAATGCTCTTGTCCGTAGTTGGTTCCGCCTACGAAAGTGATAAAAAAAATCATTACCAAAGCGTTTTAATAAACATTGAAACAATAATATATATAGACCCCAAAATTCTAAATACTCACGTCGCTCTAAATGCATCAACTTCTGCATCGATAGGATTGTACAAAAAATCTGAGCATAGATCATTAGATCAGAGAACCACAGACTTCTTATCGACTCCTAAACAACAATAGACAAAAGATTTATTCAACATTCAGATTTTAAGACATATATGAGGAAATATGTATATACCTTGGCCATTTGTCATCTTCCATAACCTTAACACCCAGACAACCGATTCACATGTGTTTCTCAGATATACATCATGGAGATTTATTGCTAGAGAACCACGGGCGTAACATGCTAACCGACCTTCTCTTCTGCCACAAGAAAAGATAATACGAAAATTAAAATATTTGGTTATGACTTTATATGTTAACAGTCTTTTACATATAAATCAATGGACATGATTCATATTCATAATACCGTGCATCTACAATCTCAAATCGGAGATAAGCGAGATTCTCTTCATAAGCATCATTACTTGCATTGCAGAGTGGACCCATACTCACAATAGTTCCCATAACGTCTGATAACAAACGAAATAATAAATTGAATTTAAATATATTACAAAATTTAACATATATGTTTAGAAATTATCATGCACACCGATAAACTTGATTAATTATTATAAAAAGTTAAAGATGCAATTCTTACCAATCAGATAGTCAAAAGGAATGGCTCGATCCACAATATCATAAAATCGGAAGCAATGGAGATACAAATTGTACGACCTCGTTCGAATAGGGGTGATAATAGTGACAGAAGTTAACTGCAAACGATGTTTATTGATCATTGTAAGCATTGATCCAGTAGCTTCTTTAACATGAAAGTTGAAAATCCGAATCCACTGTCCCTGTTTGATTTCTTTCCAGCGAGTGGGAAACTCGTTTGGCATAATGGTTGCAGCGATCCGAGTACCCTAGAAAAATAACAAAGCAAAAATAATCACTGAATAATAAACAGAGAACATAAAAGAATAACTTCAAAAAAAGACACATACTTTGATATCAGACAAAACCATCTCGATAGTATTTCCAAAGAATGTTAAATGCTTCCAGAGCCTGACAACCTTGATAGATATTAACCACCTTGTTTTGTAAGTATCCAAACATGCAACATCGACAACATCAGACATTTTAGAAATTTTTTTTTTTTCTTTTTGATCGAGAACTCTGAATAAGTTTTATAAAGAGGAAAACTAAAAGTGACAGAGTATGAGAAAATGTGTTAAATATGAAAAGGTCAGACTATGCAGTTGAATAGGCAGTTATTCTTTCTTATAAATTTATTTTCGTTTAAAATATTTTAAAAGAAAAAATTTGAACAGTTACCATTTAAAGCCCCTTATTGTCAAAACCAACAACAATCCACTAATTTATGTCAAGACATTTCCATATTGATATTGACCGATTTGTTCATTTCACGTGCCAGAGAGAATATATTCTATGTTTTAAGTTTCACCAAAGATACACGCAATCTCAATAAGTAAATATACTATTTTACTAAATATAAAATTTTGCTAAATTGCAATACTTTCCATAAAATAATATGATCTCTCTCTATGGTTTATATTATTTGGACTATTTTATGTTTCAATATTTTAGGAAATGATATATTCATACAACATCATAACAAAAATGCCATTTATGTAGACTTATATGTTATAACTTTATGTATCTACTTGAGCAATTTTCCTTAAGATTATATGAAACAGGAAACCTGGAAAGTTAAACGGTTATGTGCAAACATAAAGTCGCATAATCTACCCCATAAAAAATTGAAAATGTGAAAATTGATTATTATTGCATACCTTATAAATACTGACTTGAGGGTTTCTTTTCAAAAAGCTTTAAAATATTTTATAAGTAGCCTTATCGTTTCTGAGAGAATTCATAAGAACATCGCGAACACAAACGAAAAAAAAAATTCGATGAAAATGGCTCGTTGATCATCAATCCCCCACCACTGGTAATGAGATTCGGTGTCGTGGAACCAAAGTCACCACCTTCACCAACAGATTCCGAGATAGAGCAAGAAGAATTATGGGAAAAAATACATTTATTCACCGCATCAAATCAGAAAGCCAAACAAAACACTCCTCAGGTAATACATCCTATTCACTAAAGTTTGTTTTAATCATGTCTTACACAATGAATTGTAAAATCTGTATATTCTACTTATGGAGGATGACAAAGGCAACACATCTAATGAGACACCCCAATCAAGTTGCACAAAACAAAAACACGACCTGATTCTAGATCTGGAGATAGGGTTGAAGTGCATGCGTTGCGGTTTTGTGGAGACAAAAATTCGACACATGGATACCGCCGAATGGGTACGTAATCAGAAATATATTTAGATTAATAATGAAAATTGTCTAAAATCTATGTTATTGAGTCATTATATTTTGTTATTGATTGCCCATTGAACTCTATGTTGTAGAAACAATTCATGTTTAAATATAATATTGAGTTAGTTTAAAGCTATATAATTTTACAAAAATCTAAATTGGATTGTTTGTGTCTGTGTTTAAAGGGAGAGGATAAGGAACGTAAAAAGAGGAGGTCTGGAGTTTAATCAAGAACCATATCAGTTTCAAATCAATTTCATGTTTTTTTTTTCCTGTTTGCAATGACCACTTTAAAGACAGTATGTACTTGGTTTTATTTTCTAAAAACTATCAAGTTTATTTCGATGACATGATAATTTGGTTTTGAAGCATTCTCGATATTTACAACTACGTGACAATTTTCATCATATGAAATGTCAATAGATGCCCAATAATATGCTACAGTTCAAGTTTTGTTAAAATATGTTATCGAATTGAATTGTCATTGGAATATCTGACTACAGTTAAACGTCAGAGATCAAACCATTAATACATCAGATCCAACTTAGTGAAAAATCGAAAAACATCAAATCTATTAAAAACTATAAAACCGAACGTAATGGTCTTATATAATAAAAACAACTAACATATTTCGAGATAAATAGAAGGGATAAGCGACAAGGCTGCGCTCGAAGCTCTGAAACGATCTTTGTGGTACAAATCCGAGTTCCGACGGGAGATGGCACTCAACACGCCACAAACAATTCAAGACCCTTTGCACCGGTCATCAGACTTCGTTGTAAACGAGGAGGAGATGAAGAATTTGGACGAGCAGTACGAAGCAACGAAAGCAGCAATCTGAAGCTCAATTTTGACGCGCCCCTCGAAGAAAGGCAACCCATCGAACAACGCAACGATGCAGAGCTCGGACAAACCTAGAAGTGGAGGTGCCCATAACTACCAGGTAGGCACCGGACGCGGAAGAGGAGAGCCACGCAACAACACTTGGGTAAGAAAGTCCGCCAACTACGACGAGAAGGCTTTCTGCGAAAATCACCAGACCTACGGACACTCAACGGCACAATGCTGAACGTTAGGAGCAAAACTCGTGGCTAAGATGGCAGCGGGAGAGCTCCAAAACGTGGTCAACCTCAAAGACCTCGTCCCTAAGACCAGCTCCATCAGGGTCTCTTTAAGCATTTTCGGCCCAGAAACCTAGAGAAAGTGGATTAAAAAAAATGAAAAGCCCAAAATTATCGACGGATCGATCCTTGGCGACGGGGCGGACGAGACGGTCTCGTTGGTGACGTGGACGAAGGGTATTGGCCGTTTATTTTTTTTGGGAATGAAATTTTTATGGAAAGAGAAAATGCATTTCTCTTTTATCGGGCAAAAAAAAAACCTTTGGGCTCTCTCTTTTCTCTCGATCGCAACGGCGATTTCGCTTGGCGGAGGTCAAATCAGCGTTTCAAACAGGCTCCGATGGTGTAAAACTCGGCGGATATCCAGTTCAGTCGACATTTCCAGTTAACAATCCGATTACTCCTCTGATTGACGGTTTTAAATTCAATTAGGGTAAATTAGGGTTCGTCGAAATTTGGGGGAAATTTTTGCAAAGTTGAAATCATGTAGTTATGTGTCGATTCATAGATAATATCTGTGTGCGGTAGTTCGAAACAGTCATTGAAGCCAATTTAAGGCTATTTCGGTGAATCGATTTGGTAAATTAGGGTTTCGCGATTTGGGTATTTTTTTTTTTCAAGTTTGTTCTGGTTCAAATTTGGCGTTAGGTGAATCGAAATGTGTCTGTTTTACGTCTTCTGGGTTTACATCATATGGTTTTGCTAAAAGTATGGTTCGTTTGGTTGAAGCCGAGTTGTTTGATTATGAAGGATCCTCTGTTTGTGTTATTTGTTGAATCGGTTGATATATGATTTGGGTTTTATCATCATATGGGTAATTATTATGCGATGTCTGGTTGAACTATGTTATCATGATTCTTTTTACATACTTGATTCGTAAAATCATAGTTTGATCTTGAGTAAAGACAGTGTTTGATCATCACATCGGTTCGTGATGATCTTTTTTTTTGTGTGTTTGCGGCATTTACCTTCTTATTTAAGTAGCTATAATAAGTAGCTTTGCATTATGTTTAAGTTGTTTATTGTTGAAGACATTTATGTTTAAGTTGTAATGTGTAGTCCGAACAGAAGTCTCTTGTAATGACTGGTTTGATGGTTTGATTATCATTACTGCTTGTTTTGTTTACGGTTGCGTGCAGAGTTAATCTTCTTTGTGTTTAATGCTACTTTTCTGTTAGGTAATAGAGTTAAATGCATTTATTTACACTTGTGTTTTGTTTTGTGAGGGTAAATGGTGGGAAAAAGGAATGACGGTTTTAGAAGCTGCAACCGAATCTTTTCCATCAAGGTTAGTCAGCTTCTACCTTATTTCGTTATTTAGTGTGATAAATGCTGTAGTCTTCAATGCAATCGTTAGTTAGATAGGTATGTGAGATGACTTGTGATGAATGCTTCCTAGGTATGGGCTTAGATTAGGTAAATGACTTGTGATGAATGCTTGTTAGGTATGCGTTAGTAAATGGCTTCTTAAAACAGTTTGTATTTAAAAAACTCATGTACTAAAACCCTAAATTCTCAAACAGCTTCTGAAAACTTATTTATAAAACATGTTACATTTGTTTTTCAACACTTAATCGTAAAACACGAATACAACTCCCAAAACCCTTACACCCAAACTTAAACCTCCCTCTTTCTACACGTTGCTTTTATGGATTCCCAAAACCCTTACACCCAAAGCGAAGGCTTTGCAAACTTATTAACTAGCCAGCTAGTTAATGATGTTTACGCGCCTGTGATAGATCTTGGGTCAGCAGAAGTCCCTGTGTTTAGCACACAAACTACTGATGATCCAAGCGTAGGAGGGAAGAATACGCCTGAGAGAAGAAAGTGGTCGCCGAAAGAAGACGTCATCCTCATCAGTGCCTGGCTCAATACATCAAAGGACCCAGTCGTTGGGAATGACCAAAAGGCGGCAGCGTTCTGGTCGCGGATCATTTTGTACTACAACTCATCACCACTGCTCGGTGAATATCCGAGAAGGGAAATAGGGCAGTGCAAGCAGAGATGGGGAAGGATTAATGATCAGGTGTGCAAATTCGTTGGTTGTTATGAGGCAGCCATGAAAGAGAGAACAAGCGGGCAGAATGAGAATGATGTAATAAAAGCTGCTCATGAAATCTTTTTCAATGACCAGAAGATCAAGTTCGTTTTAGAACATGCATGGAGAGAGTTAAGGCATGACCAGAAATGGTGCGGAGCAACTAATGGCAAAGACAATGCCTCGTGGAAAAGGAAAAAGTGTGATGAAGGTTCGACTCAGTCACCAAGCCCTGTCGATGGAGGAACGAATGGCGAAAGTGAAGGTGCGGCTAGACCACCGGGAGTGAAGGCGGCGAAGGGCAAATCCAAAAAAGCCCATGGTGGGAAAGAGGATGGAAAGGATCTGATCGAGTTGCAGTCTGTCTACGCGCTGAAGAAACAAGATTTGGATGCACAGTCAAAGCTTGAGTCGCAGAAAACCCTAAACAGTCTCTTAGCCAAGCATGGGCCTCTATCTGATATCGAAGAAGCACTGAAGATGAAGTTGATTACTGAGTTGCTTGCTTGATATGTAAGATTTTATCTTTTTTATAAACTTCATCTTTGATCATTTGCTATGAACTTCATCTTTTTTTAAATGATATTAAGTTATGAAATGTGCTTAGCTATTCTGTTTAACGGATATTTGTTGCATTGTTTCAGGGTTCGAAGACAAGGACACCGGATATTTCTATCAAAAATTTTATCTTTTTTTGGAGGTTTGTCATTTGTGTCACGAGTTAGGTAGCTGGTTTTAGGAGGTTGGTTATTTCTGTCACGAGTTGTATTATTGGCACTTGTAGTTTTGGTTACTTGTGTCACGAGTTATGTATGTTGTTCAACATGTGGGGTTGTATTTTTTGGCTATTTCTGTCACGAGTCATGTAGTGTACTTTTTGGCTATCTATTTATATATGCGATAAGGCAAAATGGTTTCTTTACCCAAGTGACCTAAATCCTGAAACTTATTTGCGTACCTTCTCTCTACATCTCCTCCTTCCATTACTCTGCATACACTATTTCTCCACCATTTCTCCACCATTAAACCACGACCAATATAAACCACGACCAATATAAACCACGACCAAATTTTTTCCCCACCCTTACCATTTTATACACAAAACGATGGCTTCATCATCAACAAACGATGATTTAGATAATGTTTATGACGATTATCTAGATGACATACTCGATGAGAAATGCGATAATATGTTTGACGCCTTCATAGCTCGCCAGGAAGCCAAAAAAAAGAAGAAGAAACGAGCTTATATTGAGAGAGAACGCAAATTGGGTCACAACCAGCTATGGAATGACTATTTTATTGAAGATGCTACATATCCGCCAAATGTCTTTCGTCGTCGTTTCAGAATGAACAAACCATTGTTCATGCGGATTGTGGAGCGCCTTTCTCAAGAAGTTCCATATTTTCAACAAAGACGAAATGCTGCCGGACGGTTAGGTCTCTCTGCTCTCTAGAAGTGCACGGCAGCGATTCGTATGATGGCTTATGGCTGTGCAGCAGACGCGGTTGACGAATATCTCCGTTTAGGTGAATCTACTGCCATTTTATGTCTTGAAAATTTCACTCATGGAATCATACAATTATTTGGCGATGAGTACCTACGGAGACCCACACCAGAAGATCTCCAACGATTACTGGATGAAGGAGAGTCACGCAGTTTTCCCGGAATGATAGGGAGCATTGATTGCATGCATTGGGAATGGAAGAATTGCCCAAACGCTTGGAAAGGACAATATACACGCGGATCTGGAAAACCGACTATCGTCTTAGAGGCGGTTGCATCACACGATCTCTGGATATGGCACGCATTTTTTGGTCCCCCAGGTACTTTAAACGATATTAACGTTCTCCACCGTTCACCTGTTTTTGATGACATATTACATGGTCGAGCTCCAAAAGTGAGGTATTCCGTCAATGGACACCAGTACAATTTGCCTTATTACCTCACTGACGGGATCTATCCAAAATGGGCAACGTTCATACAATCCATTCGTCTTCCACAAGAACCGAAACATCGGATGTTTGCTAAAATGCAAGAATCCGTCCGAAAGGATGTCGAGCGTGCTTTCGGAGTCTTGCAAGCTCGTTTTGCTATTATTAAAAATTCGGCTCTGATATGGGATAAGGAAAAGATTGGGAAGATTATGAGAGCAGCCGTCATCTTGCACAATATGATTGTAGAAGATGAACGAGGTTCCTACAGTCTGTGTGATATATCCCAATTCCAACAAGTAGATGGAAGCAGAGCCTCACACGTGGATATGTCGTATTCCAGAAATATGCCTACAAACCTCACCAATATGATCGATATTCGGAATGAAGTTCGGGACAACCAAATACATGACCGATTGAAAGCGAACCTTATTGAACATATATGGAACAAATTTGGTCATACATTCAGTTACGATGACTATCCGGCTTATGTTTTAAATATCTGTAATTTGTATGTCTTTAATTTCTGTTTGTGTAATAATAATCTGTTTGTTTAAGTATGTATTTTCCAATTTTAATAAAAAAACGTTTTTTAGAAATTATGTTAAAAAAAAAGAGTTTTTTTTTAATTCTAAAGAGACCCACTAGGAGTTCACTAATGAAGAACAAAAAATATTGAGTCTCTTCCCACATATCACCTTCTCAAATAAATTATTAAATAATACAAGAAATGATTAAAAAATTCTAAAGAGACTCAAGCTCAGTTACACCATTGGAGCTGCTCTAATGAACCACAAGAAAGAGCCGAGCCGAGCGGCGCGGCTGAACCCGCAAATCCTCCCCGACGAGGCGATAACTCCAAGCGCGACAGGAGAGGCGAACCTGAAGAGCGACCCGAGCCGAGGCAAAGGATCAATATGATCATGGGTGGATCTCAATACTACCAAGATACCGTCTCCTCCATCAAAGCCTATCAGCGCCGAGCCTAAGCGAAGGAGAATTGGACAGAACCAACCAACATCCCAAATACAGTGATCTCCTTCGCCGAGGAGGAAACGACATGAATCGATAGACCCCACAACGATCCGTTGGTGATTGAGTTAACAATCAGGGATCATGACGTAGCGAGGGTGCTCGTCGATACTGGAAGCTCGGTGAACGTCATCTTCAGGGAGACACTCAGAAGAATGGGAATCGACCTCTCCGAGGTGAAAGCAATCCCCAAACCTCTAACCGGATTTTCAGGAGAAAACACGATGACTATGGGAATGATCAGGCTCCCTGTGGTAGCTGGCGGAGTCACTAAGATCGTCGAATTCTGCGTCACTGATCACCCAGCAATCTACAATGTGATTATGGGAACTCCATGGATCAACGGGATGAGGGCGGTCCCCTCCACCTATCATCTCTGTCTCAAGTTCCCGACTCCAGCGGGTGTCAAAACGATCTGGGGGAATCAGAAGGAATCACGAATGTGCTGCCTAGCAGAGCACAAGCAGAGGAACCCCGTCACCGATGCACGAGCAGACATAGATCGCAAAAAGATGAAGACAGACCGAGAGCCTGCGAACGAGCTCTCGAAACTCTTATAGCAATTACAGATCGCGGAGAGCCGCGAAACACGCGCCGAGCCGGTATGTGATGCGTCGAAATTGGAGCAAAACTAGAAGAGCCTCTGAGAAGCAAACTCCTTTCCCTCCTCAAGGAGAACATCAACACTTTTGCCTGGACAGCGGAAGATATGCCAGGCATAAGCATCGACGTGACCTGTCACGAGCTGAACATGGACCCGACCTTTAAACCAATCAAGTAGAAAAGAAGAAAGCTCGGCCCCGAGCGAGCTAAAGCAGTTAACGACGATGTCGAGAGATTACTCAAAGTAGGATCAATCGCCGAGGCCAAATATCCGGACTCACTCGCGAATCCGGTGGTCGTGAAGAAGAAGAACGGCAAGTGGCGGGTCTGTGTGGATTTCACTGACCTCAACAAGGCGTGCCCAAAAGACAGTTTCCCCTTGCCACACATCGACCGGCTCGTCGAAGCCACTGCAGGAAATAGACTGTTAACATTTATGGACGTGTTCTCTGGCTACAATCAGATCCTGATGCATCCTGATGATCGGGAAAAAACGGCATTCATAACTGATCGCGGGATATACTGCTATAAAGTCATGTCGTTAGGGCTCAAGAACGCAGGAGCAATATATCAACGGCTCGTCAATAAAATGTTCGCGGCTCAGCTCGGAAAAACCATGGAGGTATACATCGACGATATGTTAGTCAAATCACTCAAGGAGGAAGACCACGTCGCGCATCTACGGGAATGCTTCGAGCAATTGAACAAGCAAGACATGAAACTAAACCCGGCGAAGTACAGATTTTCGGTCACCTCGGGTGAATTCGTCGGCTATCTGGTAACTCACCGAGGCATAGAAGCAAACCCCAAGCAGATCAAGGCATTAATCGAGATGCCCTCTCCAAGGACGAAGCGCGAAGTGCAAAGGCTCACAGGAAGGGTCGCCGCGCTAAACAGGTTTATTTTTCGTTCCACCGACAAGTGCCTGCCTTTCTACGACACCCTTTGGGGGAACAAGAAATTTGAGTGGGACGAGCGATGCGAAGCAGCTTTCCAAGAGTTGAAGAATTATCTGGCGAGCCCACCGATCTTAGCGAAACCAGTCGAAGGAGAGTCGTTCTTCCTCTACATTGCCGTATCTGCTACAGCTGTGAGTGGAGTGCTTATCAGAGAAGAACGATCCGAGCAAAAACCCATTTTCTACATCAGCCAGACACTGACCGATGCCGAGACCCGCTACCCCCAGATCGAGAAGGTCGCCCTAGTCGTCGTAGTCACGGCTCGCAAACTGCGCCCGTATTTCCAATCACATTCGATTGTCGTGCTCGCTACACTTCCACTACGCTCGATCCTACACAGCCCGAGTCAATCCGGTCGGCTCGCCAAGTGGGCCATAGAGCTGAGCGAATACGACATCGAGTATCGGAACAGGTCGTCGGCGAAGTCTCAGGTGCTCGCAGATTTTCTCATCGAACTTTCAGCCGAAGCAACGAGCGAGCCGACCCCAGACGAAGTGTGGACGCTGCACGTCGACGGCTCGTCATCTAAACACGGCTCAGGAATAGGAATCCGCCTTACCTCTCCCACAGGAGAGATACTGGAGCAGTCGTTTCGCCTAAATTTCCACGCCTTGAACAACGAAGCAGAATACGAAGCACTGATCGCCGGTATACGACTAGTGCAAGGAATCAGAGTTCGAAAGGTAAGAACCTTTTGCGACTCACAGCTCGTAGCATGCCAGTTCAACGGAGAGTACGAGGCGAAGGATGGACGAATGGTAGCTTACCTCAAGGTGGTCCGAGAGTTGGTGCAGAGGTTCGACAAGTTCGAGCTCACACGAATTCCCCGAGGAGAAAACACCACGGCCGACGCCTTGGCAGCACTCGCTTCAACCTCAGACCCAGACCTCCGACGGACGATTCCAGTCGAATTCATCGAACGTCCTAGCATCGAAGAAGTAGAAGGAGTTCGGCTGATAAATCCTCCCAAACAAGAACCAGAAGACGACGAAGCCATTCCTATGGGTGAAGACGCCCTACCAGCCGAGCCGGAGTACGGCTGCGACAAAGAATGGCTCGGAGCTATCTAAATATATATCGCCGATGGAGAAGTGCCAACCGACAAGTGGGAAGCCCGCAAATTAAAAGCTCAGGCCGCGCGGTATGTCCTCTTCGACGGCAAGGTGTTTAAATGGAGATTTTCAGGACCACTCATGACATGCGTCGAAGGACCGGAGGCAAGAAAGATCATGCACGAAGTGCACAGCGGCGCGTGCGGAAACCATTCTAGCGGAAGGTCGCTCGCTATCAATATAAAACGGCACAGTTACTTCTGGCCTACGATGGTCAAGGACTGTGAAAAATTCACGGCGAAGTGCGAGAAGTGTCAACGGCACGCCCCAACAATTCATCAACCTACCGAGCTGCTCTCATCAATTTCGTCACCTTACCCGTTCATGAGATGGTCGATGGACATCGTCGGACCTCTACATCGATCGAAGCATAAGCGCTTTCTGCTCGTTCTCACGGATTATTTTTCCAAGTGGGTCGAGGCCGATTCCTACGCAAGCATAAAGGATATTCAAGTCGAACACTTCATCTGGAAAAATATCATCTGCAGACACGGGGTCCCCTACGAGATAGTCACCGACAACGGATCCCAGTTCATCTCAACGCGCTTTGAAGCCTTCTGCAAGAAGTGGAAAATCCGTCTAAGCAAATCTACGCCAAAATATCCTCAAGGGAACGATCCTAGACGGTCTGAAAAAGAGGCTCGACGCCAAGAAAGGACGATGGGCAGATGAACTCGAAGGAGTCCTTTGGTCGCATAGAACGACTCCACGCCGAGCCACTGGAGAAACTCCATTCGCTTTGGTCTACGGAGCAGAATGCGTAATTCCCCCCGAGGTGGATTTCCCAGGTATTCGATGAAGACTTCTACCAGGACAGGAGGGCTTGAACCACTTAATGATGCTGGATGAGCTCGATCTAATTAACGAAAGGCGCGACCAAGCTTTAATCCGGATTCAGAACTATCAACAAGCGACAGCAAGATACTACAACAGAAACGTTTGTAGCCAAATTCAAAGAAGGAGAGCTCGTCCTCCGAAAGGTTTTCCAAAACACTGCCGAGAAGAATGCAAGAAAGCTTGGGGCAAACTTGGAAGGTCCTTACAAGATTACAAAAGTAGTTCGCCCAGGAGTCTACGAACTCGCGACGCTAGCTGACGAAGCGATTCCAAGATCATCGAATGCAATGCATCTAAAGCAGTATTATCACTAAAGCCACAGCACGGTCAACATGGACTACGGGACGGCTTGATCCCTGCAAAGGGTACGTAGGCAGCCCGTCCTCGGACGGGTTCAGCTGTCCCCCCTCCTAAAAAAGGGGGGGAGTGGGTACGTATACACAAACCTTCTTTAACTCTACTATTTTAGCTCGCCCACTTAGAAACATCGCCACTTCAGCCCATTTTCAGTTCGTTTTAAATCTACTTATTTCATGTTCATCTCGGATTTCTAGTTCGTTCATTATCGCTTCCGCTAGTTTCTCATTCTTTTTAAATCAGCAACTTATTTCATAGTTCGCCTCGGACCTTTATTTGTCCTCAGTTTCGGCTAGCCTCCGAACGCCTCGTCTCGTTGCTGGCCACAACGGGGCAACAAATATAAAGTTCTCTAAACGGACTTTTACCACCTTTCCTAGAACGAGAGTGCAAGTTACATCCTCTATGGATAAAAATTAAAGCGCGCTATACAAATATCAGACCAAAAACGTATCGGTCGCCACGCTTCACTATCGCACACGAGATTATAAGTCGACTACAACGCTTTCTCTAAAACTGAAGTGAACTCTTAGAACCCGGCAAAACACACTCATCTTCTCGGAAACGCCGGTCTATAGTCAAATTCAACGAGACTACCAAATCATCCTTGGTTAACAAACACAAAACGCCTCGTCGTCTACACGGCTCGGCTCATAGTGAAAAAGCGAATCCAGTGAATCGTCAGAGCGGCTCGACATAATTTACAACTTATACGAGAATTACAATGTTACGCGGCGAACTTCTGTCGGAAAAAGATCTGGAATGGCGGAGACCTCGGAACCCTAGCCGGAAAATAAATAAACTAGAGAGAGAAAGAAGAGAGAAGGGAGAGCTACCTTTTAGTGAAAAAAGAGCGGATCTGAAGATTATGAGAAGGAACGAAGGAGCTCACCTATTTATAGGAAAACCGAAGCGCGTTAGTTCCGTGTGGACCTCGGGAAACCGTATAACAGCGCGTGGGATCCGCGGTGAATTAGCTAGCTCGAACTGCGTCGGTTGCACGTGCCAATAGATCAGGTACTTTCTTTGGGAAGACCAACGGTTGGGATACCCGAGTTTTCAACCGATATCTTACCATAGTAAACGCCTCGTCGTGTACGAAACGGCTCGGCATTAACTTTCTCTTGAAACGCCTCGTCGTTAACGAAACGGCTCGGCATTGACTTTCTCTTGCAACGCCTTGTCGTTAATTCGACTCGGCATAACCTTCTCAAGACGCCTCGTCGTTAATTTGGCTAGGCATAACTTTCCCAGAACGCCTCGTCGTTTATTCGGCTCGGCATAACATTCACAAGTCGCCTCGTGTGCAATCCTCTTCTAAGGATACTTTCTCAAGTAACATAGATTGCACTACGCCTCGTCATTCAACTCGAATCACGGCTCGGCAATACTAAACAGAATCGCCTCGTCCTCAACTGGGCTCGACACTATCAAACAAAAATCGCCTCGTCCTTAACTGGGCTCGGCACTATAAAACAGAATCGCCTCGTCCTTAACTGGGCTCGGCACTATCAACATAAACGCCTCGTCGTTAACTAGAATCACGCCTCGGCATCCTCGGCACCCTCTTGAAACGCCTCGGCATCTTTATTTCCAAAACACCCCACCTTGGCTTATGTCGCAACGGCTCGACTCGATGGTTTATCCTACGGTCAGGAGTAACGGACCTCGTCACTCTCGCCTCCGAAACTGATGAGCTGGGGGGTAACTGTTGGGGTCGGTTTCACCCCAAGCGGATAAAACCATCTCAAAATGGCTAAGTATGGAAGGAAGACGAGTTGGCCGAGCTGTCCACCAAACATGGGCCGAGCCGTCCTGCGAAGTTAGTGGGCCGAGCTGTGCTCACCAAGACAAGTGGGGAGAGCCGTGGAGAAAGACGAGTTGGGAGAGCCGTGGAGAAAGATAGATGGGCCGAGCTGTGGAGAAAATGGGCCGAGCCGTAAGAAGGACGAGGAGTGGGCCGAGCCGCGCCAGAGGAAGCATGGGCCGAGCCGTTGTCTGTTATGTTGGGCCGAGCTGGTTCGTCCAAATGGGACGAGTGGAAGTCTCGAAAGGCGAAAGCCCATGAAAACCCTAGGCAAGGCGTTATGGCTGTGGCCGCGCGAAGCGATAAGGAAAGATTCCGAAAATCTCTCCCGAGATTCTCGGCTAGGCAATTTGGAAAGTTAGTATAAATAGGAGATCTCTATGATTCATTATGTAACTTTTGCAACCCTAAGCAAGAAGACCTAAACACTTTCACAGCAATAAAAATCCTCTTTTGATCTTACTGTTCTTTCGATTACCCTAGAAGTTTCGGATCCCTTAGTATTTCCCTTACAAATTTTTGGTTGTGCGAGTTTTGGCTCACACAGAGACAACAAATCACAAAACAAAACACAGTAAAAAGAAATATCATATCTTGTCAAAAACCTCCTTGTAGACGACATTCAATGTTTTGTTTTGTGGTTTGTTGTCTTTATCGGTGATCTATATCTTCAAACCTTCTCTGGATGTAACCCTCGATACAGGGACATAGAGTTGCCCATGAGTAAAAACTGGTCTTGGAAGACACAACCCAACCTTTTCGAGTGTCTGTCCTTGGCTTTTGTTTATAGTCATTGCAAAAGCTAATGTGATAGGAAACTGTTTGCGTCTCATCCTGAAAGGAAGTTTCATCTCCGAAGGAGAGAGGAATATCCTAGGAATCAGTACTTTTTCACCAACCTTGCTACATGTTATTATCTGAGCCTGGAGAACATAATTAGCCATGTTAGTAATGATGAGTCTTGTGCCATTACACAACCCATTCTTAGGGTCGATATTTCTTAGAAGCATTACAGGAGTACCCTCTCTCAACTTCAGGGCATGATTAGGGAAACCAGACATCTTGATACTATTTAAAAACTTCTCGGTATAAATCATATTGTTGGAAACACCTTTATTCTTACTGGCTACACTCTCTGAGGGTACTTCAGATGCATTATTGTAATTGACAACTTCTTCAGTCGTATCAATGCTATCACAAACTAAGATAGGTCCTTTCAACACATGTTATATACAAAACAATCGTTGTATTATATAAATATAAACAAATAAGCTAAGAGGAATTAAAAGAAAATAAACATACCCGATAACTTTGAAAGCATGTAATCATTTATCGTATCTACATCATCGTTTCTTGGACTCAGTATGGCACGGTCTTGGAAAAATTTAGGATCAGTCTCTTTCGAAAACGAACTCCCATAAATTTCTTTGACGATCGTTTTTATAGGATCTTTACAGTCTTTAATCAACAGATCATCAGGAATATCAATCACGGCTTCACCACTTCCATCATCATTTATCGTACCATCACCAATGTCTACGATCCACTTTGTAAAGGCAGCTCGTTCAAGCATCGCACGGCTATTATCTCCAGCTATAAGTCGCATGTTCTGTGTAAGTCTCAACACTCTACATTTGTACCACAGAGGTGACGAATTCAAAGTGGCCATAAGTATCTCTGTCTTCCCGGCATTTGGAATCACTGGCAATATTTGCCTAAAATCCCCTCCTAAAACAATGACCTTATCACCAAAGGGCTTATCAACTTCTAATATATCACGCATCGTTCTATCTAGAGTCTCGAAACAGTCTTTACTCATCATCAACGCCTCGTCCCATATAATGAGTTTAGCAATCCTTATCAGGTCGGCAAGATTCGACTCCTTCTTGATTGAACAGAAGGTAAACTTATTAACCACAATAGGGATTGCAAATCTTGAATGCGCAGTTCGGCCTCCTTCTATTAACAACGCAGCAATCCCGCTCGATGCAACCCTTAAGAACAACATCACCTTGGGAACGTAGAGCAGATCCGAATAGACTCCACAAATAAGTTTTACCATTACCTCCAGAACCATAAACAAAGAACATACCTCCTTTGTTCTTATTTACTGCTTCCAGTATCTCATCATAAACACTTCTCTGTTTGTTGGTTACAGTGGCTAACATCTACTCGTTTCTTACTCTAAGAGTTTCGCGATTGTAATTCTCTCATCCCGAATAAGAGGATTATCACGTGACTCCAGAGTAATATCTTCAGGAAACGGCATAGGTGTGAATTCTTTTAAGGATCTCCCACTTACACGTAAAAGAAGTTCTATTTCAACCAGAGTAAAGTCTTTAACTTGCTCCTGAGATAGACTAACAGCTACACAATTTCAAAAAAATTACAAAAGATAAATTAGCTATCAATATCTTAAAGATATATAATAACAACAACACAAACAATAACTATACAACTTACTTTGATCCCTGGCAGCCTTTCTGTAATTATATATGATGTCATCTGATAATACCTGCCATGTAGCATCCCAAACTCTAGAAGGAATGGATATACTTTGAGTAGTGAGCAGGATCACAAAAAGACGACGGAGATAATTGGCAGAAAGCCACAATCCGCCCTCATTGATGGCCTCAATATATTCTTTGTCATCATTCAATAATCCATACGCATAGCAAGCGTCTTTGAACGAAGAATGTAGAACTTTGTTGACCGTTTTTATATCGTCAAAATTACATGGTCTTTTGACTAAATTAAACAGAAGCCTTAAATAATTCGCTTCACCTGCCCCAATGGGTACGTACGTGATTCTACCAAGAGCAACTCTCCTTGATCGTGGCGTCCATATCCTATTTGGATTATTCCACACAAATCTCGTAGGAAGTTTCGCATAAGTTAACGTCCTCGCCAGTTCATACTTATCGTTGCACTCCATCCAAGCAATGAATTTTGACATACCAACTGAAACACGATTAATAACCTCATCACCTGGATCATCCTCGTTGTATATGACCATTTGCTGGTTCGGTAAATGAAAGGGTAGTTTAACTACAGAAACCGTGCGATGGTGAGTGTGATTACCAAAAATTCTTCACATGGACTCTGAAGGTGCTACATACCTATATAGAAAGACATTATTAAATAATGGAAGATTGGAATTTCAAAGATATAAAATATGTGAACAAAATGTTTAAAACATACCTACAGTTGAAGTGTTTCTTAATCTCGTTTTCTTTATCATTAATTTTGAAAGTTGCACGAATGTAGTCAGCACCTTTATGAATATATTTGAATAGATACTTTACTGATCGAGATTGTACACACCATTCGACGTTGATATGAGCTCTATAAAGCAGTGTGAGGCTCCTATTATAAGGAACCACAAATCCATTATAACATTCAATACCCTTTTTAACGATAACTTTCTTGTCATTACGTCGTCTGTATATAGGATATCCAACATCATCTATTTTAGTGATCGGACTGTAAGGTTTTGGAAAATACTTTGTACATTTTCCTTCAGCCATGCAAACACTATCCTTATTCAAAGCACCACATGGTCCATGCATCATGACATCTCCTACTATCTCATACAGTGCTGGATCAATATCCTTGTCAGGAATCTCAGCACATATTATCTTATCAATCTCATCACCAGTTGGTAGCTTGTGACCAGCCTCTAAAAAAAGAACGATGTGTGCATGAGGTAGTCCCCGTTTTTGAAACTCAATCGTGTAGATCGCTGCAATGAATAAATTGTAGTTTTTAAAAGATTAGTTAGCATGATCATCTAGCAATGTTATGAACATTATCTTGCTAAACGAAATAAGATATTTAGTTTAATAAAACATATCGGCTTTTACGACACCTAACACATTTTCTTTGGTGAGTCTGTGCATCAGATCATCTAGTTTCATCTTGAACACTCGCGTACATATATCTGGCCTATCCTCTTGCTTCAAGTTATGCCTTTTTAGGTGCCTGGTAATCTCAGGCCATTTGGAATTACACGTAAATGTTATGAAAAGATCCGGAAAACCAAATGCTGGCAAGTAGTCATCGCATCTAGATAATGTTGCACCATATACCTTGTACCACCAGTATAAGAAGAAGGTATAATAATACGTTTACCCTTGTCAGAAAGATCAGTGTCACCTTCATCAACAGTTTTCTTTATCTTGTCATAATTTTCGCAACGAAGTTTATACTGATTCATTGATATGAAACGTAGTCTATTAGTCTCAATCATCGTGTACGCATCCACTAAGAACTGCTGGAACAATCTTCCAGATACAGGGATGATTGGTGACTCGCCAACCCTCTCTTGTATGCGGTAAGCAAAAAATTCTCTCATAGTAATATGCAACGTTTTCCTCCCTTGGGTATCTACAAAACCAATATCGATACCAAGTCTGAACCCGTCCTCCCCATAGGGAAACAATAATGGATATTGCAAAGGCAGATACGCAGGATGTAGTTCAATGATCCTTTTGAGATTCCCAGTCTTTTTACACTCGATGATGATATCACGTGCATCTACCTGACCATCGAAATCATTAGGTATCAATGCAGCAACTTCATTATTAGCTGGTAGATTCTCAGTCCTTCCATCACTTTTCCTGTCACACTTTAAAATTATCCTTAACCGGTTTGTATCACCATTAGGATCAAACCTTTCTCGAACGTTTCGTAATGCATCCACATGTTTGTTATGTTTATCTAGCATATTTTTTATTTTCTCAACAACTTCTCTCGCAATTTATCAGCCGGTCCCGTTTTCCTATAAAATTTTTAAAATAAATTCTTATAACAGTTAGAACCACATAACATTTAATAACAATACATATATTTTAAAAAATTGATCTCAATGATTAAATTAAATATAAACCAAAAGAATAATAATCATACCCATAAGCAGCTATTTGGTTAGATGTTTTATTTGCGGTATCATATATATATAGCTGTAAAAAGGTTGGTTCTTTTCCAGGAGGTGGTAGCAAATCCCCTATAGAATGGTAGTTCTCCCCACTCATCTGGAAAATGTAAGGACCTTTCCCGTCATTGATTGCTTTATTTATTTTTCTTCCAAGAGAAGTGAAAGAAAACATCATATTATACGCCCGGATAAACTCACGAAAGTGATCACGCAAATCACCATCATTATACATCAATGCTAATAACGAATTCGGAGGGGTTTTAAGAAGTGGAAGAACGACTTTACCCTGACCACAACACATGGAGAATATAGGCTTCCCACGACGATATCGTTTACCTAACCTTTCTCCATACCACATATAAGCCTTACAATTACCACATATATATATATATAGGATCACCATCGTCGTAATAACCTGATTAGAATAATATTCAATGCTTAGTATTAATTACACGATAGTTATATATTATGTATCAAATGAAATATATTAGTCCAATGAAAACCATAACCTCCATCTTTCAGACCAGGACTAACTGATTCTAATAAATCTGTTCTAGTAACAACGGTCTCGGTTGCATCCTCATCACAAAAATCAGAGGATTTAGCACGTTTTTTGGGTCTTCCTTTCTTTTTATTACCAGGCCTCGATTTTTCCATATACTCACTTTCCGACATAGAGTCTTCATCATTATCCCTATCGGACTCAGAATCAGTAGCAATAAAGCAAGCAAACTCTTCAGTGTTGATAGAAGTAGCCAAAAGATCTGTTTGTTTTTTTAACAGAAAAAATAATAAGTGTAAATCAGGCATATAATTATTAATCTACATTGTAATTACGAAAAAAGAAGATCAAACCAATAACTTCTTCTCTTTTTCTCCTCTCACGCATGATATGCATTCTTCTCTGTTGTGCATTACGAATTCCCTGGGGTGTTAGATCAGGAACTTCATTGATATTGTAACGAAACAAACCTCCAAGTTGGTCAATATCGGTTACACTGGTAGGAGCATCTCGTGCGTTCTTAGCATTACCACCTACAAATTCCAGTTAATAGTAAACATATTTATAACACGTGAATGTTTTAAAAATGTAATTTACTTAAAATAACACCTTTATTTGGAGCAATCGACGAAGATGAACCTTTTTTCTGAGGACGCCCAAGCTTACGTTTCATTATTTCTGGTGAATAGCACAAACACACAAAAAAATGTGTGATCTAAATACACAGTCATTAACAAACTATATATATAATATTATATTGCGCGATAATGTAAAATATACATTTTAACTTCTCATAATAAAATAAGATTTTGGTAATAAAAAGAATTTCGAAATAGAAAACCTCAAGATAACATTACTTATTCTTCGCGATAATATGCCTATCTTCTCTAATGAACCATAATACTCCAATATCGAAAATTTATATTTTTCGTGATAATGTTAAAATACTATTGAAATACTTCTACATTACAATAACGCGGATCTATAAATAATTATTTATTACTCCAAATATGCAGAGTAATTCCTAAAAATATACCTCTACATTACAACAAATATATTATCCTAATGTTTTTACGAAAACCGAAAAAACTATCGTTATATTTCTTAGAAATTGAATATTCTCCCAAAAATATGGTTATTTAACATATCATCTCAATAAATTATATCACACAGGCGTTTTTGGGATAACTATGAACATCGAAATCCATACATGAAAATAATAATTAAAAAATATTATTTTCATACACTGCGTCAAAAGTCAAATTTTATTCAAATCACATACGATGTTTAACACAAACCACAAAACCTAAAAATAAAAATTGATATAAAATAATTCCAAAAGCATTAGCACGGAACTCGTAACATCAGGGTCTAACGACTGGATATCAACTCTCGAAACTGATAGATCTCGAAGCATGGCGAATTTAGAATAACTTGTGTGCAAGACGTAGTTGCCAAGAAACACCCTGTATTATCGAACAAACGAAAATCAAATCATATTTATCGCATATACTTTACAACCATCTCATATCAAAAAAAAAAAAACCTCGTCGAACAATTATCTTCGCAAAACGAATGATGCAAATAATGACATCTTGTTTACATCCACCCAACTCACGAAGAAAAGTTTCAGCATAATCACCTTTCAAAAAAAATGATAAACGTCGGTTCCTAAAGTTTCCCATCAAACAAATATCAGTCTGAGTTAAACTTAAAAATTCATTTTTTAAATTCTATTAACATAAAATAGATTACCTTTCGTTTTCGAGATCGAATCTTATTATAGGCTTTCTAGAGTATCCTAAAGTTCCAATTCTATCATGAGAGTTTCCAACGTTGACAACCTTACCGATTAAATCTGTTTAAAAAAAAATGAATATCAAATAATCAATATAGTAATTGCATGACAAATCGGTAATGAAAAATATACAGAATACTCACCCACACAGTAGTTAAAATCAATAGTCCCATTCATAATATCTTCGAAAACAACGAACGAAAAATAACCATTGATATCTAAAGTATAAGAGCTTGCACATGTTGTATCACTGGTAAGTTGGATCATATAAGGATGTGTACTTGGCTTAAATTCACCAGTAAGAGGCAATATATTAAAATTTATTAGAAGAACTCAATCTTCCTCGTTACATATCCTCGAATACTTATCATAAAATTCAATCGGTGCAGTTACATAAATCTTCTGTCCCTGAGAAGTATGGAAGCAAACATTCAGACATTTATCATTACAAAAACTAAAATATAGTCATGAAATTGATGTGTTATACCTTCCAATCCCCCATTATAAAGTCTAACATGCGGTCACATTCAGGAAATCTTTTAAATTTACGTAAGACTTTCAACTTAGTCTTCCATATATGCTTGGTAGGATCAAGTTCGGAAATTCCAAATAGATTTTGATCATATTTTTTATATACGGCGGCGATAGATAGTAATAAGCCATTTAAGTTAAACGCAAACCCAGAGCCTCAAAACAATTACAACGATTACGTCCAAAGGTAACTTAAATAAACATAGCAGAGACAATATTTAAACCAAACTTTTGTTTCTTATATATACAATTTAAAATAAAAGGATATATCGAGTATTTTACATTTTTGAGATACCTTAATGCTTATTTTACATTTTTAGGATAACATACGACTTTGATAGAAAATTTATCATGATCACAGGGATACCGTTTCCGATTTGTATTAGGGATCTATTATAATATATTATTATAATTATAACAATTTTCCAATTTGTATTAGAAATATATCGGAGGTGAGCCATTTGCATCGTTATATATAAAAACAATGTATTAGCATTACCGAGTTAATTATGACGACTACTTTTTAGGTTTTATAGGCACTACATCATGTCGATCGCTGCTTGTCTTTTAGCAATGAAAAACATGACTTACACCAATGTCTCCGATATAACTCCATCAAATCAACTACGCCGTATTCGTGTGAAAATACTGCGTATTTCCGAGCACATCGGTGAACCTGATAACACTTTAGATTTGGTGTTGATTGATAAAAAGGTATTCCGGTGACTTTATATTTTCCGTGCATATCACTTTTCTGATATACATATTTTTGTTTTTATAGGGTGATAAAATACATGGATCAATATCAAAAGGGTTTATAGACAGTTTTACATCAGAAGTGAAGCAAGTAGATTCAATTATTCTGTACCGTTTTGGTGTAGTCCCTGTCATCGGAGACTTGAGGCCGACGTTGCACAATTATAAAATAATATGGAATTCTCAAAACTTATTTTTCAAAGATCCCTTTCTATGATAACAACAACTACCTAAGTATTGTTGAATTTGGTAACATACACAACAATCTCCGAGACCCATTGTTTTTCGTTGGTATGACTTTAGATAAATTAATAAATAATAACAAAAAATATATGCTATTTTATATCTATAAACTTTCTCAATGACTAACTAATCTTTTTATTAGATATAATTGGACACGTCGCAGTAATTGGAACATTTAGTCACAAATCCTCCAAGAGCCAAAGAAAGTGGGGTAATGTTTACGTGGAACTCCGTAACGAATTGTAAGTTTTTAAATTATGTTTCTCAATTGCAATCACAGTAATTATCAATTTTTACTACATTATATGATTATTATATGCCCAACAGAGATGCTAGATTGCAAGTGTTATTACGGAACGACTATGCACTGGACCTGATGACTGCTTTATCACGGAAAGAACACAAAATTAACATTTGTGTTATACATTTCGTGCAACTGTTCAAATTTGCACATGGTTGGGCAGCGATAACTGCATACGATTGTACCGAAATTTTATTAAACCCTAACCTACCCGAAGTCGAGAGAATGTGGACCACAATCACAGAATCAGACGATGGTGTTATATTAAGTTTTTGAATAGTTTTTTTTTGTATGTTTGGTTTTCTTTTTTATTTATGTTTTCATCATTTGACTCAATAAACGATGGTACTATATCAAAACTCTCCTCATATTATTCTTTTCGTATACATTACTTTCTTCAATTTCTAAAATATATGTTTATTATATATATGCATATTTATTTTCCTAGTAAAATATTATAATACTTTTAAATCAACAACGGTATCAAGGGACTATGAACACAATTTTGCATTGAAAACAAAAAGTGACACTCTTTGTAAATCAAAAACAATACGCTAAAATGAGATGCTTTGTGAAACAGGTGAAGTTTATAGATATTGAATAATTTATTTATTACAATAAAAATAAAAAATAGCTATGTTGTCAAGTACACAACCTATAAAAAACGAAATAAAAATTTAATATCTCCTACGGATACTGATCTTCATATCCATCATCCACAGGGGTAAAATCAACTGAAGTTTCAAGCCTGGAACAATATGACAATATTATAAAATCATAAAATAGATGTCAATGGAATACATATACACGATATAATATCAAAGATGGAATTTACATACCTCATCTTTGCTATTGCCACTTCTGGAGTATGAGGATCTTCGAGAATATCAGATATGAATATTTCCGATTCAACTATCCACTCATCTAATTACATATACATATTCAGTATGCATGTTGAAACAATAAATTTGTTAAACTTCTGATTCATTGCCGTATTGAATAGATATTAATAGTTAATATTTACGTACCTCTCCACCTATTGAAAGAGAAAAATTGCAATACAATAATATGCCTTGAAGACCTATCACGATTTGTCCAAAGTTCTTCAAATTTTATTTCCAAGTTATCCCAAGCAATACATTTCAAGGAATTTCCACTGTATATATTTACACCAACATAGAAGATAATTAACATATTTTAATATATCAAGAAACCCAAGTCTGACACCAGATATTCTGAGGATAAGTTGTACTTACCGGAGATCTTCGAGTACGAAACGAATAAGTGGACGTTCTGTGGGTGTATCCGATGTATCAGACATATGAACTCCTCTTTGAAGTTTCTGAACAAAAGTGACAATCCCGAGAAGATCAACTGCATAATTAAACAACTAAGTTAGAAAAAATTCATTTCTGATCAGTTAATGAGATAAACCAAGATAATAACATGCATGTAAGAAACTTACCAAGATATCGGTCTGTTTGAATCGACGCAAGCAAAATATCTATGAATGGACAGAAAGAGTATATTTCTCTGGAAGACTTCGGATCGGTTTTCTCAGTGATTGTATCCTCGTTGATACGTATATGACAGTTGTTTGATGATATACTTGGATGTGGTAATCTGTCGGTAACTGCCAAATTACCAAGAAAATACCACTCTCCTTCGAGCAATACATACTCGAATTTGTCAAGTATTTCAAATGGCATGGTACACAGGATGCGATTGTCCTACACAGTTTTAGTAAAAAAAAATCAATAAACGATTACATAATTCCCAAAACATGAACAGGGATAATCTTTTAAAATCTTATAAACTTACAAATTCATCAGCGAGAACTAACATCCGATTAGGGCAACCAATGATAGTAAAATCATAATAATTTCTAACTACTTGGACACAAATACGTTGCTCGCTGTTTGTCTTCTGAAGTTCAGAAACTCTATTACATGGAGACATTCGTTGTTTTTATTTAGTTTGGAGATGAAAGATGATAAAAATGAATGTTTCTTTTTATAAGACGGATACAATAAACGGTTATGTTTTAAAACGCGGGTTTAAAATACCTTAGAAACGACGGTTATGCTTTTAAAGGCGGGTTTTATATACTTAAGAAACAATTCGTCAAAACTAACAAAATTAAATGACAATTTCTAACCAAAATTAACTATTTTTTATTAATAAGAAAATACGATAAATATATATAAGATCCATTTTCACATAAAAGTTTATTTTATTATTTTATGATAAGGTAAATTTCCCTTCGGGATTACAACGGATCAAAGGATGTTATATTCATTCGAAAAAGTCCAAAAATAAATTTATATTGAACATTTAAGGAATAATGTCAAATTTTATTATTAAAATTCTGCAATATATATATATATATATATAAGCTAGGGTTGATCCGTGCGACGAAAGAAAACAAAAACATCAATTCATAAACATTATAGATATAGCATAATTCCAACCCGAAATCCATGTTTTACTTTTTCTTATGACGGTAAACTATAGAAGATTTTTTGATAAAAAAAATACAATATTAAAATAAAACTCTAGTAATTTTATTAATTATAACGGAAACATTTTAATAATCGTAATATGCCATATAAAAATATAAAATTAAATAAAAAATAAAAATAAATAACTTAAAATCCTAATGCTTAACTTATGAAATTTACAAATTGGCTAGTCCCATCGCATGACATGCATCCTTGAAGGTAGGATACACAATACCAGCAACAGTCCTAATATCCTCATAAGAACATGGGCCCTTTCTCACAGCCAACAAAATCATGAGATAATAAGCCTCGCCAGATCCATCCGAAGAATCTGCTATAACACTAACTTCAGGGTCACCAATGACACGTCGTCTCCATAACTTTTGCTTACGATCCCAAACAAATTGAGTTGGAATTTCTGAATACGTAAGCATCCTAGCTTCCGGGTATTCTTTGTTGCAGTTCATCCAAGCCGTGAATTTAGATATTCCATTAGAACCAAGATTTCCGCCTTCATCAGTCATCACAATCTCAGATTCAGGAAGATGGAAAGGCAACACGTTTAGACGAACACTTCCACGTGTATTTGCACCTACGAAACATAATAAGATCTAAGTTACCAACCAATATAAATAAGAAAGCATAACTTAATAAACACAAAACGATATCAAGTTGGATGTATAGTATATATCGCACCTGATGAGTTCATTATAGAGGTATAAAGAAAAAGTTCGCAGCAAAGAATGGAGTAAACCACGATATGACACTACATCTATATATAACCGAGTATTCTAGGGTTTTATTATAATTTTGGCATTTTTTCTGTTGGAAATTTGACATTTTTGTTTTATTTCATAAATATACGCACACGTAAATACAACAGAATAATTTTCTCTAGAATATTTGAGAATCATTAAAACTGAATATATAATTCATTTGCTACATATACTGGATTCTTATTCGTACAAATATTATGATCGTAATATATATATATCACAATATTTATTTAACTATATCGTGATATATGTACATTTTATTAATTTTGATACTTATAACAAAAAAAACGGACAGAGTTTAGATTTATATGAATCGGGTCGCAATAAAATGAATTTTCAGAGTTACGACAGTTTCCAGGACGTTACGTAGATGTGTTCAAGGATAAACCTAAATCCCAAAACAACGCTTTAAAATGTCTATTGATTATAACCCCACTATCATATATAAGAGAATAATAAACGAACTATCGACATAATATCAAACTTGATAACCATAACTAAAACAAATGCGATAAAAAATGATCTACAGACAGGGTGTGAATATGCGATACACGCGACGATTGTAAACATAAAATTGAATATAAATGAATCATTGTTAGAAAAAGAAAGAACAACTATTTATAACGAAATATTAAACTCTTTCAAATTAAATAAAAATTAAGTAAGCATAAAATCTAAATCAATAATATTCTCAATAGAAAAAGGTTCTACCAAAACTCGAAACATAAAAATATATAAGATAATATAATAGCGAACTCATTATCACTAAACATCCTATGACATAGAATTCTTCTTCCTTCTAGATCCAGATGTTTTGACAGGAGTAGGAATGACGTCAGGATCCTCACGATCTCTTTTAGAACTCACAGGAGCTGTCTTCTCGATAGAAACATTTGTATTTAGTTTAACAATGTCATCAGGAGCATCACAGTCACTTTTAGAAGATGCAGGTACAATCTTCTCGATAGAAACTTCTGCATTTACATCAACACTGACATGAGGATCATCACAATCACTTTTAGAACAGGCAGGCAGAGTTTTCTCAATATGTGCTCTTCTATCTTCATCGACGAAGGTTTCAAAAAGCGGAGGCTTAAAAAAAAGAAACATAACAAATAAATAATCTGTTATGCATAGTTACATATCCAAATATCCAGAAAAAAATAAGAATCGAAAGCATACCTCAGAACAGACCTGACTACAGAACGTCTGAATCATATAGTCATCAGATGTAAACCGGTCAACCGAAAACGAAGTCTTAACCTTTTTGACATTATCTTCCGTTACAACAACCTTTAAAAGGAACTCTTTTCCTTCTAGATCACGCAGTGATTGAGGCAGTCCAGACGAATTATCCTACAAAATATATTGGAAATGTTTTAATTGAGGTATATAATCATAACGCTTATCAAATAAAACTATAGGTGTACCCCAACAGACTCTTCGAAAACTTCCTCGGCAGTCTTCTTAAACAATTTTTGAGCAATTTTGTCGAACACGACAAAGATTGTCGTCCCTCCAAAACCATCGTCCACGTTCAACAACAGAAAGAAACTATAATTAGACAATTAGTTTTATAAATATAAAAAAATATACGACATAATGATTATAAAGGTGTGTGGACGCCAAATTCAAAGAATATAGATTTGACTACCTAGCAACAACTTCAGACTCATAAACATTACTATTGCAATTAATGCATTTCCAAGATGGCAGCGAAGGAGCATGGTCTCTCTCGGGTAAAGGATGAACCTTTTTCACACTTCTTGCATGCTATGTAATACCACGAATTACTATTGGCAACCGAGCGTATGGTCGCCAATGTCACATACTTACCAACCTGCTTATTCGAAACAATCAACGACAACCACCGATATACAAAATTTTTTTATAAACAAAAATGATAGAATATCGCATATTCACATACCATATCGATCGAGTGTATACAACTTAACTTTCGCCTAATATTAGTTCCCAAAAATTCATTGTTTAATGAATCTTTAGAAACTACACCCGAATCATCTTTGTTAGGAATGAGAATATACTTATCTTGAGGCAACCTAAACGGAAAAAATACAAAAACTAATTACAGTAGAACGAACATATGTACAAATAAAACCGTACTGTAATTCCATTGAATAGATTCTTACTCAGATCGGAATTTCGCCACAAGAGGACACACTGGATCAAACAAAATCTGAGTTGTATTAAAAGCATTTGAGACGCTCATCTCACCTAAATAGTGTAAATAAATCGGTGTATCAAAAATACATATAATCTATGATAAAATTGTTCATAATCGTCGCTAAAATTGAAGCAGTATAAATCATTAAGTAATATACCTCGATAGTTTTTGATACATGCAAGCCTTATAATAACCACAACGATGGATGCGCAATTACGTTTAACGTAATCAGCAACTTCTTTTGCAAAATCAGCCCAAAGAGTACACGGTAATTGTAGATCGCTGTTATAATTAATACATGATCATGAGTTAAATCATATAACTAAAAACAACACAAAATAAAATAAAATATTAAATTAGAATTAAGTATGTTACCTCTCATCTCTAAGATAAATCTTAAGTCTAGAACGACGTTTTCCTTGAGCCATGACGTCCTCAACATGACCAACTCTTACGATTTGTCCGACCACGTCTTAGCGTTTGTAATAAAGTAACATGAAACAAAAGAACCAAAACAATTAGCCAACAGCTATCTAATGCAAAAAAGTGTTTAATGCCGTGTCATAAAAAATGTTAAATAAACTATGCATCTCAGTTTAGATATGGTACCGATCAAATAGCCATTGTCCAAATCAGTTGATAAAATATCTGGAAAACTTTTCATATATTTCTCGGGAACCTCTTGAGGAAAATCCAAGCATACAGAGACAGTCGTAGTTGCATAGAACACTATCTTGAAAGGTGTTCGTGTAGTTCGATACTCAGAATTATACTCAACAACCTTAAAAGTATTGATAAGCACCGATCTCCCCTCGACCAAATCTTTACGAAAAGATTTAGCGAAAAACCTTTCAACAATTGCTTGTATCCTATCACCCTAAGTTCCAAAGGACAATAAAAAAAATTAACCAACAAATAATTGGCTAACCGGGATATTCATAAATTATAGCACTAACCTCTTGATCAACCAAGACCATCTCAAGTGAACACCCCCTTCTGCCTTTGAATCCATCCCAAACCTTGAGGATATTAACTTTGATAACAAAGTTATCAGAGCCAAGACGTAAATCCCTAACGAAAACATTAGATGCTGATTTTCTTTTAAAAATCGACATAGCTTAGACCACACGATATTATAACAAAGAAGAAAAAATTAGGAGAAACCAAGACGAAGAATGAGTCTCTATATATAGAGTAGGAGACATGATATATATACATATATATATTTATATATTTATGTAAAATAGACTTAATTCGGATATGATTTACTGCCTTTTAGAATATACATATATCGCAACAAATGGTAATGACGATAAAATCTTCTAGCTTTCTTATTTTAAAAATGTTAAAAACGATAAAATCTTATAATTCTCTGTATAAAGCAAAAAAAAATAATACTCAGATAATATCAATTTATATATATTTTAACGGAAAATTAATATAATGAAGTTAAATTCAATTTTGAAAATGGCAAACATTACAGTAACTGTATATACAAAGTAGAAAATATATTTAATAAATAAGTAATTAGCGATTTAGGCAAACAGTTTAAGGAATTCTTCCTAAACGATGTGTTTAAGCTACCAAAAACGATAATACATACCAATAATTAAGCGTAACAATAAATTAGATAAAATGAAATCAATCAAAATATCTTTACAGTTTATCATTTGTAGAATTTATCCTCCGTATATAATATTTACAATTCTTAAACAATATATTGCATGAAAGAATAATTATTAGGCTAAATATAAAATGAAAAATCTCTACAATATATTGTAACAATCACGCACATACGCAGAGATATATAAGATAATTCATATGAGAAGAAAATGACAATAACAAACTAAAAAACTCCAATGTAGTTTTACACGATATAAAAAAATGTATAGGCTGGTATTCCAAGATTTATGTATTCGTGAAATGGAAATCAATATTGATCGGTTGATACCAATGCCTTCCGGAAACGTACCACTTCAGGAACAGCTGGTGCCAACATTATCCGTGTGTAATTAGGAGCGGCTACAGCCATCCAATTACCTTATGATCACAAAAAAAACAATCGAAATAATTAATAACTTAACAAACACTTCTAATTTTTATCTAGTTATATCTATATTCGAAAAAGTATCATGAATTTCAGCCTTAGAATACCTCGAATGATATCAACTTTTGCAGACAGAACGATACATATTATCATATCATCATCACAATGCATCAAACCATCGAGAAAATCCCGACCAAAATTGCCAACCAAACGACATCCTCTAATAATTATAAAACAAAACAATCAGCGAAAATTGGTTGTAAGTAAGTAGCTTTGAATTCTAAAATGTATGATAGTACACAATACCTCTGATTCTCCAATTCGATATATATCTCGTTCATCATGTAGCTTTCAAAAGGATATTGTGGATCAACGTAGTTTCCAACAGTCATAACACGTCCAATTAGATCTTAACGCAAAAAAACATAAAAAGGCAAGTCAACAATATAGCGATTTGCAACTTACAAAACATAACATCTGTCATATCACAAGAACATACGTAATACACAGCTTATCCACACAACTGTTAACGTCGCAGGATCCATCTATTATATCCTCGAACTCGGTAAAAGAAAAGCAACGATATGAGTTATCCATCACAAATACACCGACCGACTTTACAGTTTACAAAACACCAAAAGAATGAGAAAAAAACTCTATATATACGCCGAATCATATCTCAAAATATGTATTTATTTTATTTTATTTTTATAAAATATAAGCAACGATAAGTTTACGGAAAAGCGAAATAATATTGTGTTATATTAAACTTTATTATTATAAAAAATTGATGTATATAATTATTCTAATATCATTTATTATATATTGCTTTTATTAAAATAAGAAATAAGTATGTCACAGTAAAGAAACTAAAAAGAAAATATGATAAATAACTACTGTCTTCTGATAATCAACCAACGAACCCTAATGCATGGTATGCACTTCTAAACGAAGGATACACGACTCCACCAACAGTCCTAATATCATCAAAACTACGTGGACCCCTAACTATGTTCAGTAAGAGCCTCAGATAATACTCTTCTCCGTACTCTGTCGGCGATTCGTCCACAACACACGCACCAGAATTTCCCTTTAGTCTTGGCTTCCATGTCCTATTTTTACGATCCCATACAAACATAGAAGGAATCTCCGAGTATAAAAGATTCCTCGCCTCTGGATAAGACTGATTACACCTAAACCAAGCAAGCAATTTAGGTTTTCTAGCAGGAACACGTCTATCTAAATTATTAGAAAACGCAATATTTTTCCCAGGGAGATGAAACGGCATAACTTGCCAATTAACACGTGGTCGCCTGTGAGCACCTAGACATGGACAATAGAAAAACGATCATATATACAATAACAACAATCAATCGAATACCGTAAAGAAAACTAACGATTAATGACGTCTCTAAAAACGTAATACAAAACTCATTTACCAAACCCTTCTATCGAAGAACTCGAATGCAAACAATTCTAACAATGCAGACTGGTAACTCGCGAAGTCGCGATAGACGCATATATATACCTATACCGAAATATATGCATATATATAGAGATATAAGAATTATGTGGTTTACGTGTTGTTTGTTTTTTTCTAGGGTTTCTTAGAATGTTTTCCTTTATTTACATTTTACACATTTTAACGAATAGACTTTTTCACAGAACTTTTTACCTCTCAACTACTGAGTTTTTTCTTTTTTAATAAGTAATTAAATAATCAATTATATATCTTGTGTCTGATAAAAGAAACACCATGATTTTCATAGATGCTAAATGGAAAAAAAGTAAAAGTTGTGTTATGATCGGGGATATCTTCGAATCCTCTGAAATATTTATAAATTTGAGTTACTTGGAGTCCAAGAAATCAATAAAAACATGCGTTATTTATGCGAATATATAACTTATACTATTTTCTCCGCTTTCCGTATCTCAATATCAAACAACAATAATAATGAAATTAAAAGATATATATTTATTGATTAAAATAAAAATGTCTGAAGAATAAAGAATAATTAAACTATAATTTTTATACATGGTAAATAGTTTTTCAAAATGATATATGCATATCTGAATAAGATGGATCATAACACTACTCAATGTAGACGTCCCACACTACCATGCGTGCATGGCCTCTTACGCAGATATCTGCAGTGTTATAAAAAAGATTTGAGAGAGAGAAGGCGACCACGAGTTAATACTAAAAAGTCAAATACAATCATTAAGTATTATAAACTCACTGTTCCAAAAACTCATCTAACTCAGGAATACGGGGATTGAGTTCGAACTTAGTAGGCGAAGTGGAAGATATAGTGATCTTGTCTATGTTTATAAAACACATATAGAGTCAAAACAATAAAACAGAACGAATATAGAGAATATAAATTAGTATACTAAAAATACCTCCAAAATAATCAATAACAGCCCATCTAAGCACACACACAATGATATCTTGATCACAGCGTCTCCAAGATGTATAAAAGTTTTTAGCCATCTCACCGAACAATTCACAACTCAAATCAACACCACTAAATTAAAACACGTAACACATAATCAGATGGATAGAATAAACAAAACGACAATATACAGTTTAAAACATCCAGCAGACAGTACCGTTTATCCCTAAGACAGAACGTGACGGTTGAATATGAACCCCATATCTCGGAATCACATATATCATTACATGGACTGCCATATGAAGGAACAGAATTCTCTCCAGTCAGTAAACCACACCACGTCCCAGATCGACTTACATTTAAGAGCCGACCTATCAAATCTTCATAAACAAAAACTAAACTATGTTAACATCAACAACATAATAATAACGAAATTCAATAACTAAATCGAAAATAAACACACCAACTAAATAGTCATCATCATGGGCACGATCCAATATCCTTTGAAAATCAACGAAGTCAAAATAAGCATTTTTCACATCTACGTGAAGTTTTGTCAATGATAGTTGATGGTAGGAACAATATTTTGTATCTATGAGAAGTTGGTCTACAACTATCATCACAATCGATAACAGAAAAACGACTGATAATAATCTAACTACCAACATCTATGCGAGACGATGCGATATCGATCTCACCATCACTAATAGTGGCCTGAATTTTAACACCCTGTGAATAAAACAGTCAATTAGACACCAACAAAAATTTAGAATATTTTTGTGTAATAGTACAATAAATACCTGTTCATCCGACAATATGAGCTCCATGGAAGAACGTTTCGAAATTAGCATATCGTCCACGTCTGTAAAACCTTAACAAAGATAATACAGCCATCTTTGGAAGGACTCATACGTGACACATACCTTCCAAAACACATTGAACCAAGAGAAACTGTATAAGTACACACCGAATCCTAGTGTCCAGATATACTAATATTCTTTTCGATGAGTATATCACTCAGTTCGATGTTTCGCTGATCTTCACTATCATCGTCAATATCAGTCTCATCATCCAACATAACATCTTCATCATCATCTTCATCATCATCAGTTGAATCAGCATCGTCATCATCTTCATCTTCGTCATCACCGTTATCACCTTCTGAGTTATCACTTGAACCATCAGATTCTTCACAAGACTCATCGTCGTCAATAAAATCATCCTCAGAATCATATTCATCTGTTTGGTCCATATCGTCAGTATCATCGCCCGTGTCTGAATAAGACCCCACATAATCCTCAAAACCATAATCATCATCAGTACCACGACCAGATAAAACTTCGGTATCATCAGTCACTATCTTCTGCATATATAAATATATGTAAAAACGGTGTAATTAGTATTCTAAAAAAACAAAAAACGATGTTCAAAACAAAAAACAAAGAATTGAAACCATTAGATTCTTTATTCATAATGATATATCATGGTTTTTATGGTTTTTAACCATGGTATAGGTCTTATTTATAGAGTCTTTCTAGTGTCTTTCGAGTCTTTTGGAGTCTTTTCAGGTCATAGGTACGTTTGGAGCTTAGCTGGAGACTTTGGAGCACTTTGGAGCTTAATAAGGATCAAATTCGTCAAGAATGGATTTTGTGCTTTAGTGACGCTCGACACCATGGAGAGTGACGCTCGACACTTGTCAGAGAAATAAGGAAAAGGCGATTTTGTTTCCTATTTGAAGAAGGAGTTGGGCCCAAACGTTTTCAAAGAAGCCCAAGACGTGTCTTAGAGATATATATATATATATATATATATAGGATATTTATTCCCTTTTTACGAGACCTTAGATTATTGAGAGAGAGATACTCTGAGTTTTTGGCTTTTGCGATTTCTGAGCTTGGGGAGACAAGTCTGTACTCTGTTCGTTTAGAGAGAAGATTTCGAACCCTTTTTTCTATTTCGATTTGATCTATTGCTTTCTATTCATCATGTTTGTTGTTTCAATAACCATGTCTGAGTATATCACCTGTTAGGTTTAGGGTTAATTAGGGTTTTCTTTGAATGTTTGATTAACATGCTAGCTAGGGTTCATATCTGTTAGTTCTTCATCTTAGGTTGTTCTTAAAGCTAATTCTGGATTGATCACCTAGAACTTAGATCTTAGGTTGTTTGATTGACACGGAAGTGTAATTGAATAACTGGAAAGAACCTGAGTTGAGCAAAGTAACTATTCGCAAAGGAATTTGGTTTAGGAGCTTTGTGAACATATCGAACTTGTGCAATTAAAGCTGGTTTAAATCTGTAGGATTTGCAAAGGAATTTGGAATTCTAGGATTTTAACTTAGATAATTCTCACAACGGAAGTTGGTTAATTATAGTTCTGTGTTTTGAGTTCAAGAACCGTGCTTAATATCTAAACCCTGACTTGTTAAGTTGATCTGCATTCATTGATCTCCTGAAAATCACCCTAGACCTATCCTTTATCACATCAAATTTCAAACCGTTTTCATTGCTGTTTCATTTATTTCTATCGCATTGCTATTTGTTCCGCATACTTCGGTTTAGCGTAACTCCATCTACGCAAGGTTTATTGAGTGATCTCTAGTCTCTGTGGATCGACCCCTAGATACTACAACTGCACATATGTGCTCTTGCAGAGTAGCTTAGGGATTAAACTTTGAGCAGATCACATAACCCAAGCATTCCTCGAAAAATCCCATAGAAAGGTCTTCTGAGCATGATCGCTCGTGTTAACACGATCAGAACCTAAATGCACAAAACAAACATTAGAACAAACATAAATACGTATAAAATTTAATATACATCATTAACAAAAATATATTACATGAAGAACAGAAATACCTCCTTTGATAAAAAAAACTCGTGATCAAGAATAGATATATGATACACAGAATCAATATCTACATAAAAATTGAACACGTTCGTAGATTAATATATAATAAGGGTATGCATTTGAAAGACTAAGATATAGCACTACAAAAGGTACAAAACTGTAAGATTAATAGACAGGACTACCTTCGATAACAGGATTATATGTCTGCAAGGTCCATTCGTCGATAGCAGAATCCATAAGTAGCTTGCATGGATAAGCTACAAATACAAAACAACTAATAATAAGTATTATAACTTGAATGAATAACCTACAGAGTTACAACAACCTTTTTTTTTTGTGATATCCACGAAAACGTATGGAGTTACGTAACGATAATCAGTCATCTCTTTGTGATCCATATTCTGACGATGCGATTTCAACACAGACCTTAACCCGCGAGCATAAGCCTGGTTATCAAAACCTATAGTAATAAATTTTTAGAATTCATTAGAAAAATTGAGAGCATATATACTATTATTAAATTTGATAATAGTTATATATATACCCGAAGCAGTAGACGGAACTTCCCAAGTGATGATGACTTTAGATGGATGATCAAAGCTGTACTTAGACGAACACATAGTTAGGTTTGCATGCAAATAGACAAACATGATGAATCTTTTCTAAAGAGATCCAAAAAGTTAATGCTATTATAAAAACCCTAGCAAAATAAACACGGAACCCTAATAGAAAAACTAATGCGTAAATTATGAGACGTTTGGTTGAAAACGCTCATATTTATACGTCTAAACAACCTAGAGTTTAGTTTCTTGTGAAAAATACTAAAAGGTAATTATTGTTCTATATGCGATATTATCTTCCCATGAATTTCATTGTTATTAATTATAAAAATGTAAAGATTCCATTCTAGATAATAACAAAAGAAATTATAAAATATTTCCTTTTATAAAATATTTAATAAATAAAAAATACTTCCAAACATCGAATTATTACTAAAATCTAGAAATTAAAATAAATAAAAAACTAACCACAGGATTCGAACCCGTGAGCATTTGATAAATGGACAAAGCACCTAACCAACACAGCTACCATCTCATTCAGTACAAACTACATATTGGAAAGTATCTATAATTTTTTTGTTTTTGAAATTGGGTCAAGTTATTAGAGAGAAAAAGTTATGGCCCATGGCTTTTTTTATCTCAATTACAGAAGTTTTCCATTTTTAAAACAATTAATATCGATTTTAATGGTTAGAAATTAGTTAATTCAACCAATCAAATAATAACAATTATCAACCAATCAAATCATCAGAATTTCATTAATCAAAACGACACAAAAATTTGTCTCAATTACAGAAATTTTCAATTTTTAAAACAACTAATATCGATTTTAATGATTAAAAATTATCTAATTCAACCAATCAAATTATAACAATTATCAACCAATCAAATCATCAGAATTTCATTAATCAAAACGACACAAAAATTTGTCTCAATTACAGAAATTTTCAATTTTTAAAACAACTAATATCGATTTTAATGATTAAAATTAGCTAATTCAACCAATCAAATTATAACAATTATCAACCAATCAAATCATTAGAATTTCATTAATCAAAACGACACAAAAATTTGTGTTAAACCACAGACGAATTCACTTCGCAAATACTAATATAGATGTTATTTATTTTAATGTATAGATAAAATTATTCACTAAATAACTATATATATATAAAGAGAGTTTTTCTCTTTTCTAGTGTTGCTAATAAAATTTTGCCATGTGGCAGCTGAAGTGGCAGCACGAGAATAGATAAAAGCTCTCTTTATATGTATATATATAGATATCACTGGATAAATTATACTACTGTAATTACAAAAAATTGTTTTGAAGGGAAGAATTGTACCCAAAAAATGTATGAAGTCTTTGAGACTGAATCATGTTTTTTCGCTTATTTCCTAATGGTCTATTTAGCTAATTGTGACTTTTATTAATTAGAATGTAGTTGTACACCAGCCTTGTTATATACAACTATGATTAGCGAACTAATCAACTAATACTAAGCTAATGAGAATGTTAACAGAGTGTTATCTAGTCTGATAGACAGCAACGCAAATAGTGATTGAGTTACATTTCACTGGATTTTTGAGCATTTTTCATTCCACATGTTTACTTTTGTCCCTTTTGGTTCCTTTTTTTAATGCATACTTTGCAAAAGTATCTTCACATGTTGTTAGCACAAGCATTAGTTCTTTTTTTCCTTATCAAAGACTTAGGCTCCAAGTCTCCAAACATGGAGTTACAACATAAAGCATCCTTAACCAAAGAGTCTGCTAAAGAGTTGGCGGTACGTGATACATAAATAAATAAGATAGAGACAAACTGAGAGCTGAAGATAAAAAGACACTCGAACCTCATGGGTAAGTTCGCATGAATAGAAAAGGTAAACTTTGGAGCTGACAGTAATGATAACCGACCTTGATTGAATTGAACCACTTCTTTCATAGCAAGCTAGCGCCTCTGCTAACAAAACAAAGGGTACAAAACATCATAGGGACATCACTTACTCCTTTGAACATCCAACCCATTCCACACATAAAGGTGGTAGCCATCAAAGATGCATCCAAGAAAATGCATCCACGAAAATGCATCCACGAAACCCTTGATAACATCTACATAAGAATATCTTCACGTGTTGTTATAGTTCTTTGGCCTTTTGGACACACTTTCTTTAAGCCATTGTTCATAAATATTGTTTTTCATCCTAAATAAGCCGCCTAACGCCCAAGATACAACAGCTACCGATTTGGAAGAAAACATTCCAACTGTACATCGAGTCTTTCCGTAGATAAAGCTAAACCCAATTGTGATTTCAAATATCCATCATTTGCTACCTACAAAGATGGGAAACATCACACAAAAAAAATAAATAAAAATAAATAAATTTGTGTCGAACATAAATAATTTTTCTTTAAAAAAAAATAAACGTATAAATCGAATAGATAAAGGAAAAAAAAAACTCTTTTATTAGCCATAGTGAAAATCTCCATAATTGGTATAATTGACAAATCGAATAACATACTAACATTATGGGACTCAGTATTTGTTATAATGAGACAACATAATCGTATAACTGATATCATATGATTTCACGACCAATGTTGGATCTATTTCAAATATTGCCCGGAGATTTAGTAACAAAAAGTTTTTCTGTCTTTTGTACATATCACATAAGAACAAAAAGGATTGAATTTTCTATTTTCGGAATCAACATTATACATATATATATATATATAATTTATATGAAGTTTCTTCTTGCGTCTATGAATATTATATTCAAGTGTGGCCTAAACAAATGCGAAAAATAACCAAAGTTTATTTAAACCTTAACTTACATAAACATTAGAGAAAATAATGCCACGTGATGTGTTTATCATTATTCTCATTAAAGGAAAGGAAAAAAAAAAGCTGAATTAAGCTTCATGTGGAATTGTGATTTCGGTGAAAGATAGACACCTTTCGTGGGACCTACTATAACCAAAAGCCCATGTCAGACTGGGTCTGACCCTAATTGCCAATTCTTACAGTATTTGACTATTTTTGGTCAATGTATTCAGTGATATTTATTGCTCGCAGACAACACAAATGACGGCTAAAAAAACTGTAAGGACTGTTAATTTATTAGAAAAAGCTTTAATATTCATAATGTTTTCATTTTTTTAATTCGAAATAAGGATAATTGACATTTGATTTACCGACGATGGGACACCCATCGATCTACTGAGGATTCAAGTCTGCTTTTGGGTCTGCAATACTCTGCATCAGAATTGACAATAGTTTAGACGCTATTTTAAAATAAAAAAAATTAATAAATATTGAATTATTTGTCATTTGTAGCTAATATTTTACAAATGTTTTGGTATTTTTAAATTTCTAAACCTCCTTTATTTTTAACAAATTTATGTCGAATTTTTTTATAAATAATTGATTAACAACATATTTTCATTCGTCCATCTAAAATTAGTGATATATATATAATCTTAGCGAAGTAGCTATTTTATTGTTGTGATTGAAAATGGTAAAAAATACAAAATTTTTTATTTAAATCAACAATATTGGTCCAAACTATTCTTTCATATTTGTTTTTGGTTAAAGATTTTTTTTGTTACAGTCTAAATACCTAGAACGGTTCAGTGATCCAAACCGGAAGTATCAACTTTACATAATTGATCTCATGAAGGTAGATCCGAGCACTCCGTGCTAGGTTATCCGCCTTTATGTTCTTTGCTCGTGGGCTATGTGAAATCGAAAAAAATTGAAAGCCTCCTTGCTCTTCACAAACTCCTCCAGGTGTAAGTCAAATGCTGACCATTCTTCAGGTGTCGACACCATCTTCACCAATTCATAATAGTCTGTTGCGAAAGCTACTTCCATCTTCTGGTGCGCTAGCATACAAAGCATGGTCCAGATGAGAGCTTCTAATTCTGCGTGTAGTGGGGTTAAGCTCTGTCGTACATTCCTTGCTCCTATTATTTGGCTTTCCATGCCTTCTTTGAAATTAAACCAACCTAACCCTGAGGCTTTATCCGTATCTTTCCAAGATCCATCTATATAACACCACCAACCTGTGTATTGTGTTGGTACTGTGGATATATCTCTGATTTGAATTGTCTGCATTACGACTTCCCGTTGTGCTTTTTCCCATAATGTCGTTTCTGTTTCCGCAATTTTTAACGTAACTTGTGGGTCTTTATCTATATTTTAGTATATCTTCTCATTTTGTGTTTTCCAAATATACCACATTATCCATAGAAATTGTGAATTTTGGTTTTCCTTTGGAAGTCTTCCAAAAGATAGTCAAAATTTGAGTAAACCAAAACCGTTGGAAAATCTCCTGGTGGGGTAGGGATCTGGGATAAAACCCAGACTTGTAACGCTAGAGGGCATTCAAAAAGTGCATGATTAATCATTTCCTCCTCTGCTCCGCACCGCGTACACTGTGTATCACATTGGATACCTCGTTTTTTTAGGTTCGTAGGCAAACAACCAGAAATAGCCTGCCAAGCGAAATGTTTGAGTTTTGGTGGACAATTCAAATGACATGTCTGCGTTTATAACTTTTTTATGTCCGGTCCGTAAAACACCTCTAAATCTCTCTGTGGAAATTGTTGTTCGACCTGGTAACCAGATTTAACTGTTTTTGGTTAAAGATCTTGCATACAAAATATCGAACACAGATCATGAGCATTGGAATTTGGACATAAATCACTCATCCATTTTCAGCGTCTCATTCAACAGCTTTTGAACATTCTATTATTTAAAATCACTCACAAAACCTATAAACTTCTATTTAAATATAACTTTTAACGTAAGACTGTTTGTTTAGAAAAAAACGTAAGACTGGAAATCAGTTTTGAAGGTAATTTTTCATCACTGTTACTTGCCAACGTAATATCATTTATAATTATACAAATCTTGAAACATTTTATTCGGTGAATATATGAGCACTCTTATATATGGAGATCTTGAAAGCTTGTTTAATAAATGGTCACTATTTATAAATCTTGCAAGTTCAGTTTTTCTCTATGAATCACAAGCATACCACATAACCAATCATAAATACATTTTTGAAAAAAAATTTGTGATAAATTTATATCAAAATCTCTTTAGTAGATTAAATATCCTGTGATTTTGTTGGCTCAAAATTCTTTCAATTATAAATATTTAACATAAAATCTCCTAAAATATATATCAAAATCACATATTTCACCATTTGATATAGTATCACGCTTTAGGTTTATTTAAATATTTGGTTAGTAAAGTACCGGAAAACTACATTCACTTCGGAGGGTTATTATACTTTGACCCAGAGTTTTCTATTTCCTCACTCTTTTCCATGAAATGGTACATTTTACATTTAGTCACAAACTTTTCTTATAATAAAATGAATTATATGGAAAAAAATAGAAAATGATGTATTTCCTCCTCAAAAGTATCATATGAGTGCAGATCCACCCAAAGTTTTGACTTTGGCATAGATTTTTTTTGTTTTGAAAGTTAAAAATGTTTCCCCAATTGAAAATTAAGTTCAAAACCTATTTACCTATAACTGTTGGTTTAAATGGTTTACAAGCTAAATGTGATACAAAATGACTTTGTTTGATACCAGACCGAATTAAAAGCTGACCAAACTTAAATCTGTTCCGTAAACCTTGACCCGATCTGGTTTGACCTCTAGTTTGTAAAATCGATTAAGAACTTAAGAACTCAAAGTTTAAGAATAACTCTCTTATTGCTTTAGAAAACTAACTCAAAAACTAAAGCTCTCAATCTCTCATAAGTTATATCACAAGTTGATATCTCCTTATATAGAGAATGGGTTTAGGTAACTCCTAAACCTAATGAAATTACAATTTTTCTTTTCTTAGATAACTCCTAAAAATATTCCTTTTTCATAATAACTTGGACTTGAAGTTATCTTCAAACTTACTCCAACATTCTCCCCTTTAAACTTGAAGTCACTCTTGGACACATTTTGCACTCCTATAAGATCTCTCATCTCTTTGAGATTGATTCTTCCAAGAGCCTTTGTCAAGATGTCTGCTTTCTGTTCGTTTCCGGGAACATGCTCTACCTCAATCTGTCCGCTTTCCTCACATTCTCTGATAAAGTGAAACCTCCTATGTATATGCTTGCTGCGGCCATAGAACACCGGGTTTTTAGTGAGAGCAATAGCCGATTGGTTATCAATTCGTATAACAACTTTTTCGCTTGATGATCCAGTGACCTCACTTAGCAAATCTTGAAGCCAGATAGCTTGTCTTGCTGCTTCAGTACCCGCCATAAACTCGGCTTCACACGAAGACAATGCCACTATCTCTTGTTTCTGTGAGCACAACGGTATTGGGTTTCTCCTAGGTAAAAGATATGTCCATCAGTGCTTTTTCCATCATCAGGATCAACCCCTGTTCAAAAACTCGGCCGCCTAGCCGTTTAGTCGGCCGCCTAGGCGCTAGGCGATGGGTGACCGCCCAGACTAGGTGCTAGGCGGCGGCTCTAAGCGGTTCTCCGATTTTTTACCGCCTAAAACCGTCTAGGACCGCCTAAAACCGCCTAAAACCGCCTAAATCCAATTAAAAACAAAATTGCGCCTAATTTTTGAAAATCAACCTAAAAATCTCAAAAAATTTGAAATTGACCCAACTTTATTAATAAAATTTCCATAATTTTTTTCTGAAATATGCCTAAAATCAGCCCTATTATTTTTCTTTCCCATTAAAAAACGACATTACATCAAATACTTAACCAATTAACGATTTTGACGACATAATCTCTAATTAACAATTTCAATTCAACTAAATTACAATGAAATCAAATCAAAATCAAATATAAGCGGGTTTAAATTCCAAAATCATCTAAAAAGATTAATATAAATAATTAAAAATTAAATATAATATAAATTAATTAAAACATTAATCACCGATTAATCAGCGATTAATTACCGATTTTCGACGTAGGCTAGTCGGAGCCCGTCCGTCCGCCTACCGCCTAGCGATTTTTTGAGCACTGGGATCAACATTGTGACTACTATCGCTGTAGCCAACCAGCTTTGGAACCTTTGTAGTTGGTGTCTCAAAAATTAAACCAAGAGATGTTGTACCTTGTAGATACCTTAAACACTGTTTCATTGCAGCTCTATGAGACACCCTAGGGCTCTGCATATATCGGCTCAGAACCCCTACGCAGTATGTCAGATCCGGTTTTGTATGAAGTCAGTATCTGAGACAGCCAACATTCTTTCGATATCCTGTAGCATCAATCTTTTTCTCATTTTCTGTCTTGGACAACTTTAATCCGAGCTCTATTGGTGTATGAGTTAGGTTGCAGCTTTTCATTCCAGCATCATCCCAAATCTTTAAGGCATAGCGATTCTGACTTAGAGATATATATATACCATCTTTGTGTTGACATATCTCAATTCCAAGATAATATGTTAGCTTCCTGATAACACCGTATTTTACCAATTTTCACCATTGATTTCAAATAATTTTTCAAAGGTTTTAATCAGTTTTAGGAACTTTTATTATAAAATCTCTATATTTGTAGTTTCAAGGCTCTTTTCAGGAAACTTAGGGAAAAAGATGGTAAAATGGAAGAAATCTACGTTTTCAGCTCAGAGTCAGACCGTCAAAAGTTCAGCCTCAAATGAATACTTTCTCACCGTCTGATCCAGCACAAATTTGGAGACATTCAAGAAGAGACAACCATCTTTCGATAACACTTTACATCAGGAAGATCCAACGGTGAAATCAAAAGATACATGGAGAATAGGTTGACCAAATTCACCAGTCCAGGAAGACTCTCACCCGCGGCAAACAAGTGTTTTACCTGCCCCGGAAGACATTCACCCCCGGTGGACCCATGACGAGCCACAAGGCCCAACATCAAGGCCCATTTCACCATTCCTCTTCAGAGAAGCCCTAAATGAAACCTGGAAGACCTTAGGACCTATAAATACATTTCTTAGCAGTCCTAAACGGGTGTACGCTCCTGTAATGAGATTTTGAGCCACCAAACTTTGTTTTTCTAGGGTTAGGCGATGGAAAAGGGGATTCTTCCTTGGATCTATTGTTCTTTCTCCTTCTCTCATGTCTTTTATCATTCCTTGCATCATGTAGATCTGTCCAAGAGAGTCAAGTTGTTTGAAGAGTTTTCGATAGGCATACATGTCGATTAGGATTTCTAAGTTTCTAGACCATATTCTGGATCTCATATTCTCATCTCTTATAAGTTGTTCATATTTCATCAGAGTAGATTTATGACCTATTCTCTGAACCTAGGATCGATCAGAGCCCCGAGAGTTCTGTATCAAATCATCAATACCTAGCTTCAGAAGAACATAGTCGCTACAGGAGTCGAAAGCTACCTGTTGAGAAGATGTGAGCAAATACGAATTCAATAATTAATGCATGATCTTAATTCTGGCATGAGAGCGAGAGTTAATTGTCAGATTTGAGAGATTAGTTGATTAAGATGGCGAGAGTTGGTTGATAATACACATGTCTATTCTAGTTCCATGCAGATCCCAGAAACAGATGAAGATAAATCGCCGGGAGGCTAATTGGAAATGCTTTGACATCGATTAGAGTAAACCGGAGAAGTCTAAATCGCATCCTATGAGTTTAGAGTCTATAGTTTGAGTCAACATCCCTTGAGATATTCTTTTAACAATTCATTTGCATTGCATTTTATTTCCCATATATATTAGATTAGGTTTAGTTTAGGATTCTTAACCAAAAACCCCAAAATCCCCATGAGTTTATGACTTTGCTTACTCTCCTAGTTTGGTGTTGTTTGCAGATTAGACATCTTCCCTGTGGATCGACACCCTAAGTCCTACAACGTACATCTGTGCACTTTCAGACACTAGGATTTTATAAATTTAAAACTTTTTAGGACTAATGGGCTTGTAAAAACCACAACCCTAGGCCCGTACCCATCACTTCCCAAGATAACTCATGTCAAATGTCAAAGACATCTCCCCTTTGAACTTATTGATGACTTCTCGGCTTGTACCTGTAACAAACAGGTCGTCAACATATACTGTTACGATCAAAATATTTCCACCAAGCTCCTTTCGATATAAAGATGGCTCTTTTGAACATTTTGTAAACCGTAATTCGATCAGAATCTGGTTTAGTTTGTTGTTCCAAGCTCTTGGCTTCTGCCTTAGTCCATACAAGGCTTTGTGCAACTTGTAAACCTTGTCTTCACATCCTTTTTTCTCAAAGCCTTCAGGTTGTGTAACATATACAGTTTCTTTCAGTTCACCATGAAGGAAAGCTATTTTAACATCCAGATGATGTATCTCCCATCTATTTGAAGCTGCAAGATTCATGAGAAGTCGAATGGTTTCTATTCGAGCCATTGGTGCAAAGACCTCTTCAAAATGAACTCCATAACGTTGTACGTACCCTTTCACGACTAGTCGAGCTTTGTGCTTGTTAACACTTCCATCAGAATTTTGTTTTAGTTTGAATAACCACTTTAATCCGATCGGTTTCACTCCAACCGGAAGATCAACGAGAGTCTAAATTTAATTTTTTTTCGATAGAGTGAAGTTCGTCTTCACATGCGAGTCTCCATTCTTTGAAATTCTTGGCTTCGTTTAAGTTCATGGGTTCGTCGTTTTAAGCACATTAACAATCTTTCTCCTTCCTCTTCTGCAAGTAACACATAATTTTCTTCGAGGTTCCTTAGTTTCACTGAAGGTCTTGTTGATCTTCGCAGGGCTAGTGGCGATTGATTCTCAACATCTTGGGCTTCTGTTCTTTCCTTATACGAGTCTATATACTCATGATCTTCTGCTGCAATTACGGTCACGGGGAGTTCTGTCCCTTGCTCTATTTCGATTTCTTGCTCTGTTTCGACATCCTCTCTTTGAATGCCATGATTTCCAAACTCCCCAAACACGACTTTGAAGCTTCCATCATGTCCTTCTTCTGAGTTTTTCGAACTCCAGTTCCACCCTTTTGTCTCGTCAAACACTACATCTCGTCTCACTACTATCTTCCGATCTTGTGGATCAAGCAAACGATATGCCTTTGATCCAGGCTCGGTTCCGAGATGAACAAGTATACGCAACCTATCATTCATTTTTCTTAGCATTGGCTTCTCCACTTTTGCGTATGTGATGCATCCAAATATATTGAGATGACCTATGCTCGGCTTTTTATCTCGAAACAGTTCATAAGGCGTCCTGTCTCTAAGTGCTCGTGTGGCTACTATGTGTAGCAGATATGTAGAGTGTCTAATTGCTTCTCCCCATAGAAAATTAGGTATTCGCATATCCTACATGATGCTTCTTGCCATCTCCAACAAGGTTCTGTTCGACTCTCAACCACACCGTTTTGTTGAGGGGTGTATGGCGGAGTGAGGTGTCTTCTTATTCCTGAGGTATCACAGAAAAGGCTAAACTCTTGAGAAAAAAATTCTCCTCCTCTGTCTGTTCTGAATGTTTGAATTTTTCCTTCTGCTTCTCCTTCCACAAGATTTTTAAACCTTTTGAACTTGGCAAGTGCATCGCTCTTTTCTTTAAGAAGAATCATCCACATGTATCTTGAAAAATCATCGATGAGCACAAAGATGTATCTGTTTCCAGCTAGAGTACTCGGTGTAATGGGCCACAAAGATCTCCATGGACAAGCTCAAGTGTCTTTGTTGCTCGATAAGTGGTGGCTTGAGGGAACACCTTTCTCGTTTTTTTCCCAATAAGCATGAACCACATATTTCCTTCTCGAAGTTCACACTTGGAATTCCTTGAAAAAGTTCTTTTCTCACCATAGACTTGATCGTTTCAATGTTTATGTGTCCCAATCTTAAGTGCCATCTCTTGGACTCACTAATTGTTGACAAATGTAGACATTGCTGATCTCTGATTCCCATCTGAACCTTATACAATCTGTTTCTGGATCGATTTGCTTTGGCAAGCAGTTTTCCATTCACATCGTGCATTGTCAGACAATCTCCTTTCTTTCTTATGTCGCAGCCAGATTTTGTGGCTTGACCAAGGCTGATGATGTTACTTTTCAACTCAGGAATGAAACAGACGTCAGTCATTATCCTTGTTTCTCCATTCATGTTAGTGAAAGATATTGATCCTTTGCCTCTAATATCAATACAAAAATCATCACCAAATCGCACCTTTCCCGTAATTTATTCGTCGATACTTGAAAAATATCTCTGATCTCCCATCATGTGATTACTGGCCCCATTGTCAAGATACCACAAGTCTTCATCTCCTGAGTTTGTCTCGTATTCACTTGGTATGCAATGCTTTTCGTTCAAATAAACCACCTCATGCATCAGCAGCTCATCAGCACTTTGTGTCTCCGTATTGGTATTTTCTTGAGCTTCCTGAAGCTTGAGCAGTCGATCTGGACACTCTGAAGCATAATGACCAACCTTGTCGCATCGGTAACATGTTATCGATGATGAATCTCTTCTTCCATTAAATCGTCTGTGACCCCTGCCTTGTTGTCCTCTGCGACCTCGACCTCTCCAATTGTTATTCCAATTGCCGTTGTAGTCACGATTTGATTGCTCTGATTGATCCTCTGTATTTGCATACATAAGTTTGGTTGAATCCTCTTGTGCTTCATCTTCTTCAAAAATCTTTTCCTCATAAACTTTTAACCGCCCAATAATATCTTCGAAGCTGCTGGTGTTAAGATCCAAGACTTGTTCAAGGAAAGCCACAATATAGATGTATTTTCGAGGCAGACTTTTAAGGAATTTTTTCACAAGTTTAGAGTCTTCAATGCTTACTCCAAGAGCAGCTCATTTGGACGAGATCTCCGATAACCTCCTTGAGAGGTCATCGATGTTTTCCGACTCTTTCATCTTCAGCCGATCAAATTCAGCCATCAGTGTCTGTAGTCGAGCCTCTTTGACTCTCTCTGCTCTGACATATCGTGTTTTAATGGCTTCCCATACTTTCTTCGTTGTATCGAGTTCACCGAGTTGTAAAAAAAGAGACTCGGGTATGGACTGAAACAGTAGACTGATCGCCATATTATTCTTTTCTTCATCTGCTGTCCCTGGTTCCACGGATTCCCATACTTTGTAGACTTTGGACAGACTCTCATTCGCATAGCCCATACCGTATAATTGGTTGTGTTGAGCATAGGACATTGGATTGAAGAAGTGCCTCCTCCGTTTTTGGTTTTCTCTGTCACAGGTATTATATCTCCCATGTCTGTGTATCGAGAGATACCAATTCTAGTTTGTAATATCGATTAAAAACTTAAGAACTCAAGGTTTAAGAATAACTTTTTTATTGCTTTAGAAAACTAACTCAAAAACTAAAGCTCTCAATCTCTCATAAGTTATATCACAAGTTGATATCTCCTTATATATAAAATGGGTTTAGATAACTCCTAAACCTAATGAAATTACAATTTTTCTTTTTTTAGATAACTCCTAAGAATATTTAACATGGACTTGAAGTTATCTTCAAGTTTACTTCAACATGACCTGTTCTTATTCTTCTTCGTCTTCACGTATAAACTAATCGACACAACCAGACCCGTTCTTTTTATCGTCGTGTTCATCTTTTCCCAGGTTTTCGCTCTTCGTTGTGTCTTGAAACAAACTGAAGTGTGGGAATTCGCGATTCAGATAGAGATAAAGTCTAAGGTTTTTTCGTATGAAACAATTTCGGAGTCGAGAATTTTGTATTTTTGCTATGTTTCAGTTAATGTGGAAATTGAGTTTGTTTTATATTTTGTTCGTTTATTTTGTGGGTTAGGAATCAATTTTTTTCTTCCTTCTCTTGGCTTTAATCTTGTTTGTTTTGGTTTAAAGTTCATTTTCAGTCTCGGGTGTTATGTTGGAGAGAGGAGACAGTGAGGGACTGATTTTGAGATTGCAACAAGAAATTTCTAATTGATCAGATATTCAGATTCTAATTTTCGATTATTCAATCTGGGTTTTAAAATTAAAAATTTTAAATTTAATATTAATTAAAGATAAAAAAAATGAAACCTTAAAACAACAGAAATTTAGAGAGATCGAGAGAAATGGGATAGAGAGAGAAGAAGAAGGAGAAGAAAAAACATGGTGAAAATCGTAATTGGGTTGTAATCGGTTTAGTTGGATTTATTTGGTTAGAGTTGTATTTGTATGCAGTAAACCAAATTAATTATAGTTTATGTGCAATTTGGTTTTAAAATTTCATTTGGTGAATAAATAAGTTTTGAACTTTTTTTCAGTGAGGAAATAGGTTTTGAAATTTAATTTCGTGGGGATGTAAGTTGAAATTGAAATTTTCGGTGGATCCACACCTACATGATTCGTGGGAAATACGTCGTCTTTCAACAAAATATAGAGATAGGGTCTGTGAAAGAGCGAGTAAATAAGAAAAATGAGGAAATGGGGACCCATTTCACTATATGGATCAAGAAGACACACACGTAACAAGAAACCAAAAACAACTCATGTGGCTTTCTGCTCAAATCTACTGTTAGATTTGTCTTCAGACCAATGTTGGAGTAAATTGGAGATGTCATATTTTTTGCGTGAATCTAAGCAAAATAACACACTTTTTCACGTTAACTCTTTCTCTTTGGTTTTACCAATTCTCACTCACAAGTCACAAGTCTTTCTGCATCTCTTGTCTCTTCTCTTTTCTTTCTTTTTCCTTCATTTTATATCATTTTTTCTAAAAGTGTAATTTATATTCAATTAAACAGTAATTAAGTAGGGTTACCGATCGACTTCTACGACAAGCCTTATGAAACTTGCTGCTAACTCTTTGGCATTGTAAAATTTCCAGGTACAACTGTCTACTTTCACTTTGGCTCATTAGCTTATATGTATGTGTATATACTTACAATCAGAATTAAAATATCTATTTGATTGATGACGAGGTTTTTCTTTGATTGATGAATGCATTATACGGAATATATATAGGATTTATTTTACCCCGTTATACGCATATTAACCACGGCAATGTAGAGTAATCAGTGAACAGTCTCACTAAAAATATTGTATAACTTAGATTTTGGTACAAAGATCTCCAAAAGTTCGATAAATCGTAGTCAGTAAAACCTCTATAAATTAATACTCGATAAATTAATAATTAATAATCACTATAAAATAATAAATTTTGCCGGTCCTAAGTCGGACTAATGTAAAAATCTATCAAAATTTGATAAGATAATAAGATAATAACTTTTTTGAAATCCCTATATAAATATATGGTCCCAACAAAACTATAAATTAATAATTATATAAATTTATGCAAATATATGTAATATACTATACTAAAATATAAATACTGTGTTTGTTTTTATTTAAAACAGAAATATCATTAGAGTTCATCTCTTTACTTATTACATCATTAGCTCTTACTGTTGGTTTCTGATATGCATTCAATTTTTGTGAATTTTTTTTATGTGATAATTAATTTTTGTACTCATAAATATTTTTAAATGTAATGTAGTATTTTTTTAACTCCATCATCAGTACTAAGGATAATAGCTTTGATTTCTTATCAATTTTGAACTTTTGATTATGTATATTTTGGTTAAAACTATTATATTATAATAGCTATGATTATTAATTATAATTTTTATCAAGAGATTCATTTAAATTCTTAAATATAACGTTATTTGAAAGAATTTTTTAGAAGATTATAGGTGAAAATCAAAATTTTCTCTATGAATTAATAATTATTAATTTATAGATAAATTAATATCACGATAAATTAATAAAATTTTATGGTCCCAACGTTATTAATTTATAAAAGTTTTACTGAATATTTCTCTAATATATATATATATATATATATGTTTGCCAGCAACATATACAGAATGTGAGAGAATCGATAAAAGAAAAAAAAATTGTATAACACAATGTATGAGTAACATAACTGAAGTCTATATATAGAAACAAATAAATATTTGTTTTTGATGACTGTAAGAAAATATGGTATGATCAAATTAATTAAGCTGAATCAACAGAAATTCCATAGTCTGATATCTCCTTCCTCAAAGAAATCATCAGCAGGTGTTGTTGTCAAGTACGGCAACATGAACTGATCATCACCATCAAAACAATTGTACCATGATGATTCAGACAAGGTGACTACTTCTTGGTCATACTGAGACATAGAGACTACATCATAGAGATCTTCAGATGGAGATGAAGAAAGCAATGGAGAGGAAGTAGAGACAGAAGAGGAAGAATGATCTATGTTTGCTGCTGCAGCAGCTACTCTCTGTATGGTCTTAGGAGTCATGTTACTACTGTTGTTGTTATCACCGTTGTTGTTGGTATTGTAGATAGAAGATGAGATTTCTGGGAAGTTGAGATTATTAGCTGAAGATCCTTTGAGACATAGAAGCGCAGCGTCGTAGGCTCGAGCCGCGGCTTCAGCTGTTGAGTAAGAACCGAGCCAGATCCTTGTCTTTTGATTAGGCGCTCTGATCTCTGAAACCCATGAACCCCAACTTCTCATTCTCACTCCTTTGTACTTCTTGATCATGTTACTCTTGCTTATGGACGATGTTGATGATGATGAAGAAGATGATGATGAGGATGGAGAGGACATTCTCTTTGTCGCCTTTTGAAGTGTTTTCACCATTGATACTAACTTAGAGAAGGAAGTTGGAAGAGAAGAATGGTTGGTTTCTATTTATAGATGAGATATGAAGAACAAAAGTGGAAAGAGAATATTAAAGAAAAATACTATGAACATAGTCAAAGAAAGTAGTATGGGGCACACACAAAGAGATTAATACTTTTTCTTTATATAATTGTGAAAGACAGGTTTTTATTTGTTCTTTAAAAAGGATTTACCTTAATCAGAATCCCATATGCAACACCCAATCACAGATCACTAGTAAGAGAATCCTCCTTATTTTTTTATATTTTATATCAGTAATGCATATTTATTGATTGACTTCAAAAATTCTTTAGTTACACTATTGTTTACCACTATGTAACTACTTATGAGCTTTTAAATAGTTGAAAATCTTGAACACTGGTAAAGCTAATTACTAAAGAGACCAACACTCAATATATAAACCAAGTATCTATTTCAAGAAACGACAGAGAATTTGTAAAATACTATAGGAATTAGGAGCTTAGATACATTGGATTCTGTTTTGAGAGGCAACTTCTAGGAGCTAGAGCATGTGATATTCTACGTACAAACAAAATACAAAGTTAATCATAAGAATAATTATTTCGATACGTGAGATGGAAAAAAATTCACATGGTTATAAGTTATAGACCATAGACGTATAAAATAGACGTATAAACATAATTAAGAATCTTAAACGTTAAATTAAGTAGCTGAAGTCATGTTTATTAGCAAGAAGAAAAACAGCTGTTGCATCTCTGTCTCAATGGGCTTTCAAAACCGCGTTAACTACTTCTTTGTGTCCCTTTCTTCCCCACGTAAATTCTCTGTTAAAAAGGCTTTTACTAAATTAATTAATCATAATATATTATATTCAGATTCCTTTGTCAAACCTTAGAATAATCTACACTCCTTTTATACAAAAAAAAAAAACTGATCTGCAGTTAAAATAATTAGTTGGCACTAGAATTTAAGACGCGTATCGAGTAATTAAAAAATTAAACTAAACTATCCATGTGCACGTTCTGGCCAGACAACTTTATTTTTCTCGTATAATTTTAATTAGGCAGGTGGTTTTTCCAGATACCAAGAAACGAATCAACTGATTTGTTCGTTGGAAAATGCAGAGGAAAGTGCTGGCAAAGTAAACATAACAAAACTAACTTCAATTGTTTGCGTCAAAAAAAAAATTGTTTATTTATGTTTGCGATTATTACTTCTATTTCATGTTTTAGAATACTTTTCTTTGTTAGTTGTGTATGTTAACGTCAGTGTTTGCGTTTATATTGCAAAACTATTTTATGAAACCCTCAAAAAGGTTTAAAAAATGCCAACTGTATTTTTTTAACCATCTTTAGTAAACGCATGCACAAATTGCGTTTGAAACTATATATATATATATATATGTATATATATATGTATATATATATGTTTCGACAACAATGCCATCACATTCAATAAAATAACTACTGATCGTTTTAAAGTTTGATTAATATGTCATATAAATAGTAGAATAACAAAATATTCGAATGATGTAATAGCTAAATCACTTGAATGATTTATAAACCTATGGAAAGCTGAGTTTTGTAGCCAATTAAAGCGTCCGCAATTGCCAACCAAAATTGAAATCGCAATGGAAATACTTGAACCATGGTCCTTCAACCAACATAGTGAATCGTTTTTAAATATTAGACCACCATGAGGTGTCGTTGGTTTTAATAGATTATTAAAGTTTTGTTTCTTTTAGTTAACACGCCCAAATTATATAGCACAATCAATTTTCTAAAATGTTTAAACTTGATGAATGTATAGAATTACGTTTTCAAAACGTTGAAATGTAGAAAATGATATAATAGTCATCAGTCATCACCTTGGTGTCTAGAAGCTTAATGTTGGGTGTGGACGGTCTTAGTTTTAAATGCAAGAACAAGAAGACGATGACTTGTGATCTGTTATGTTCTAAGAGCTAACAATGAATCATGTATAATCGGACAGAAGGTCAAAGAAGCAATTAAGCATGACCATAGTTAAAAAAAACTACCTACCTAACGAAGATGAAGTGAGTGATCCCCACCTGAGGAAATAAACATATATATGTAATCATAAATGAAGATTCATGCTTCTTTCACTTATAATGCATGTACTTTCCCCCCAAAATATCCTATTCATATTTGGACAATCTTAACTGGCACCGTACTCAATATATGACCTTCCGTACCTCTCTCATCAATCAATCAATTTGTTTTATAAAAATAATAGTACTATTGTGTTATAAAGAAAAAAGGGTTTGATGGGTAGAAAAAAAATAATCAACATTTAATGGATACCGGTTAAGCCAGAGAGAAAGTAGGGTCGTGTTTATTTACTAAGACTCTTGTTTTGTATTAGAAAGTAGTGGTAGAGATTTAGAGGAACGTACGGAGAAGTTTCTTAAAACGATTGAAGAAGTGTGTTGGATGGTGTAGAGGCAAATGCACATGTGGATTGTGACGGGACAGAATCAAATCCTCTGTTTTTGATATCCAAAAGATTGAGAAATTTCCTAGAAGGGGGAAAACAAGGAAAGATTATGACAATAGAGTTTTAAAGATTTCGATATGTGGTTGTTGAGTGATTTAATATGAGACATAAGTTTACAACTTACTTTCGTTGGGGCTGTAACATTCTGTAACATTTTAGAGTGGTAACATCTTTTAGAAATTAAAGGAACCACAAAACTTTTTTTGTTGTTGTCAACGACCCATATTGGCCGGTAAGTAGGCGGCCCTATGAAATCACTTCTACCGGTTCTGTGTGACTTATATGGAAAAATAAAATATTTTTTGCTCAAACCTTTTTTGCAAGAAAATCAGCACAATATTTGAAGAGCAAGGAATGAAAATTAAGTTAAAGTCCTCAAATACATCTTAAACGAGATCATTTTCACCAAGTTTTCAATCATTCTTGCCAGTTGACTCAACAAAGAATCGACTTCTCACCAAGTCTAAACAATCTGTCTCGATAGAAAACATAGGAATGACATAACCTAGAGTAGTTCATCCATATTAGCACAGATAGCCGAGAGGCTCCTGCGTTAGCTTAAGGAACTGTAAAACTTAATGTTGATAGCTGAATCAAACTTTAGTTTATATTGCCTAAAAAAAGGAGAGGTCTGAATTGAAATACACAAAAAATGGACAATCGCGTAACACAACTTAAGTGGTCGAGATATTGTTGTGGTTGGTCCATAATAATTAGTTTCATATGCTTTTATTATAAATTTGAAGATTAAGATCAATCTAATCCCGAATAATCGTTTGGGTCAACCAAATATATAGAAAAAAAAATGTACGAAAAGAGTGAGATGCTTTCACTTTGTGATCATTTCTCTTGAGTGTTTGAGAATTATGCAGAGTGCAGACAAATCAAATGTCTGATATTTACAAAGCATTATTATTACCAGCCACTTAGGGCCAAAGGGCCAAGGGAAGAATTTCCATAATAATTGTTTTTCAAGGAATAGTGAGTGAAACACCCATTACACCTTTTGGTCATCGCAATGTGAGCCTCGACCATCTCCAAGAAGCGTGCCACGATATGCTTTCAAATCACTTGATCAGATACTCCCTCAAAGGAACTTAGAGCGCTGATAACCGATTCATATACTTCTATTCCTTTCATGAACATTGTATCTTTAAGGAACTGATGAGGCCACAAGTAGTTGTTATATCAGTTTTTTGATACCAAAAAATATGTATAGATTCAAAGATGTCAAGAGATGATGTTATCGTTACAATACCTCGTTATGGTCATGCAATAAAATAGGAGTATTGATCATTGGTGAGAAACCCAGAAGTGGAATTCCGAAAGCGCGGATATATCGTGCATCTGTAGTTGAAGCCAAAATTTCGGGCTTTGCGAGTTTTCCTCCAGTTGCTTCAACAGCTCGCTTGAAGATAGACCACCAAGGATTGGAATCATTTGTTGGAGTCATCATAGGTCTTCCTAAATGGTCCCTTAACTTTCCTTTCGCTATTATCTGGTGCAAAAAAGGTGATTAGCTTTTGTTCACTTAGTTTCTTCTGTAAGATATGATCAAGGTTAAAAAAGGGTTATCACTATACAGCAGAGTCAAGCTCCCTAAAATGTAACATCATCAAACAAAAGAGAACATATATTTCCAAACTTTGTAGCTAATAGCTACTGATTGGTTTTACTTGAGCCCTCGCTTGGGACATATCATATCTTTGTCTTAAATAAACTAAAAATTGAGATTGGGAAAGAAAGAAATCAAATGTTCTGAATTAACTACGGACATAGAATTATTCAAGGTAAAGTAGAAAGAACTCAAATAACCGTAACCAACAAGTTAGAGTTACTCAAAGTAAGATGAGGCATATCAAACGTATGTTTTACTAATGACCAAAGCAAAAAAGCTATCAAATTTGATGCGATCTCTGATCTAGGTATCTCGTCAAAGATATCAAGAGCTCTTTCGGTCTACGCTTTTTCATTCATCCAATTCATTTAGGGCCACGGTTCACAGGTCTATGTTCAAGATCAGCTTATGTATAACCCTTATTGAATGTGGAACTTAGCTACTATTAACAGTTGAGATTGCACCAAGAAAAGCTTGACACTTTTGTTCTTCCTTACTGCTATGTTGATATACACATAATTGATGAAGACCCAGAAGAATGATGGAAGTAGAACACCAAAGAGCTAATGAACATTATAACCAACACAGAAGCAGCATCTACTTAGTAAAGGTTAGGGGCAAGATTCATATACCGTGTAGGTCATGTTCCTGATAGCAGGAGCCCATTCCTCAGCAATCCTTTTCTTCATAGCATCTGGATCCGCCATTGGAGGCAACCTTAGATCATACCCAGCTTCTGCCTCTGAAGGCTGCATATTCATCACAAATCCCTGAAATAACAAACAACAAAACTCTTACAAAATGTCTGTATAAAGCAAAATCAAAAATGCAGATGAAATCATCAGCTTACAGTATTGGACGGAGTTCCTGCTTTGAGATAAACTGGATTCACAGAGATAACCTCCGAATTCGCAGCTTTCCCAGCTTTGACGAAATCGAATTGAGTCTCCCTGAACTTGGAGATCAGTTCAACACTCTTCATCAGATTCTCCATTGCCCCATTGTCATACAGCTTAGCACCATGCCCTGGGATGCCTTCTGCTCGTATAACGAGGTTCCATGGAGTCCGATCAGCGTAGAAAACCCTAAATTCATCTCCCGGACTCGCTTGCCCTTCGTCCATTGCGAATCCAACATTCAGCTCAGTGAACTCCGACGACGCCGCGAATTTCTCCATCCCGTCGAATCCACCGATCTCTTCTTCGGGAACGTAAGAGATGTGAACAGTACGAAGAGGAGAGAAGCCTCTCGATTTCAAATTCCTGATCGATTCCAGATACTGAACACCGATACACTTGTCGTCCTGCGCGCCGCGAGCGTATATATGACCATCGACGGTTCGGTGAGCCGAGAACGGCGGATGAATCCATTTCTCAGCTTCGGCGGGAACGGAATCGAGATGAGAGTTGAAGAGAATCGAAGGAAGTTTAGGGTTCGAGCCGAGCCATGTGACTAGAAGAACTGGCTTCCCTGAGACGAATTCGAAGGTCCGTGTACTGAGACCGATCGATCGAGCTTGATCAACGAGGAATCTGACCGGTGCGGCGTAGTTAGGATTTGGATGAGCAGTTTTGAATCTCAAGTATTGCTGGAACCGAGTGATCGGCGTATCTTCTTCTTCTCCGTGGGATTGGAGAGAGATGATAATGAAGAAGAGGAAGAGAGTCCAGAGAAGAGGAGGAGATGCCATGGATTTTGTAGTTGCAGATGTGTGATCATCACCGATAGAGTGACGAAGAGGAAGAGCATCTTTGAGTCAATAGATAGAGTGAAAATATTTTGCTATTTAGTTTTTGACTTTGAAAAGTTAAAAGCATTCACTCAAACTCGAGTAATACACTGAAGCATTTAGAAGGTTCGAGATAGAAGCAGAGTAACATATTTGTATTTTCCTATTTTGATCGATCGTTGGAAATTGGTTCTAAGTGAAAGTCCTCATCCTTGGTATAGACTCATTAGTGTAATAGAGTAGCCGGGTAAAGTAAACCATAAATTACATAAATTATGACTAGTTTGATGATTAGACCGAAATCCTCTATGTTATATATGAGGCTCTCTATAACACAACAATGACTAGACATAACATTTTTTTTTAACTAAATGTAAAATTTATTTAAATCTAAAAAACATGTTTACAATAAATATGTCTTTCTGTTCGAAATAGATAAGAATGCAAAAAAAAAAAAAAAATTATATTGAAATTGTTATTATGAGCTTAAGATGGCCGAAAGCCAAACCATATACTTATATTCCCTCGTCCTATCTTATAGAAGCTGGAAGGAAAATCATTTCTTTATACTGGTTGTTAGTTATGTCTTATTAGAAGTTGTTTTTATATATATATATATTTTTAGCTCAACATCAACTCTCTTTATTCCAAAACTGTATTACATATTGATTCTATCTTCCTCAACAAAGGAAATGATCCAATTTGGCATAAGAAAATACAATTGCAGGACATTATTCATAAAAGAAAAAGTTTCCTTACCTATTGCTACTCCATTTTATTCACGCGGGTTAAACATAATTCAATGATTCTCAAATCGGTCCACAAGTTTATTAATGTAGTGATGTACTACATTGAGAGCAAGCCATGAATTTTCTTCAGGTAGTGCTTCAACGAGGACTTTTTGAATCTGATGCAAAAATAATGTTCCTGTAATTAGAGCTAGTCATACAAAAAATTCCCCATCTTAACGCCACCGCCTCGATTTCAAAGCTGTTCTCTTCTTTACAAATTTTTGAGCTCCCATCCATACAACACGCCCTTGGTTATCTCTAAAACCCATTCAATACCACTATAATCACTTTGATTTGTCCAAGCTGCATCCAATTGCATATCTTGATATGTGTCTGTAGAATAGATTGGCAGTGACAGATATGGAATTACTCAAGTACTTCTAGAGAAAAAATGTTGTACCTTAGGACTAGTATCAGAATTCCAAATCATCCGATACAGGGGCTCAAGGCTCAATTGATTCACTTCTCATTGGAGTTTATTCTTCTCTAGTGCATTGCACAAACCCCAATAGCCAGATTTGACAGATTCTTGTCGATCCTGCATAATGCCTGGGTCTTTTGAATCCTAATTCAGGCCCTTCTTGTCGGATCTCCTCGATTTCTTGTCTATCCTCATCAATAAGGTCTCAAAGAGATCCATATCTCATCCCCTCCACCAGGTAGCAAAAAGTCTTTCACAGTAGATACAAAATCCATGGTGGTCTGGTTTACTAGCTGAATCCACCTTGTGGCTCGAATGGACCTTGCTGGGTTTCTATCTAACCATTGGTCTTGCTGTATCAGCATCTATTTCCCATTGCCAGTGAGAACTCTTTCTCCTCTCTTGATTAAACTTTGAGCAGCGAGAATACTTTTCCATGCAAAGGATGACCTCAATCTACGACCAGCATTCAAGGGATCAGAATTGTAAAAATAGATTTATTCCATGAAAGAGTCCCTCTTAGTCAGAACTCGCCATAGTTATTTCCGCAGCAAGGCAATATTATTATGATTTTTTTTTGTCATCAGCAAGGCAATATTAAAAGCTTCAATATCCTTAAAATTAACCCAAACCTCCTTAGCTGGCCCCAAGATTTCCAATGCATACCTCTTTTTTCTTTATCATTTTGCCACTAGAACTGAGCCATGATTGTAGCTATTTGCTTACACATGGTTTAAAAAAAAAAACATCCCATAGTATAAGTTGGTCTTGCCTTCAAAAGAACTTATTCCCACCGTGTATAAGGAGGATATGTATAGATCTATATTGTTATCAGTATATATACCTTAGAACATCTCATATCTACCTTAGAATATCTAGTAGAGTAGTTATTTCTAACTATTTCTCTTTTATCTCTTATTGTGTATATAAAACTTTGTACATGTTCTATCTCAATATACAAGAATACATTTCCACAACTCTCTACATGGTATCAGAGCGATCTTGTTAAAACAACAGATTCTCTCTTTTTTTTTTCTTAAGCTTTAAGCTTCTCACGCTTTCTCTCCCATCAAAACTTTATCGTCCTCCGTCGTTGTCAATTCTGGTGATTCATCAAATCAAATAACGGCGATCAACATGGTGAACATCACCAAACTCTCATCCTCCAACTATCTGACCTGGAGCATTCAGATCAGGTCCTTATTCAAAAGATATGTTCTCGTCAAATTCATTGATGAAACCACCACACCTCCACCACCAACCACAACCGTCAACGGTCTAGCTGTTCCAAACGACGCATACACCAACTGGCAGAGATAGAACAGTCTCCTTTACAGGTCCCTCATCGAAGCAATTGAGACCCCTCTCCAACCTCTGATCGCTTCCTCCAAAACAACACGTGAAGCTTGGATCAATCTCGCCTCCATGTACGATAAACCGACGCATGGGCACATCAAGCAGCTGCAGGACCAGCTGAAACTCTGTGTCAAAGGCAGAAAGGACATCGATGGTTATATGCAACTCATCAAAACCAAGTCTGACGCTCTTGCGCTCCTCAGCAGCCCAGTTAATAGTGAATACCTCACTGACATCATTCTTGATGGACTCACTGATGATTACAAATCTATAATTAAATCAGTTCACAGCCGTGACAGTCCAATCTCTTTTTCTGAACTCCACAAAAAGCTACTCAACCGTGAAATTGCGATAGCCGGCACTCAATAACAGGTCTCCTCATTCCCGGTGACTGCAAACTACGCTCAAATCCAGAATCGCAATTGGAAATCATCATCGAGTCAGGAGCAGTGCAATAACTCTTTTTGTCAAAATTCCCAACGGCGACCTTACCTCGGAAAGGCTTGTGTATCGCTTGATCTCTCAATCCTCTCAGAAGATGCCACCAATACCATCGTTCCGAGCTCGTGGTGCTTCTAACTGGTCTCCAAGGGCATACAATGCTTCCATGATGCCAACGGACCCAGCATAATGGCTTGTTGATAGCAATGCTACGCACCACATCACATCTGATCTTGCCAATCTTGCACTGCACTCGCCATACAACGAATCAGAGGAGGTGCTTGTGGGCAACGGAGACGGTCTTGCAATAACTCATACTGGTTCCCTCTCTCTCCCACACTCATCTCGACCTCTTTCACTTACTAATGTTTTTCGAGTATCTGATATTGCAAAAAACTTGATTTGGTCTGCAAACTGTATTCTGACAATCTTGTCTTGGTGGAATTTTCTCCCGACTCTTTTTAGGTAAAAGATCTCAACTCGAGGGAGCAATTAATCCGAGGATAGGAAAATGATGGTGGATATGAGTGGCCAGCTTTAGACGTATCAAACATTCTTGCTTTTCTTGCTTCAATAAAAAGTCCAATGCCAATTTGGAACTCTCGTCTTAGACATCCCTATTTTATACTTTGCAAACTATTGTTTCTCATTACTCTCTCCTTGTTTTAAATAAAAAAATTCCTCTCTTTTATGCAATTCTTGCTCTGTCTCAAAAACTCACAAAATACCTTTTTTTTTTCTCTACTCTCACTTGGACCAAACCCCTTGAGCTAATCTATTCTGACGTTTGGACCTATCCGGTTCATTCCATTGATGGATTCAAATACTATGTAATTTTCGTGGATCACGTCACCCACTATATCTAGCTTTATCTTCTCCGTCGAAAATCTGATGTTCTCGAAACATTTACTCGCTACAAAAAGCTAGTTGAGAACAAACTAAACACACGGCTCAAAACTCTTTACTCGGACAATGGTGGTGAATACATAGCCATGTCCACATTCTTGGCCGAAAATGGGATTACACACCTCACCTCACCTCCCCCATACACCACAACACAATGGGTTTTCTGAACGACATCACCACCATCTTGTTGAAACAGGGTTAGCCCTTCTTTCTCACGCATCAATTCCAATCTCCTTCTGGAGTTATGCGTTGAATGCTGTAGCATATCTCATAAACAGACTCCCCACCTCCACTCTCTCCAATTCATCGTCATTTAAAAGTCTGTTTGGCATATCCTCAGATTACTCTAAACTTTGAGTATTTGGATGTCTTTGTTACCCTTAACTTCGACCCTACACTATACACAAACTCGAGCTTCGGTTAACTCCATGCCTCTTTCTAGGTTTTTCTCAAATCCAAAGTGCTTACCTATGTTTTGGACCATCCACCAAGCGCATCTTTATCTCACGCAATGTTCAAGTTCATGAAACTTTGTTTCCCTCTGCTTCCACTTCTCTCTAGTTTCCTCCATTGTTGCAGGTCCCTGGCCACTGATGTGTCTGCTGCGTAAGGGTTGTCAAGTTTTACCCTAAATGAAATCAATAGCCGCAAGTGCACAGCTGAACGATTGTAGTACTTTCCACAGGGAAGGAGGATCTTTCCTGCAAAAGCCTTCGAAAGAAATATAAAGTAATGAAGTCTATAACCAGGCGAGTTTTATGAGAGTTTTGGTGGTGTGTTTAAAACGTAAAAACAAATCTTAAAGAGAAAATACGGTAATGAAAATGACCTAATAACTAAACTTAACGAAAACAAACGTTGGCGTGCAACGATGAACTTTGAACGTGAAGCTCAGGTGACGCATCATACATGGGATCTGGATCCCCCTGATCCATCTTACAATCTGGTTGGCACCAAGTGGGTTTTCAGAATCAAAGAACTTCCGAACGGGCAAATTGACAAGTAAAAAACACAAGTTGTAGGCAAGTGTTTCCATCAACGACCGGGATTGGACTATGGAAGAAACCTTTAGTCCTGTTATTAAATCGGCGATGGTGTCTCTTGTGCTCGGACAAGCTGTTGATCACGGTTGAGATTTGCGACAACTCGATGTAATTAACGCCTTTTTACAAGAGAAATCGGATGAGGATGTCTATATAGCTCAACCTTCTGGGTTTGTTGACTGAGACAAACCTCACTATGTCTGCAAACTTTGAAAGGCGCTTTACGAACTAAAGCAAGCTCCTTGAGTGTGGTATATGGAGCTCCTCAATTTCCTTCTCGCCTCAGGTTTTACCAATTCACAATCTGATGCCTCACTCTTCACTCTATTGCGCCCTGGTATTGTCATTGTTATACTGGTTTATGTTAAAGACATTGTGATGACCGACAACAACACTGAGGCCATTAAACGATTCATTCAACTTCTGGGAAACCGATTCTCACTCAAAGATATGGGTGCTCTCAATTATTTTCTGGGTATTGAAGCTCATCGCACCAACAAAGGACTTCTTCTAACCCAGCAGAAGTACATCATAGACCTGTTGCTCATACTAATATGTTGGATGCCAATCCTGTCCCAACTCCCATGGCCTCCAATAGTCCACTGCAATTGAGCTGTAGTTCTCCTTTACCTGATGGCCGTGAATATCGTATGGTTGTGGGCAGTCTCCAATACCTGCACTTCACACGGCCAGACATAGCTTTCACGGTGAGCAAGCTTTCGCAGTTCACGCACAAGCTATCTGATGTTCATTGGCAGGCCACAAAACGTGTTCTCCAATATCTTTCTTGTACTCATGATCACGATATTTTTCTTCATCGCAGTAACAACCTGACACTTTGGTGGAGTAGCGAAAGCTAATTAACAAAGTGTAACAAGAAATTCCGAAGAGTTCTGGTAACGATTCGTTTCTTAACTCGTGAAGAACGTAAAAGCAAACGAAGGTTAGGTTTTGAGAGTGCTACTCTCAGCGCTAAGCAAGGCAAAGCTCTTATGGGAAACTTGAGTTTCCTCTTTTTGGTTTTTTTATTAATCTTATCAAAAGTCTGAAGCAAAAACAAAAGCCTAGAATCCTTTATATAGCCTCGGACAAACCCTTAAGCCATTAAGATTCCTAATTGGAAAAGGAAAAACAATTAAAAGGAAAATATGAAAAGAAGAAATAAAACTTGAAGGACACGTCAAAACACCAACACGTGAACTTCCTAAAAGGATAAGGATGCTCTGCATCAGGTCCCCCCGGGTAGAGAGAGATTCGCCCTCGAATCTGGAGCCTCATTTTCACCGTGATAAGGAAAAATGTGCTTGACGTTGAAGACGTCGGAAGTACGAATGTCGGCAGGAAGACGCAACCTGTATGCATTCTCATTGATGCGTTCTAAGACTTCCACGGGTCCAATCTTGCGAGACCAAAGCTTATTGTACTCACCAGACGGCATTCGTTCCTTAGATATAGCCACCCACACAAGATCACCTGGATTAAACACCAGTTCACGACGATGTTTGTCTGCAGCTGCTTTATACGAAGCATTAGAAGCCTCGAGAGTAGTACGAGCCGCTTGATGAACTGTTTGTACGTTGTCGACGAAATCAATAGCTTGACCATTTAGACGATTGCGATCAGGTAGAGGAACTAAATCCAACGGACAACGCGGAATGATGCCGTAAACAACCTTGAAAGGACAAAAACCCAAACTGCGATTGGAGGCATGGTTGTGAGCAAACTCAGTGATACATAGCTTAGAGTCCCACGATTTGAGATTATCTCCTACAAGGCTGCGAAGCATATTCCCCAAAGAACGATTGGTAACCTCTGTTTGCCCATCGGTCTGAGGGTGATATGCAGTACTCATATCAAGACTTGTTCGAAGAAGTTTCCACACCGATCTCCAAAAATGACTCAGAAAACGAGTGTCGCGATCCGACACAATGGACGTGGGCAACCCATGAAGGCGATAAACCTCTTGGAAGAACAGAGACGCCACACGCACTGCATCAGTCGTTTTCTTGCAAGGAATAAAATGAGCAATCTTTGAGAACCTGTCCACGACGACAAAAATAGAGTCATTGCCTTTTTGTGTCCTTGGAAGGCCGAGAATGAAGTCCATACTAATATCGGTCCAAGGCTGAGTTGGCACAGGCAAAGGTAAATATAACCCAGCATTTGATGCAGAGCCCTTTGCTTGTTGACAACTACGACAGCGTTCGACAAAACGTATAACGTCGCGACGCATAGAAGGCCAAAAGTAAGAGTTTGTGACGAGCTGAAACGTACGGTCCCTTCCTACATGACCCTCATCATGTAATTCCTTGATAATTTGAAGTCGCAGACTGCTTTCTGGGATGCAGAGTTGATTTCCGCGAAACAAAAAACCCTCATGAAGGTGAAAGTCTGTTGAATTACCGAGAGAAACTTCACCTAAAATCCGAGAGAAAAAGGGATCCGAACAATAAAGATCTGCCAAATGTGCAAACCCTAGAACCGATGTGTGCATCGTCGCGACCAAAGCATGACGTCTACTGAGGGCATCTGCCACACGGTTAAGTTTTCCAGCTTTGTGTCTAATGGTGAACGTGAACTGCTGTAAGAATGCGATCCATGTTGCATGGCGAGAAGAAACTTTGGCCTGACTATCAAGGTGCTTGAGCGCATCATGATCGGTGAATAATATGAACTCGCGGTGAAACAGATAGTGCGTCCAGTGTTTAATTGCTTGCACCACCGCGTAAAATTCAATATCATACGTATTGTAGCGTATACGAGCACCGGACAGCTTCTCGCTATAATAAGCAATGGGACGCCCCTGCTGGCTTAACACAGCCCCAATGCCCAATTTAGATGCATCGCTATGGAGTTCAAATGCTTGAGTGAAGTCGGGCAAGACTAGGATGGGGGCTGATGTAAGTTTGTCCTTTATAGTCGCAAAAGCAGTTGACGCTGCATCCGTCCAGGTAAATTTTCCCTCACGCATACAATCAGTAATAGGCGCCATAATGCTACTAAAATGAGGAACAAATCGACGATAAAAAGAAGCTAATCCATGGAAGCTACGAACTTCGGTAAGGGAGCGCGGAACAGGCCAAGACTGGACGGCTTCCACTTTGTTTTTGTCCACCGAAAGTCCATCCTTGGAGACCATATAACCTAGGAACAAGACATGATCAGTACCCAGGTCAAATTTGTGTTTCGCAACAAAGAATTGATCTCTCCTAAGAATGTCCAAAACGTTTCGCAAATGCTGGAGGTGATCGTCGAGGGAGGAGCTGAAGATGAGTATATCGTCGAAGTAGACGACGACAAACTTCCCAATAAAAGGTCGCAGAGCTTGATTCATAACACGCATGAACGTACTAGGAGCATTAGATAACCCGAATGGCATAACAAGCCATTCAAATAATCCTTCACGTGTTTTGAAAGCTGTCTTCCATTCATCACCGGGTTTAATTCGTATCTGGTGATATCCACTCTTAAGATCCAGTTTGGAAAAAATTGTAGCTTTGCCAATCTGATCAAGCAAATCGTCCAGACGCGGAATAGGAAAACGGTAGCGTACAGTGATTTTGTTAATAGTGCGACTATCGACACACATTCGCCACGTACCATCTTTTTTTGGGATCAACAACGCAGGAACCGTGCACGGACTCAGACTTTCACGAATGTGTCCCTTGGCCAACAAACCCTTTACCTGACGTCGTAATTCCTCATGTTCTTTGAGGGCTCATACGGTAATGAGGTCGATTGGGCAATGTGGCACCAGGAACAAGGTCAATTTGGTGTTGTATGTCTCGCAGAGGAGGCAAACTCTCAGGAAGATCCTCGGGAAACACATCATGAAATTCGTGAATAAGCTCCGCAAACTCTGGTTTCAATGGTGGTGTGCTATTTGTGGGTTTGAGAGAAGTTGGAAGCAGTGCCAATAAAAATCCAGACTTTTTAAACTCTGTTTCAAACTGAGAACGAGAGCAGAGCAATAGTTGGTGTGAAGGCGACGATTTTGATGGCAATACGGGAACCTCCACTCCAGTCGTATTAACGGGAAGAGAAGCTGATTTGGGCGTGGGTAAGAGAATTATTTTGCGATTATCGAACAGAAAACTGTATGTGTTTTTCTTCCCATTGTGACAAGTATCGCGATCATATTGCCACGGACGTCCGAGGATGAGGTGACTAACATCCATAGGAGCAATATCACAATAGATGGTGTCTTTGTAGATGGTACCCATGGAAAACGAAACCAGAGTACGTTGGGTAATTTTCACATCAGTGCCTTCTGTAATCCAAGCAAGTGAATAAGGTGCTGGATGTTCGTCACGTCGCAATCCCAGCTTTTTAACAGCTTCTTCCGATACCACATTGCGGCTGCTACCGGAATCAATGACCAAGTTGCACAATTTCCCTTTAATTGTGCAGGTAGAACGAAAGATGTTCGTCCTCAGACATGGTTCTTCATAACCCTGTGGTGCTAAGCAAATACGACGCATCATTAACGACGGTGCGTCTTTGTCGCCATAGGTATGAATTTCTTCGACCTGATCCTCGTCGTTATTATCTGAACATTCATTGAGAGGGTCGCTGCCGTCTAAGAGTAGGCCTCGTCGCTGTTGATTTGGACATGCGGTTTGGCGATGACCTGCTTCACCGCAAGAGTAACATCGAAGGGCATTCGGACGATTTGATCGTCGAAGAGTACTGTCCTCTGTCGAAGCTCGGTTCTCCCCCACCTGCTTGTTCGAAACGTCAGCGGATCCCCCTGTAGGAGTCGATGTAATGGCATTGTCATTGTCTGCCCCTTGAGGACGAGTTTTCCATCTATTCGACGTATTCCATGAAGATCCTGTGCTGGACTGAGCTTCGAAGGCCACAGCTCGCCGATGTGCTTCGGCCAGTGTTGTTGGGTCGAATTGAGCAAGAGAATTTTGGAGTTGCGGACGAAGGCCACCAATAAATCGGGAAACCAATTGGATTTGTGTATCGTGCAACTCATTGCGGGTTAAGAGTAAATAAAACTCTTCTGCGTATTCATCAACAGTTCGAGTGCCTTGGCGGAGATTTTGTAGCCTGGTGAACATAACACGATCATAGTTGAGAGGAAGAAATTGAGTGCGAAGATGCTTTTTCAACTTTTCCCAGGTTGCAATCCGTGTTTTTCCCAAGCGAGTTCTGTTTGCTTTAAGTTGAAGCCACCATGACGCCGCACGTCCCCTGAATCTGGTTGCTACAAGAGAAACTTGTCTGTCAGGTGGAACCTGTTTAAATTCCAGGACTTCTTCCACTGTAATGATCCAGTCGATCAGATCTTCCCCACGCAGACTGCCCTGAAATTCCGGTATATCGACTTTAAGGCCTGATTCCCACCTACGATCACCCATTGGATTGTTTTGTGGAAGGTTTCGGCCTTCCTGTTGGCGTTGTAGAGGTTGGTTATTGTCACCGTCATTGACGTTGTTGTTACTAGCAACGACTCTGTTGTTAGCGGTAACTGCAGTGATTAGCGTTTGTTGATTCTGAGCAAGCGTTTCACCTAATGCATAGATTGATTGCTGAAACGAAGCTTGGAGATTTTCCTGCATTGTTACCAGGGAACGTTGCAGATCAGCCATGGAGATATCTTCAGGTAAATCCTTCTTTGGAGGCATGATGGATGTCTTTGACAAACGAATTAATCCAGAAAAGTCCCTGTAATCTGATACCAACTGGTGGAGTAGCGGAAGCTAATTAACAAAGTGTAACAAGAAATTCCGAAGAGTTCTGGTAACGATTCGTTTCTTAACTCGTGAAGAACGTAAAAGCGAACGAAGGTTATGTTTTGAGAGTGCTCCTCTCAGGCTAAGCAAGGCAAAGCTTATGGGAAACTTGAGTTTCCTCTTTTTGGTTTTTTTATTAATCTTATCAAAAGTCTGAAGCAAAAACAAAAGCCTAGAATCCTTTATATAGCCTCGGACAAACCCTTAAGCCATTAAGATTCCTAATTGGAAAAGGAAAAACAATTAAAAGGAAAATATGAAAAGAAGAAATAAAACTTGAAGGACACGTCAAAACACCAACACGTGAACTTCCTAAAAGGATAAGGATTCTCTGCATCACACTTCATGCATTCTCTAATGTGGATTGGACTGGAAACCAGGATGATTACACGTCTACTGGTGCTTATATTGTCTATCTCGGTTCTCACTCCTTTGTCTGGTCATCCAAGAAGCAGAAAACTGTTGCTCGATCTTCTACACAGGCTGAGTATCGTTCTGTTGCAGATACAGCTGCTGAACTCCAATGGGTTGTTCATTTGATGACTGAACTTGGTATTTCTCCTTCTTCACAACCAGTAATTTATTGTGATAATGTTGGCGCCACATATCTCTCTGTGAATCATGTTTTTCATTCTAGAATGAAGCATGTGGCTCTGGATTATCATTTTGTAAGCAGCTGGTCCAGTCTCGCTTTCTTTGCATTGCTCATGTATCCTCCAAAGACCAACTTGCTGATGCTCTAACCAAGCCGCTGCCTCACCTTCGTCTTCACGATCTTAATTCCAAGATTGAGCTTGTTACTGGTCGCTCATCTTTATAGGAGGATATGTATAGATCTATATTGTTGTTAGTATATACCTTAGAATATCTAGTATATACTTTGAATATCTCATAGAGTAGTTATCTCTAAGTACTTTTCCTTATCTTTTATTGTGTCTATAAACTCTGTACATGTTCTATCTCAATATACAAGAATACATTTCCACAACTCTCTACAATCTTCTCCCTAAGGTAGCTGATGATCAAATCTTTTGATCCCCCTTAAGATTCATGTAAACCCAAATAGACTCCATCTCCACCTTCCTATTCAATTCCAAACTTCAATTTGATATCTTTTCTTCTCAAATCAAGAATACTCTTCCCAAAACACACAATCCTTTTCCCAGAAGCCAGACTGTACTCCTAAAGATATTAATCAAATGTTCCAATTCCTCCTCATTCTCCTTGCAGTTAAACATGTTGTCGTCAGCAAACAATATATGCATTACTGGAGGAGTAGCCCTTGCCACTTTCAGGTCTGTAGTCTTTCCCTCTTCTTCTGCTTTCATCAACATTCTCACTAACATTTTAGTACATATAACAAAGAGATATGGTGCAATTGGATCACCTTTTCTGAGTCCACAAGATGGTTTGATGTCTCCTCATATGATTGGCCATTAATGAGCACTTGATAAGTAACAGAAGTTACACATTGCATGATCAGATGGATCTCCCTATCATCAAATCCCAGGATCTCGAACACCATTTGATGAAAAGACCACTCCACTCGGTCATATGCCTTTGAATGTTAGTTTTTATAGCAATGAACGCTTCCAAACACATTGCATGATCAGATGGATCCCCCTATCATCAAATCCCAGAATTTGTTTGTAATGATCTGCCCTTGACAAATGCAGCCTGCATATCTGATATGACTGAGGGGAGAAGCTTCTTCAACCTGTTAGTAACACCTTATATATGATCTTGTAAGCCACATTGCTTAGGCTGATTGGGCGAGACTCAACTATTTGAGCAGTCATGACCTTCTTTCTTATTAGACAAATATTTGTCTTGTTTATCTCATCCTCCAACTGTCTCGAACTAAAACCATTTTGGACCATACTAGTTACTTCATTTCTTATGTAATCCCAAAACTGCTGGAAAACATAGTCATTCATTTCATATGGTCCTAGGCATTTACTTGGATTGATTTCAAAAACAGCTCTTCTTAATTCCTCTCGTGTTACCGGAGCCAATAACAGTTCATTTTGCTCATGAGATATCCCCTTGTTAGCACTCCATAGATTGTCCTTCACATTCTCCGCCACTTTACCTAAATCCTGCTCAGCAAACCATTCTTTAAAAATCACAGAAAAAATGGGTTCTAAAAATCGCAAGAAAAAATAAGATTCATGAGAAATTCCAGAAATTTAGAATCATACATGTAATTTTTTCACCAAAATTAATCAATCGCTTAAGAGATAACACTAATTTGATTGGTCATTGAATGACCTTAATGAACCATCATTAAATCCCAGATAGTCTGCAATGAATGTGATGATGATATACAAATTAGCTTCTAAGAATTTTAAAACAAAGAAGCTCGTGATCAGTTTTGAGAAAATCCAGATTTGAATTATGGGGTTTTGATGTTTTGTCTTGGATGCTAAGAGAATTTTTTGATGTTGTTAAGGTCTAATTCCTAAAGCCAAATTTTCACTCCTTTCAGCTTTCAGGGTCAAGTCAGTTCTTTTGTATAAATAAATGAGAAAGATGAACGATCTGTAGAGTCATTCAAAGCTCTTCATGAAAGCATTCTATTATTAATTTTTTTTCTTCATCTGGGGAAATTTGATTGATTGCAAATCAGCCAGCAAAAGAGTTCGTTAATAAGCTATTTGGGATTTATTAGAAGCTGAAGTTTTAGGGATTTTGGGGTTTATGTTTTGAGTGGAAACCAAAATAAATGGAGAAAAAGCAGATAAATGGGACCATTTACATATTTATTCGATTCACAATTTTAAAACAGTGTAGAAGAAAAATAATATACAAATAATTGATCTGCATGCAAATAATAAATGCAGTACAAGTAAATAAAAACAGAGGTTTTGAATGAGATATGGAACAAAACATTTTTTTTTTTTAACGGCAAACAATTCATTGATTTCAAATTGGGATTATAAAGTCATACATAAGTTTTAAAATTATTTCATAAACAGATATATGCGCCATATAATAAAAAAATATACAATAAAAGAAGTGATTTTGATGATGCTTTCTATAAATAAGTCTTACTCGCTAACAAATAATAAAATCCATTATTTCATTCTCTGTATTTGATCTTAATTTGATGTGAAATGTGCATCGGTAACATATTTTGCTAAACTTTTGAATTACACACCGAATAACGAAATCCGATGCTTCAGGTAATAGTTCTGAAAGTTCGACAATCTGATACCAATGCTTCAGCATCAGAGTCTTCTTGAAATATTTTGACTTTGTTGTTCTCCCGAGTAGGACTGCAGCTCACTGACTCCTTCGGCTAAGTCAAATAATTTGAGAGACGTGACTGAGACATAGAGTTTGAGATCATGAGATAGAGAGTTTGAGATCGTGAGATGTGATCATCCTGAACAAAGACCTGGTAAGTTTCACTTCTCTGATTGGTGGTATAATTTTGTGATTTATATGTGCTTTGACTCATATTTTCATTCAACCGTGTTTCTATGGTAAATAGAATTTATTGGCACTATTAAATTCTAGGTTTAATATATTAAGTTAAGAACATCATGAGACTAGACTTTCACGTAACAAAATAACATGTTAAAGTGTAAATAGGTTTCGTTGAATATATAATACATGTATCTCTAACTTTGTAATGCTAAGACAGAATGATTATAATTGATTTTTTTTTTTTAAGGATTCTGAGTCTCAAAGACTTATTGGAGCTCTAAACGCTGAGGAAGAACAACGACCAAATTCTGATGGATCACAGCCATCACAAGGTCGTAAAAAGGCTTATTCAGGTTGAAGATGATGTGGATGATTCTGAAGAAATCACTCCTAAACCGAGTAGAGAAATCATTTTGTGCCTAAGTTGAATGTCAGCAGAGGCAGTGCTTCTCAGTCGAATAAGAGGAAGAAAATTCTGTTTCAGACTCTACTTAATGGTGGCAAAGGAAAGTCCTCTCAGCTGAACAAGATGCAGAAAAAGCTGGTTGATATTGAAGATGATGATGTTGAAACAAAATTCACCCCTGAACCGAGAAAGAGAAATCAGGGTCATGTGAGTAATGGCAAATGTAGAGCATCTGAGGTGAATAGGAGGAAGAAATAGGTGTTTGAGGCCGAGTCAATTCAGGAAAAAGAAAAAAAAAATTGTTGAGCCTGACTCTGAAGATGAATCAAGTGATGATGACAAAGGAAAATCATCAATCAGAAAAACAAAAATAGAGAGTAGGAGGTGGTTGGACGTGTGGAAAGATTTTGTACAGATTACTAAGAAGGATGGAGAGAAAAAAGCAAAGTGTTAGCATTGTAAGAGGGAGTATAAACATGACTCTTACAGAAGTGGTAATAATTGTTTAAGGAGGCATTCTTACGCCCAGAAATAATGATGTTGGTGACATGTTGATAACCACAGAGGCTAAACTACAATCTCAGAAGATTGATCACCTTGTTTTCCGCGAGATAGTATCTAAGACAATCATTCAACATGATCTGCAATTTGCTAATGTTGAGTATGAAAGAGTTAGAGAAGTTTAGAAATACTTAAATGCCACTGTTAAGTTTATAAGTCGCAACACAGCCGCAAAAGATGTGTATCGGTTCTATGAGAATGATCTAAGTTAAAGAAGGAATTATCTAGTCTTCCTAGACGGACTTTCTTTACTACTGACTTGTGGTCTGCAATCATGCGTGAAGGCTATATGTATATCATGGCACATTACATCGACCAAAATTGGAAGCTTAACAACAAAATCTTAGCATTTTGTGCTCTCCCACCACCACATACAGGTATCAATTTAACAATGCAGTTTCTTGAGTTTTGGGAAGAATGGAGAAATTAGGAAAATAGTTTTTCCATCACGGTAGATAATGCAACTAGCAATGATTTAATGGAAGAAATCTTGAAATCTCAGCTTTTTGCGAGATGATTTGCTGTGTGGAGGAGAAGGTTTTCATGTTAGATGTGAAGCTCACATACTTAACCTTATTGTGTAAGACGGGCTGGAATTTATTGGTGATTCCTTGCATAAAATCAGAGAGTATCAAATATGTTACAACATCTGAATCTCGTGAGATACTGTTTGAAAAATGTGTGGATGATATAGGTTTATATTGGAATAAATGTTTGCTTTTGGATGTGCAAACAAGATGGAATTTAACTTATAAAATGCTTGCTAGGGCTATAGAGTATCCATCTATTTTTTCTAACCTTAACAGGATTGATGGGAGAAAAACTACAATTTTTTTCCTACACAAAAAGAGTGGAATCAAGCATATGAGATTTATGATTTTTTGAAGCCATTTGATGAGATCACTCAGTTTATGTCCGGTTTGACATATCCAACTTCTAACTTGTATTTCATGCAAGTTTGGAAAATTCAAAACTGGCTGAAAGTAAATGAATCAAGCCCAGACGAAACTGTCAAAAGATGATCAAGCTGATGATGGAGAAGTTTGATAACTATTGGGAAGAAGTTAGTGATACTTTTGCAATGGCTACCGTCTTTGATCCACGATTAAAACTTACACTCGCACAGCTTGATCCGAGATCTTGTCAAGCAGAGATGGAGAACTTGCGCACTAAACTGCGTTTGCTTTTTGAATCTTATAAGACAAAGCCAAAGTCGATATCACCATCTACACAATCCCGGGAATATGATCAACATAACACAAAGGATGAAGAACAAAAAGGGAGTTTTATAAATTACGATGTAAGTACCTTTCTTAGGTATTTTATGTGTCTTATGTATGTTTTTTTATTTGTTTTCTGATTTATATTATGGTCAAATAAAAAACATTTTAGGTTTAGTTAAATAATAATGTATCTAACTCTGCCATTATTCCACATGTTGATGACAGCCAAAACCTGAAATCATGAACGACATTCATTGTTTTTTCCTCAACATTCATATATGCTCTCGTTTATGTTTTTTTTTTCTCTTTAAGGAATTTTTTTGCCTTTCGAAAGTCAAGTGTTGTTGTTAGTGGTAAATTTTCTCTAGAAACATATCTTGACGAACAACATTAGACATTATCGATTTCCAGAGTTTGGACATTCTGCATTATTGGAAAGATAATTTTCAAAGATATGGTCAACTATCTTCAATGGATTACGATCTGCTTAGTATACCCATCATGACGGTAGCTTTGGAATCTTCTTTTAGAATTGGAGCTCGCGTTTTGGACAAATACAGAAGTTGACTTCTTCCCAAAAACGTGCAAGATATGCAGTCGTAATTGGTTAAAGAGATTTGAAGCATATGAAAATGGTAGACAAATTCTTTCATAACTTTACGCTTATTTCATCATAACTTATTAGGTTAACTAACTTAATTCAATCACATATATAGAGGGGGAAGAAGAATCTGATGGTGAAGATGAGACACTACCATCTTTCCAATCCATTGTCGAGGATGAAGATGAGGATGAAGATGAGAACTAAGATGAAAGTTGAAGAAAGGTTCTTCTTGCTGCTTCTAGATTGGAGTTTTTAATTTCAGTTTCAAATCAATTTATTTCAGTTTAAGAACTTTTTCTGGTTGGATTTGAGCTTTTAGTTTTAGTTGAATCACTTATATTCTTCTCGGATGGAGCTTTTAGGTTCACTTGAAACACTTTGTTTCTTCTTACATTTGAGTTTTTAGTTTTGGTTTTGAGCTTCTCGGTACTTTTTGAGCTTCTTGGTACTTTAGTATCTCTGAAGGCACCAAGCCAGTCTCTCTCCATTTCGTGTTTCTTTAGCTAATTTTCTAAGAAGTATAGTGGATTTGGTTCCTTTGCTGTGTCCTAAGTTTTGTTTTGCTTGTTTGTTGCTTTTGGGTCTACTTATTTTTCAATTTATTTTAGGGTTCTTTACTTATATTTGTTTAATTTTTTAGTGCAGTTTCAATGGATGTGCTTTTAGTGTTTTGCAGCTGTATTAATGATAAGCTAAAAGACATATTTACTCTCTATTTTATAAAATCGTTGGCTATTGATTCAAAATCAAGTAATTAAGGTTATCTACAGCTTTAAATATTTGGTTTCTTTGTAATTTTGGATTTAGCTGTGTTTACTTATCTAATTGTTGGCCTGATTTGTGTTTCGATGCTCTTGCTTATCAAACCAATCCAAGAATGTCACTGTTTTTTTATGGGAGTTTATTAGATTAAATTTATTTAAAAATCAAAGAAATACAACTGGCGTCGAAGCTGACGCCGCCCAGAGAAAAACAAGTCAAAGAGGCGCTTAGAAAACTGCGAAGTCTTTCACGAGAGAGAAGAAACGGTTAAAGAAACAAATAGTCTGATACTGTTTATCACGTACTTGTGGAAGTAATTGAAATAAAAACAGTTCATCAGCAAAAAATAGACCAGTACAAGAAAAGTTGTATATTGCCAGAAGTTTACCACAGTTGTTTCGTGGTAAATATATTTTACCACAGATTTATTAGAAAATAAACACGAAAAAGTTTTTTTTACAAATTTTTGTATTTTGTGTCAAATTTGCCACACTAACACATGTTATGGTATTTCGTGATAAAAGTTTGCCACAAATTGACACACAGTATTTTGTGTCAATATTTACCACAGATTGTTAGAAAAGATGTCATATCAAATTTATGGCAATTGCCACAAAATTATTTCGTGAATAAATTTGTATAACCTTTCTGCCGATATGTCCAATCAAATAATGTATATGGAAAGATATTTTATCAATTTGCCACGAATTGTCTAAGTTTTTGTGAAACTTGAATAATTTTTTTTTGTTCAACTATATTTTTCACAAAAATAAATATAGCAATGATTTTTTTTTTTCATTTCCCCCGGTACATTCATGAAATTTTAATGGGTTTACAATACAATTTTTGTGAATTGTTTTGCCTTCTAAAGCTTTATATTTTGCCTCCTAAAGTTTTATATTTTTCAGTTTCTTAAAGTTGACATTTATTTTTAGGCTTTTAGTGAAAAAATCGATCAACTAAGTTTGAATTGGATAAAAACCTCTCAACTATTTTTTTAAAGTAAAAACTATTCAACTAAGTTTTCGTAATGCTTTAGCCCCTCCATGAACAGCACCGTCAAATATTAACAAATGGTTCTTTTTTAGCAAAAACTACACGATTTTTACTATAAACAACAAGCTTTTTAAAAACCAGATATAAGAATCCCAAATTAAACCTAACTCTAGAAACCCTAAACCCTAATTTTTGAAAGTGTGATTCTAAGTAGTTTTCATAGTTTGGAAGTCAATTGGGTGATATTGAAAATGATTTGTTGTGTTGATTAAAACGAATTTGAGAGAAAAATCCTTGAATTGAGAGAAATATTTTCGCAAATTAGGAGAAAGAAGAGAAAAAATCACATATCTGAAGCTTGGAAGAAGATGAGGCAACCGTTTTACTTTGATCTTTAAAACCTTGTTCTTCTTCTTCGAACGAATTTACTTAGAAAAAGAATTTAAGAGATTTTCAAATTAAATGAGGAACCCTAATTTTTAAATTGGATGTTTTAGTTTCAAATCGATTTTAGGTTTTCTTTTATTGAAGTCATTTCTTTTTTTTTTTATTAAATACAAAACATCACGTTTTCATTTAACTGTAATCCGTTAAAATTTGATGGTACTGTTCACGGAAAGGGTAAATCATTACGAAAACTTAGTTAAAGGGTTTTTATATTACAAAAATAGTTGAGAGGATTCTATGCGATTTAAACTTAGTTGAGGTATTGTTTTCACTAAAAACCCTTTATTTTTCTCTTCTTTTCCAACCTTTCTCTGCGCCGCTGCATTAGAGAAAACCATTGTCTTTCTGCCGTTGTCCCCGTATCTTCACCGCCATCTCTTCAAATCAGTCTCTTTAACTCCTCTCCATTGTCGTCTCTTCCTCTGTCTCCATATCTGTCTCTCCGTCGCTGTCTCTGTCCATCCACAGACCTCTCTTCACTGCCATCTCTTTCTCTCCGCTCCACCACCATCTGTTCACTGCCATCTCTTTCTCTCCTCTCCACCGCCATCTCTTTCTCTCCACTGCTATCTCCAAATCTATCTATACCTCGTTGTCTTTGGCTTTCCACTGCTAGTATCATTAACGTTTATTCTCTCTCTCTCTCTCTCGATATCAACTGATTTCTAGTTAGATCAATTAAATTATCAATTTATTTTTAAACCTTTGCGTTTGCTGTGCCGTATTTGCACTCTAATCTTTGGATTTCAACTGAATTCTAGTTACATCTATTGGTATGTTTTGGTTTAATAGCTCTATTGCTTGGAAAGCAAATTTTTGGGGACCATGGTGGAACTATAAGATGGTTCCCCGAGAGAAGAAAGACATGTGGTGTTATCTAGTTGCTTGTCCGATTTTATGTTTTGTGTTTCACTTTTGACAAGTTGTTTGCAGTATGGTTTTCAACTTTTAGTTTCACTTTAGAATTCTGAGTGAATTACTATGTTTCAGTTTTGGTTTGGACCTTTTGGTGTGTTAAACTGTTCTTGTTGCTTGTTCAATTTTGGGTCTTGAGTTTATTGGGACAAGAACATGATGATGCTGTCTATGCGGCTTGGGAGATCCATTGCAAGGGCTCTATATCGAGTCGTGTGAACCAAAAGAAGTTAGCGGGATTGAAGCCTGATTTCATTAGCTAAGATGAAATCAAAAACAGACTTTCATAAAAAGAACAAGCAAAATTACAGACTATAATAATTCATAAAATAGCTACGACGGCAAAAAAAAATTAGTGATACGATTCTTGTATCAACTTTTATTACTCCATGAATCATTGGAGAGGAAACAATAGAAGAAATTTTTTGATGATCATCAAATGTTAAAGCACCAAAAAAATAACCATATAACTCGATGTAAATTTAAAAAAAAATTGAGCAGATTTAGCATCATTTCTTTCTCTTTATCTGACTGAAAATCTCCATCGTATAACTTTCTTGAGATCAAAAGGATGCGCCTTTTGGCGTCATCATCTTTCGTCTCTTTGTCATGACAATATTCTTTTTGGTTATAAATTTTGTTGAGATCAAAAGTATGCATCCCTTTGACATTGACATCTTGAATCTTATTTATCAGCAGAGACTTCTCCTTCTTTGTAACAGACTTTGCTAAGATCAAAATCATGCACTACTTTAACGTACGATCATCCATTTGCTTTTCATTCATCAAACTTTTATTTTCTTTCACTTGTTGATATCTTTCAATAGGTTGTTAACTAAAAAAAATAAAATATTACTAATTTTTAGAATTCAAACAGTTGCTGTACGTTGTTGACTACATTGGAAAAAAAAACAAATAAGTACTTAACTATAAAAATAAACTCCTAAGGTATTGGCAAATTGAAAGTTATTATACAAATACAGATATATAATTATTAAACATTTTATTAGTTTAATTTGAGATTAAAATTGGTATATTTGTAAAAGTTATGTTGGAACTTATATTCTGAAACAAAAACAAATCCTATTATAAAATAGAGAGAGTAATATTTATATTTATATTAGTAGTAACATGAGCACATATTTATAATCGATAAATTTCTTAGCGAAAGGATTTCTTTCCCAAGCACTCTTTTCGAGATTTTCCCGGTTTGGCTGCTTCCCTTTGGTAACCTAATTTTTATCACCTTCCAACCTTTTCTTTACCTTAAATAGAAAGTTTCCTCCCCTATCTCAAGTTTTTGGCCGGACCTCGCCGGGTTCCACCCCCGACGCGCTGTTGGAGGGTCCTTCTCTTCCACTGGTAAGCTCTCTCCTTCTCTCTCCCGCGGTCAGCCTCTTCGTCAACCTATGGAATCACATTCTGGACTTCAGTAAGCTTCTTAGCACCTCCCAGTACTCTCCATCTTGCCAAGCCTTCTCCCACTTGCCGGCGTCTCTCTGAAGAACCTCTCGACACCTCTTGATCTTATCTGCATCGTCTACATAGCTCCCTCATTCCTGAGCCGTCTACATAAGTTGTCTTCCTTCTCCTCTGCTCCAATGGCCGTCGCTTCTCTTATGCTGAGAAAGAAAAAGGTGTCTTCTCAGATCCAACCCCACCTGCACGCAAACAGATTAGAGCCCCTGAAATAGACATATCTGACCTAATCAAGGAGAACTCTCTAACTGTTATTGGTCGGCTCACAAACCCGTCCGAGAAACGAATGTGGTCTATGATCCCATATATACCTCGATGCTGGGATCTTAAAGGAAAGGCTATAGGCTCTGACCTGGGCAACCACTGCTTCCAGTTCTGCTTCGACCTCGAATAAGATCTCCTAAAGTTCCTTGACAACAGAACATACCATTACAACAAATGGATGCTTATTCTTTAACGATGGGAGCCCAGATCCATTTCTGGGTCCGCCTCGATGGTCTCCCCCTGCATTACTGGAAAGAAGAGTTAGTCAGAACCATTGGTGAAGAAGCAGTAGTGCTACAAAACTTTGAAATAACCAAAACCTGTGCAAAAATCAGAGTTGAAATTGACGGTTTAAGGCCCCTTACAAAAGATACCATAGTGGAATTCAAGGGAGGAGTGGAAGTGATGGTCACTCTGTCGCATGAAAGACTCGAGAATCACTGCTCCTTTTGCCATCTTCTCTCCCACTTAGTTGCTGATTGCCCTGCAAGATCACAAAACAGAGATAAATCGTACAAAGCGGGAATCCCTAAATCTCACAAACCTCTACCAAATTTCAACAAAACCTCCTCACCAGGCGACTGAGATCCTGTTCAATGAAAGGCTTGACAGGCACGAGAATCCCTGTGGACCCAGACCATCTCTCTCAAAGCGGTCGCGGTCACCTTCAACCTCGACACGCTCTCCCTCTGGTCATCATCTACCTGGAATTGACAAGAATACACCCCTTCAAAGCTCACAACCATCGTCTCCTCCTTATTTAAGAGAAAGAAGTTTGACCACGAGAACACATCAAGCAAAGGGTTCCAGAAATCAGAAAGAAACTAATGAAACCGCATATAATGTCAATTGCCACACTCAGGACAACTACAAGTCGACAGATATGGAGAGCTAAACCCCTTATGACTCACCTCAGAGATTTTGATGAAGCAGAATCGTCAAGGCAGCCACGCCCACCCTTGGAAAGAAATCTCGAACAAAGAGGGCTTCCCTCGTGCTCCAATCAACCCCCCAACCAAGGAATCTATCCTTGAAGAACTCCAGGACGTCACCATACAGTATATCAACTGTGGAGACCCTATTAAGAGTGCAGCCAGAGTACAAAGAGTCATAAAAAGTGAATCCATAGGACTCATGGCTGACACTGCTGCTCGCCTCCTTGCCTCTGCCCTCGGAGGTAACCAGCTCACTCCCACCTCGGTAAACCTCGATCAAGGTGACCCCCAGCAACCTGAAGAGGCCCCACGATGTCCATCTCCACTGACTAAGGATTATCGCCATGAATCTAGCCTATCATCCCCTCTCCACGATGCGACTAAGAAAAAGAGAGGCAGACCTCCTACAAAAGAGAAAGCACATCTAAATCACCAATATGGCAAAGGATCTTTAGCCCCAAACAGGAAAAAGAAAGCCAATCAAATCAGGATCTCCCCTCTCTCCAGAGTGATTTAATCAAGAACATCCCCGATTGCCCACCATCATGGTACACGCCGTACCCAAGCCTCCACTACTCGCAGCCTGCCCTCATCAAATGAAGCTGAGCCCACCAACGGTTAAGGACAATTCGGATTTTTGGGATCCGAGAACTCCGCTTCCTTAGCCATTATGGCTTGGAACTGCTGTGGGCTGGGGAACCCCACAACAGTTCATCGCATTAAGGAGCTCCATCAGACCTTAGCTCCTGACATTCTCTACCTCACCGAGACGAAGAACAATGAGGATTTCATCAAGAAAACTCTGTGCTTCTTAGATTACGAGTCTCAAATTTTCATCCAACCCCACAGCCCTTGTCGTGGTGGCCTCTCCTTGTATTGGAAACATGATATCAATCTTACTGTTTTGAACTCATGCAACAACTACTTTGATACAATGATCTCTTACAAGAATAAAACTTTCGCTGCTACCTTCATTTATGGAAAACCAGTGCAAGCAAAGAGACGTGAAATCTGGTCCCAACTTTCGGCCCTAGCAGCAAGCTGTGATCTACCATGGCTCATCACATGAGACTTTGATTAAATTGCTGACAACTCCGAGAAGATTGGAGGACCAGAGAGAGCGGAGGGTTCATTCGTGGATTTCAGATCATTCCTCTCCCAGAACGACCTATATGACTTAAGGCACTCGGGCAACTTCCTCTCTTGGCGAGGTGTGAGACACTCTCACCTTGTCCACAGCAGATTGGACCGTTCTATGGCCAATAGTTTATGGTCTGAGCTCTTTCCCTCTGGAGGTTCTAAGTACCTGGAGTTTGAAGGCTCTGGCCACCGCCCAATTATCACATGGCTCGAGCCATCACATGTCAAAAGAGGAGGCATTTTCCGCTATGATCGTCGCCTACGAAACAACACAGAAATCACCAAGTTAGTTTCTGACTGCTGGAACCAGGATCCTCTTGACTCAGTGGAACAGAAAATTACTAAATGTAGACGAGCCATCTCCAGATGGAACCGAGAACACCATCATAATAGCCAACTAACAATCAGAGAAGAAAAAAGAAAACTCGAGCAAGCAATGGGTGCACCAACCCACGATGGAAATGCCATAAGAGATATCAACAAAAACTTAGCTGCCACATATAAGGAAGAGGAGATTATTGGAGACAAAGGAGCCGAATCCTCTGGTTATGCCTTGGCGACAGAAACTCTGGTTTCTTCCATGCTGTCACTCGCGGGAGAAGAACTTCTAACAGGTTTACTATACTGGAAAACAAAGATGGAGATCCAGTGTATGAAGAGGATGAAATTGTCCAGGTTATCAATGAATATTTCCAAGACATCTTCATCACTCGATCCTCTACCTGCGTGGATTTAGTGAACCAAGCCCTGCTCCCCTGTATCACCCCTGAGCAAAATGAAGTCCTGATCACTGCCCCGACCAAAGAGGAGATACGCCTAGCCCTGTTCTCGATCCACCCGGACAAAGCTCCGGGACCTGACGGTTTTCCTGCAAGCTTCTTTCAATCAAACTGGTCTGTTATGGGAGACAAAATCACTGAAGAAATTCAAGGATTCTTTAAAACTGGAATACTTAGCCAGTCTATCAATCTCACTCATGTATGCCTCATCCCTAAAGTGAAGAGCCCCAAATCAGTCTCAGAATACAGGCCAATATCCCTTTGTAACGTTTACTATAAAATCATATCAAAGGTGCTTACCGGATGAATGCAACCACTTCTCTCCGCCATCATTTCCGAATCCCAATCCGTATTTGTTCCTGGAAGATCAATTGCAGACAATGTGTTAATCGCTCACGAAATCTTGCACTATCTAAAAGGATATAAAGCGATCAAGCACTGCGCTATGGCTGTCAAAACAGACATGAGCAAAGCCTATGACAGGCTTGAATGGAGCTTCATTTTTGCGGTTTTTGAGAGGTTGGGTTTACACGCAAAATGGATCAATTGGATCTTCCAGTGCGTTTCCACCGTGTCCTACACTTTCCTGGTTAATGGCACTGCTCAGGGTAAAGTCATCCCGCAACGTGGGATTAGACAGGAGGACCCATTGTCACCCTACATCTTCATATTATGTGGGGAGGTTCTCTCAGGTCTTTGTGCAAGAGCTCAAGCGGACACTTCCCAGGCATCAAAGTATCGCGGCAAGGTCCTAATCTGAACCATCTCTGTTTTGCCGACGATACCATGTTTTTCAGTAAAACTTTCCCTCTTTGTTGCACCACTCTAGCTGAGATCCTGGGGCAATATGAAGCAGCTTCTGGCCAAATGATTAACAAACAAAAGTCAGCAATAATCTTCTCAGGGAAAACACCACAGGATATAAAAAGATCGAGTCATGAGAACCCTCGGCATTGAGAAGGAAGGAGGTCAAGGCAAGTATTTGGGTTTGCCAGAAAGCTTCAACAGAAGAAATAAGGACCTTTTTTACCTTGATAGTTGATTGTATCCGTCAAAGGTCCATCAACTGGTCCACTTGCTTCCTTTCTGGTGCTGGGAAACTCACCCTCCTTAAAGCAGTCCTATCCGCGATCCCCACCTACTCGATGACCTGTTTTAAGCTGCCTGCGAATTTATGTAAACGCATCCAATCCGCGACCACCATATTCTGGTGGGATTCAAAACCTGTTCAGCGTAAAATGGCATGGATCTCCTGGAACAGACTAACAAGATCCAAAAGAGATGGTGGTTTAGGTTTCCGGGATATACAGGGCTTTAACGATGCCTTATTAGCTAAAATATCCTGGCGGATCCTAACCAAACCATCATTCCTACTATCCTGAGTTCTACAAGGGAAGTACTGCAAAGATACTCACCTTCTTAAGACCCCTGTAGCCTCCAACGCATCCCACGGGTGGAGAGGCACTTTGATCGGCAGGAATCTCTTACTCAAACAGCTGGGAAAGACAATTGGCGATGGCAAAACTACCTCCCTCTGGTTTGATCCATGGCTCTCCTTATCCACACCAACGACTCCAGTAGGTCCTGCTCACGAAGACACAAAGGACCTTATGGTCTCTGATCTCATTTCAGAAAACAGTGGAAAATAGAACGTAACAAAAATCGAGAAGATCCTCCTTCATCATGCGCCTGAGATTCTCTGCCTCAAACCCAGCTCTAAAGGAGCAGAGGACTCCTACGTATGAATTGCCACAAAATCCTGCACCTATTCATTCAAAACCGGTTACCACGCTGCAATGTCGGACGAGGAAACATCTATCTGACCCTCATCTACGATCAATTGGAATGCTGATATCTGGTCAATCAAATGCTCCCGAAGCTTAAAGTGTTCCTCTGGAAGATTGGCCAAAATGCAATATCAGCAGGGAAAAACTTACTTAATAGAGGCCTATTGGATGACTCTGGATGCATCTATTGCGGTGATCTAGAGACGACGGATCACATCTTCTTCCACTGCCCAAATGTCCAAGCTGTCTGGACTCTTGCCCCTCTCTCCGTCGGCTTCAACTCATCACTATCTACAACCTTCGAATCCACCATTGCCGCCTCCAAATTATGGACATGTCTTCCTCCAACAGGAATAGGATTGGGGCCCATCTTCCCCTGGATCTGCTGTTCCTATGGAAATCACGCAACAGCTTCCTTTTCGACAATAGAAGATTATCCCCTGAGGACACAATGAACCGAGCAATTAACAATGCTAGAGAGTGGCAGAATGCCCAATCATCGGAGGAATCTAAATCACCAGGTCTTAACAGATTAATGATCTTACCGGAGCCATCACCGGGAATACACTGCTTCTCTGATGCAGCCTGGAGAGAAGACACCAAAACCGCGAGCCTCGGGTGGATCTTCTTCCATCCCTCTGGATCGATCATGACAAAGGAAAAATCAATGGAGCCGTTTGCCGCCTCACCACTCCAAGCGGAAGCACTCGCCATCAGATCTGCACTGATTCACGGTCTCGAGCTTGGATAAACCTCGATCTCCCTCCATTCAGACGCTCAATCTCTCATCCGAGCAATCAACTTGCATGAACCCCTTAAAGAGATCTACGGTCTTCTTTTTGATATCCAAGCTCTCTCCTATTTATTTTCTTCAATCTCCTTTCGTTTTGTTGCTCGATCTGAAAACTCTCGAGCTGATGCTCTCGCTAAGCTTGCTCTGCGTGGGATCGTCTCCTCACCTACCCCTCTGTAATATCTTAAAGTAGAGTTAATGAATTGAAATGAGTACATATACGCAGACCGTCCCTTTTTCCATATGAACTATTTTTGTTCCATATGCATTCAAAATCAATAATTGCAGAATATCTGCATTTATTCAGCGTCATCTGTTTTTTTCCATTAATATTTTTAAGTAGAACAGAAAAATATAAATTAAAAATACTTGATATGAAAAATTTTTAGGCTTCGAATGGAGAAAGCGAATCAGGCATTGTAGATATCGGTCCAAAATATATGGTTGAATAGAAAAAACAGTACATAACATATATTTGAATTAAATATAAATGTAATAAATATTATTATAGTTAGAAATATGTATATGACACAAAAAATAACTTCAAATAGAACACACTAGTCAGAAAAAAAATGAAGATCTAGTATTTTGATTTATTCATGTGCACATATTTGCAATATATTTTTGATGTTATTGTTAAAGTTTTTTTTTATATATTCACCATAAGATTTAAAAAATACACGTTTCCGTATTCATCATAAATTTTTTTCCATCACCTACATCAGTTTCAGAACTTTAATTTGAGTGTATAAACAATTAAAAATACATGTTTTTTCAAATATTTAAATAATAATAATAAATAAGAGTTAAAAATAGATAATTTCTACCAAATTACAACAATTTTAATAGTTTATTCTAAATTACTACAACAATAAAAATAATTTTAGTTGTTATTTTCGAGTTGTTATGAATTGTAAATAGTAACAATAAGAATTTATTTTTATTATATTTCAGATCCACCAGATTCATTACATATAAAATGTGCATCTAACTATAATTTTTGATATAGAAAATAAAATAAAAAGGAGAACTGTTAGTACCACTCAAATTGCGGCTCCGAATGGAGAGAGCGGATCAAGCGGTGCAGATCAAGCTGTTCAGCAGATCAACAATTTATTTAATAAATATTAAATATTTTATTATCATTGAATTTTGATTATACAATATATATCTATTAAAATTAACTAACTTAATTACATTTAATTTTACATTTACACAGATGTACAGTTACCTACAAATAATGACATGTCATCCATAAAAAAGCTATAAATAATATCATGTATTAATATAGTTGCTTAACATAATATGCATACTTAGAATTATTTATTTTACATGTATATATTATATCTATAATGTTTCATCCTTTTTTTTTTCCAAATGAAATATATGTATTTGCTTGAAAAACATGACTAATAGTTTTTTTTTTACTAATTTTTCTTACTTTTGTTCAATTTTTATTATTATGTATAACAATAGATCGGTTTTGCTCTCTTCTCTCTCCTTATGGCGATTGAAGAGGCGATTTTCAGAGAGTTTTTTGCTCCCCTATTTGTTTTCTATTTCACATCTTTCACAGAGAGGGGAAGCTTTTTCTCTCATACTTTCGATCATTTGATCAATTTTTTTTTTGTTTACATTGGTTTTTTTGTTTCCGATTTTTTTCGGATAATAAAGTTCTGGCTTGACCGGATTGTTTTTGCTTTATGTTTTGCGGATTACCTTTTTCTGAGTGTTTTTGAGCTTATGTTTTGATGTTCTTCTTATGCCGGATTAAACTCAGTTCTACTTATATCGAAGAGTATAAATTTTTGCTAATCCTTAGTGGAGCGAAGACTCTTCACAGATTGAAGGATGGATTTGGTTATTCCGGCAATAAAGTTAAAGGGATCCGTTTTCGAAATTTGTTTCTTTTCTTTTACAGTTCAGATCCGATGATGTGATAGTACCTTCTTCTCCAACAATTGACATTATCCTCTCTTGGCTGGGAGTTGTTTCTCCCTAAAGCCCTTTCTAAAGAGCCTTATTGAAAGTGAAGGGTATTTGGTCTCGAGTTTGAAATGAGCGGTGGCTAATTTTACGGATGTAGGAAGACTTTTAGAATCGAGATCTTACTGTGAAAGGAGTTTACATTTTGGTTTTTGAGGAATATGACTTTGATTTGATGGATTTCTTCAACCTGTATGGTTTGATTTCATTGGATTTCTGCTTTCCGGCGAAGCTCTGTTAGGCAACTTGTTGACGGCATCTTCTCAGCGTCAGCCTATCAATTGATTTTTGTTAATCGTTATCCCCTAATTTGAATGGGTTTATGTTGGGCTTAACTTTGTAATGTCTATGGAACCTCTGTGTAATTTGTCATTTGGGATTTGTTATAATCAAGTAGATGACAAAAAATAAAAATAAAAATAGATCAACTATTACAATTTTTGTTCTATAAATAAATATAATATCACTATAACTGATGTTTTTTTAAAATAAATACAAATATTACTACCTTTTGAGAAAAATAAATATTATACAGAGTATGTCTCGAAAGGCGATTGATAGTAGGTTTTTAGCCTACTAAGGTCAATTAACCTCTTGTGTTTGTGTTGTAGCACTTGAGGGTCAATCCAAATGGAGATTATCTAAACTCCAAGACTATGAGGATCAATTCTTAATCCAAGTCTAATGAAACAAGTTGGTGATTAAGTGATCTATATACATAAAGTAAACAAAAACAAGCAGTAATTAAGAATTAAACAAGCAAACAAGACAAACAAAACAAAGACTCAAATTCAAATAAAGATAAAGCTAAACCTCTAGATGTGATCATTGATTAGGGTGCTTTAAATGTGAATTCATGATGCTAAGCAAACAATGCAACACTTGCAATTCTTTAGTCTAGACTTCCAAATCAGATTAATTCATTCTCATGACAAAAATCCCTTTGTTAATTACCAAATCAAGACTAATTCCCATTAGATGAATAAGCAATCAACAAGCATAAGGTTCCAAGTCTAAAATGACCAGAAAGCCTCTTTGTGCATCAAAATAAGAGCTAAGAAAGACTGGATCTTATACAGAAAGATAAAGCAAGCATCACATGAACTCAAATTCCAATTAACTTAGAACTCTAATCTAGATTAATCCTCTCATGAAGGCATTAACCTCTACACTAATCCATTTTCAAACCAAATCATCATTTGTGAAGTATGAATCAATGAGCATTAAGAAACAGTTATAATATGTCATTCATGCATTTAACAACCATTCCCATGATGAAAAAGGCATAAACCTTTAAGTTAGCTCATTCAAGCATTTCATCAAACACCTTGTGGGTGGAAAAATGCCTAAGTTCTAGATCAAGCTTATAATGAGAGATCTAGCATTATGATCAGCTAACTAAGGAAAGGAGAAGAGAATCTAAGCTTAAACAATCATTAATCTACATCTAAACATCCTAATCTACACACCTAGAAGCTTAAAAGAAGACTAGTCACTAATCATGATGAACACACCATTTCCTTTGCAAGAGGTGATGTTGATCATGATTAGAAGTTAAGATGAGATGAAGAAATGATAAGAAACAGCTTTAAGGTGATTAAATCTGCTAGATATCTCTTGATCAAACTCGTTTTTACACTAAAGAGGCAAAGAAAACAAGAGACAATAAAGCTTAAGTCTTGGAAAAAACCCTAAAAAAAACATATATAGTGTGTTTTGTGGACCGGGTCAGCCCAGGACAAACTGGGTACTGACCCGGCTTCAAATGGATCATGTTTCAAGTGTGCGACATGGTCAGGTGCTTCCCAAGTCGCAGGCCCAAGTCGCACAGCCATAGAAACAGCCTTGTGCACCTTAAATCCTTCAGCCCCAGCCGCATGCCTATCTAGGTGTAAACAGCGAGTGTTTGTGCTGTTCAGGCTTCCTTCTCTTCAACTCGCACAACTAGGACGCATTCTGGAGAGAATATGTGTGCGAGTTGGTCATCTTTGGTCCCAAGTCGCAGGCTCAAGTCGGTGTAAACCGCGAGTCTTTCTGCGGTTCAGTTCTCTGCTCGGCCAACTCGCATGCCTAAGTCGCACTCGGACCACTTCGCAATCGGGGGAGCGTAACTTCCAGGATATAGATCCAAATGGTATGATTCCAACTTTAGTGGAAAGAACACTCAAATATCTCAAACTTTTGTGAAGAAAACCTTCAGAGCTTGGGAAGTGGAAGGTTCCATGGACGGCTCATCTCTGCAGCGCATTGAAACGATCGAGAAGAAGCTCTTGGACCATTGTTTACTCCGGAGACGGTATCTTTCAACACACAGCTCCAAAATGGATGATCTAAGACGTTCTGGAAAGAGAACTCAAATACCTTGAATCATTATGAATTTCCCGGCAGCTGAATCAGATAGGAAAGGCATCATTCCACGCCATCTTTGTGACTCATCGGATCGGTCTTGAAACTGTCGCGAGACAGGTATGTTTTCCGGTGAGCTTAACTCTCAGCTCATGAGTCCAAATTCAATGATTCTACCTTTTATAGATCCGTGACCTGCTTATCTCAAACGTTTATGAAGACCCTGTAATCTGAATCGGACTTTAAAACTCCCGGACAGGCGATCTTTCCAGACGTATCGGATTGCTCCGGAATGGCTGCGAGATAGGTCTGTCTTCCGATGGCCGTATCTTTCAGCTCCGTGCTCTAAATTCCCTGATTCGAACTGTTCTGGGCTATTGACTCAATTTTCTCCAACTTTCATGAAGACCGACAGCTGAATCGGACGGAAAGACCTTCCGGTAACGTGATTTCTGAGATGTATCTGCACCCGAGATTTTTGGCCGAGAAACTTAACCAGCCGGTACGTGTTTTGGCCGAGATATCTACCCACGGTACATGAAAATCGCCGAGAAAAAGCTCCCTGCGGTACAGGCTAGCGCCAAGAACCTCCAAAAGACTGTTTTCACCATTTTTAAAGCTCTGATCACCATTTCTTTTCCTGGTTTTACTTTTTCAGCTCCAAATAGCTCCAAATACACCTGATAAACACTCCAAACCATGCAAAGACTAATTGGGACCTAATACCACCCCTAAGCCCTAAAACAGCACCTAAAGGCCTAAAATGCATGAAATAAAACATGATTTGGAATGAATTATACAACCTAAATGATGCAAATTATGAACATATCAACTCCCCCACACTTGTCTTTTGCTTGTCTTCAAGCAAAAAGAACAAATGAGAGAGAGAGGCTGAATGCATTGGGAGTTCATTTTTCCTTTGAAAGAGAGAAGTGACCACTAAGAGAATTCAAGTTCATGCTCAATATGCAATGCAAGATCATACTCTGATGTATCAACTCAACAGTAATCTCCACAAGTTCTCCTATTCCTCAACTCCTTGACATTCATTAAGCTTTTTACCAAGTGGATCAAATGATGCAATGTTCAAACAAGAAATGTTTGGCTAGGGTGAGGTTATGAGACTAAAATGATCTCATCAGCACCTGAGTGGGTTCAATGCAGCAAGGGGATCTCTCTATGACTGATCAAACTTTGGCAGAATGCTAAAGGTAAAAAGCAACCTATGCATACAAGGGCAAGGACTCATCCCACCCCACACTCTACTCAAAGCTTTCTCACTTGCTCACTCTCTCAAGAACCTCACTTTCCACACTCATTTTCCTCTCACTAGGGAACTCACATTTCATTTTCACACTCAAGTCTTGGAGTTCAAACTTTACATAGCTCTTTTTCACTTTCTTTTGTAACCTCTAGCCTTTTTTTCTTTCTTTTTAAAACATTTGAGCTCTTCGGCTTCTTTTCTTTTCCTTTCACTTAGAGGCTAGAATCTTTCTTTTCAAAACACTAGAGCTCACTTTCTTTGACTCAAACTCCAAGACTGATTTCTTTTCTTTTTCTATCCCCTAGTTCTCACCAACTCTCCTTTTTCCACTCATCTCTCCTTTTTCCACTCACCAACAAGTATTCCCCCACACTAAGTTCTTGCCAAATCTCTCAGCTCCTTGATGATGGAACTTAGCACTCAATGAGACTTGCCCTTGTCGCTCTAAACCTAACACTTTCTGCTAAGTTTGATCCAAGGTGGCCTTTCAATCACACACAAACATTTGGCTTGAAGGAAGGATGGGTTCAGGGTGAGGAGAACTGATCCATATGCGGATTCAGCTATTTGAGCTAAGGAAGAGGATGGTAAAATCAGGATTCTAGCTCAAATATGTATATTGGTATCCACAAGCTTATTCAGACAATGCACCATAAGATATTTTCAAGTCAAGTTCAAGGTTTTCACTTATTAAAGTTGAGTTCAATTCAAACTTGCTTCTCAGATTCATATCATTTCAAGCCTTGCAAGCACAAAAATCACTTCACAAGCATATTTAATCCAAATTATCAAAGTGATTTACTCTCAAGGAAAAAACCTATCATTACTCCCATGTACAATGCAACCTATATGATGCAAATAGACTAATATGTTAGTGATGCATCTCCTTCCACATTTAGGATTCCCTACTTCTTATTTCTATTCTCAGAACTCCCCCTTGTCAATATAGTTCGATTTGGGATCAGAATCTGACTTTTCGTTAAGAGAGTCCAGAATGAACATTTTTTTGTGAAAATGTTTTGATTTTTTCGATATTTTTTTTTTGGTTTTTATATGCACTTAGATGCAGACTCAAGATGCAAATCAAAATAAAAACAAGAGGAAACATGATTAGTAAACACAAAGCCCCTCCCCCACACATAAATAACACAGTCCCCTGTGTTATAAAAGCATGAGAAAGAGGAAAGATCAAATTCTAAAATGCAAATGACAAATGAAAAATGCTGAATGCTCAATTACAAGTGTTTGGAGTGATACCTGGTGTGGTTTTTATGAAAAGGTGGAGTGAGGAGCTGCACCAGGTGAGGCTAGACATCACTGGAGTTGGATTTAGCTTGGCCTGTACTCCCTTGTACGACATGGACTTGTCTTGGACCGACTCGCACACCCAAGTCGCACATAAAGCTTCCTGAAAGTTCTGGCCTTCTTTGCTGCTGCTACATGGTCCTAGAAGACACCAACCCGCACACCCAAGTAGGTGTGAATTGCGAGCATGTGTGCTACTTGGATCAGGGGAGAACTGACTCGCACACCCATGTAGGTGTGATTTGCGAACAGGTGTGCTAGATGGGACCTGGCCTTGTCCAACTCGCACACCCATGTAGCACACCAGGCGCCTCACCAGTTTTCATGCCTTAAGTCATTCCTCAGCTTGTTCTCAGACTCCTTTTCACTTTGTCCGTGGACCACAGCATCCCTAAGTCACCTTAGACCTGAAAACACTTCACAAAACCCATCAAAATATCCTAAAACATGAAAAAGAAGAGAAAAGATTTAAAAGATTATATACAAGGATAAGCTTGGGGTGTCTCCCAAGAGCACTTTGTTTAACGTCACTAAGTTTGACTTTTCATACTCTTTTCTCAATGGGCGAGAGGAGGAGCTTTGATGCTCCTTGTCTTGTCCATGAATTCAAGCATTAGGTCCCTGTTCATCAGCTCTTGAACACCAGATGACCCTTTGTCTATGAGCTCTTGTGTGAGGATTGCCCTGACTTTCGCAAAAGGTTTTGATCCTCCAATGCCTTTAACCTTGTATTCCACAGCTCCACCATCAAACTTCCATGGAGTGAGAGTTAAGACTTGAGAAGAGGACCCAAGAGTGAATGGTTTGGTGCTTGTTGGGTTCTTGTCTTGAGACCCTGAACCATTTCCTTTGTTGCTGATGATCTCCTTCTCACTTGGTGTAGGAGATAGAGATTCCAAGCAAGCTTCATCATCACTAAAGAAATCCCCTTCAAACTCAAGATCAGGTCCTATTAGGGATTCTTTCTTTTTCTCAACAGATGCAAGAGGTTGAGCTTCTTCTATAGTTCCAATACTCCCCACATACTTCATCTCATAGTGTTTCAACTCATCAGAATCATCAGATATAACCCCACAAAATCCAGCAAGAGGAGGTTTAAGGGGATAAGATACTTCATCATCTACCTTGGTAAGCACCACTCTTTGAGTATCAAAGTCCATCCTTGCTCCTGTGGTGTTCAGAAATGGAGTTCCAAGCAGAAGAGGTAGCTCTTTGGTCTTTTTCATCTTCATGACTACAAAATCAGTTGGAACTGTGCATTCACCAATCTTTAATGCGTAGTCTTCAAGGATTCCATATGGCTTCTTTGAGGATGAATCTCCAAAGGTAATTGACATGGGGTGATGCTTAAGACTCTTGATCCCTAGTCTCTCCACCATGTCTAAAGACATTACATTGATGCTTGATCCAGAATCACATAAAGCATTGTCCACTTTCAAACTTCCAAGAGAGCATGAGATGGAGAACTTTCCTGGATTACCTAGCTTGGGAATTGATTTGGGTTTCACCCTTGTTGAACCAGTGCTAGAGACTCCATCAGATGTCCTTCCTTGAACCATTCTCTGATCCTTTCTTTCAGTAATCTCAGAATCATTCTTTGTCATATCAAAACAAGCTGCTCCCCACCTTCTTTCTCAATGTCCTCATTGAGATCACAGAACAGGAAGTCAAACTCCTCTATGATGGCGTCCTCATCATCTTGTGTCAGACATTTTTCACTTGAGACATTGCCATGGAGAAGATCCTCAATTTCTTGGACAGCAGCATGATTCTCATCATTTGAGAGGATTACATTGCAGTATTCTGTTTGATGTGCAACTGATGTCCCTGGTAAAGATCTTTGAGCTTGAGAACTGCAGTGGCCCTTGTTGTTCTCTAGAGTCTTGACTTTGGAAGCCAAGGTTGAAAGTTGAGTTAGAAGATCAGAATAAGTGCAGTCCACCTTGTTGTTAATCTCTGCCATTTTCTTGTTGAAGTCTATGGCACCACTTGCTTGACCTTGGAGAATTTGCTGGAGCAGGTTATTTACTTCTTGATCCTTATTCCCTGAGTTCTGTTGGAGGCTTTGCTGTTGGGGAGGGACAAAACCTTGTTGGTTATTGATGTGAGTGTGAAAGTTCTGGGTGGGGTGATTCTTGTAGTAGGTAAAGCCTTTTTGGTAACCTTGTTGTCTACCTACAAAGTTTACCTCAGCTGTGATTTCTTCCCCTTGAAATGTGTCTTGAAACACATGATTCACATCTCTAACCAAGTTGACTGACTTATGAGAAGTTAGGAGAAGTTTATCTAGCTTCTCATTGAGAGACCAGATGTCTTTCCTTGTCCTTTCCTCTTCAGCACAAACAGCACCTCTTGAATTCCTGTCAAAGTCTGCTCCATAAAGCTCATCACTCTGAGCTACATTTTCCACAAGGGTCATGGCATCATTGACTTTCTTGGTCATGAAATTACCATTTGAAGCTGTGTCCAAGAGTAGTCTGACCTTTGGTAAAGCACCTCTGTAGAAGGTACTTAGCAGCTGAGCATCTGAGAATCCATGGTGAGGGCATTGCATGGTATACCCTCTAAATCTTTCCCAAGCTTCACAAAAGGATTCATGGTTCTTCTGAATAAAACTTGAGATTTCATTTCTTAACCTTGCTGTTCTTGATGAAGAGAAGAACTTGGTTAAAAATGCTCTTTTGCATTGCTCCCATGTTGTGACTGATCCTTGAGGTAGAGACTTTTTCCACTGATGAGCTTTGTCTCTTAGAGAAAAAGGGAATAGCCTCAACTTGAAACTGTCCTCACTCACTCCATTCATCTTAGTTAGATCACAGACTCTATCAAAGTTGTCAATGTGATCTAATGGATCTTCTAATGCCAAGCCATGGAACTTGTTTGATTGCACCATGTTGATCAAGACAGATTTGATCTCAAGAAAGGTAATCAGTAAGACAAAATAAAATGACTTGATCTCAAGAAGATCCAAAGTCCTAATGCTAGAGTGAATCCCCAATTGGCAACTGCACCAAATTGATAGTAGGTTTTTAGCCTACTAAGGTCAATTAACCTCTTGTGTTGTAGCAATTGAGGGTCAATCCAAATGGAGATTATCTAAACTCCAAGACTATGAGGATCAATTCTTAATCCAAGTCTAATGAAACAAGTTGGTGATTAAGTGATCTATATACATAAAGTAAACAAGAACAAGCAGTAATTAAGAATTAAACAAGCAAACAAGACAAACAAAACAAAGACTCAAATTCAAATAAAGATAAAGCTAAACCTCTAGATGTGATCATTGATTAGGGTGCTTTAAATGTGAATTCATGATGCTAAGCAAACAATGCAACACTTGCAATTCTTTAGTCTAGACTTCCAAATCAGATTAATTCATTCTCATGACAAAAATCTTTTTGTTAATTACCAAATCAAGACTAATTCCCATTAGATGAATAAACAATCAACAAGCATAAGGTTCCAAGTCTAAAATGACCAGACAGCCTCTTTGTGCATCAAAATAAGAGCTAAGAAAGACTGGATCTTATACAGAAAGATAAAGCAAGCATCACATGAACTCAAATTCCAATTAACTTAGAACTCTAATCTAGATTAATCCTCTCATGAAGGCATTAACCTCTACACTAATCCATTTTCAAACCAAATCATCATTTGTGAAGTATGAATTAATGAGCATTAAGAAACAGTTATAATATGTCATTCATGCATTTAACAATCATTCCCATGATGAAAAAGGCATAAACCCTTAAGTTAGCTCATTCAGGCATTTCATCAAACACCTTGTGGGTGGAGAAATGCCTAAGTTCTAGATCAAGCTTATAATGAGAGATCTAGCATTATGATCAGCTAACTAAGGAAAGGAGAAGAGAATCTAAGCTTAAACAATCATTAATCTACATCTAAACATCCTAATCTACACACCTAGAAGCTTAAAAGAAGACTAGTCACTAATCATGATGAACACACCATTTCCTTTGCAAGAGGTGATGTTGATCATGATTAGAAGTTAAGATGAGATGAAGAAATGATAAGAAACAGCTTTAAGGTGATTAAATCTGCTAGATATCTCTTGATCAAACTCGTTTTTACACTAAAGAGGCAAAGAAAACAAGAGAGAATAAAGCTTAAGTCTTGGAAAAAATCCTAAAAAAAACATATATAGTGTGTTTTGTGGACCGGGTCAGCCCAGGACAAACTGGGTACTGACCCGGCTTCAAATGGATCATGTTTCAAGTGTGCGACATGGTCAGGTGCTTCCCAAGTCGCAGGCCCAAGTCGCACAGCCATAGAAACAGCCTTGTGCACCTTAAATCCTTCAGCCCCAGCCGCATGCCTATCTAGGTGTAAACAGCGAGTGTTTGTGCTGTTCAGGCTTCCTTCCCTTCAACTCGCACAACTAGGACGCATTCTGGAGAGAATATATGTGCGAGTTGGTCATCTTTAGTCCCAAGTCGCAGGCTCAAGTCGGTGTAAACCGCGAGTCTGATCCAAATGGTATGATTCCAACTTTAGTGGAAAGAACACTCAAATATCTCAAACTTTTGTGAAGAAAACCTTCAGAGCTTGGGAAGTGGAAGGTTCCATGGACGGCTCATCTCTGCAGCGCATTGAAACGATCGAGAAGAAGCTCTTGGACCATTGTTTACTCCGGAGACGGTATCTTTCAACACACAGCTCCAAAATGGATGATCTAAGACGTTCTGGAAAAAGAACTCAAATACCTTGAATCATTATGAATTCCCCGGCTGCTGAATCAGATAGGAAAGGCATCATTCCACGCCATCTTTGTGACTCATCGGATCGGTCTTGAAACTGTCGCGAGACAGGTATGTCTTCCGGTGAGCTTAACTCTCAGCTCATGAGTCAAAATTCAATGATTCTACCTTTTATGGATCTGTGACCTGCTTATCTCAAACGTTTATGAAGACCCTGTAATCTGAATCGGACTTTAAAACTCCCGGACAGGCGATCTTTCCAGACGTATCGGATTGCTCCGGAATGGCTGCGAGATAGGTCTGTCTTCCGATGGCCGTATCTTTCAGCTCCGTGCTCTAAATTCCCTGATTCGAACTGTTCTGGGCTATTGACTCAATTATCTCCAACTTTCATGAAGACCGACAGCTGAATCAGACGGAAAGACCTTCCGGTAACCTGATTTCTGAGATGTATCTGCACCCGAGATTTTTGGCCGAGAAACTTAACCAGTCGGTACGTGTTTGGCCGAGATATCCACCCGCGGTACATGAAAATCGCCGAGAAAAAGCTCCCTGCGGTACAGGCTAGCGCCAAGAACCTCCAAAAGACTGTTTTCACCATTTTTAAAGCTCTGATCACCATTTCTTTTCCTGGTTTCACCTTTTCAGCTCCAAATAGCTCCAAATACACCTGATAAACACTCCAAACCATGCAAAGACTAATTGGGAACTAATGCAACCCCTAAGCCCTAAAACAACACCTAAAGGCCTAAAATACATGAAATAAAACATGATTTGGAATGAATTATACAACCTAAATGATGCAATTATGAACACATCAGCGATTTTAAAAGCGATTTTACAAACGGTTATCGAACGGTTTACGTTCCGGTATTTCCTCACCCTTGTGGTGATGGTTAATGATTCAGTTCACGGCGGAGTGAGTCTGGAAACCACGATCCCCTCTCTGACGGTTATCTCCACATTGATCTCCACGACTCGATGTGATGAATCCCACTCGGCGTTAATCAAGGATTGAGCGCTGTATAAATGGAGATCTCGATATCTTCATCAAATACACAGTAAAATCTTCACTTGAATCCTCTTCTATCCCTTTCAATTCTACAAAAATCTCTTCAAAATGGCTGATAACCTCCGTCAACGAATCCAAGATCTTGATTTGGGACTCAATGACGAACCAGTGATTCTTCTAGAATTCGTGGTGGAACAAGCAATTGCAGACAATCAATTCATCTTGGTGGGACGCCCGACAATTCCCAGACGGAAAAACCTGCGAGCGATGCCTCGAATTTGGGACTAAGGAGGAAATATCCATGGCCGAATCATTGACGGAAGAAGATTTCAATTCATTTCTCCTTCAGAGGAAGCATTGATGATGGTGCTTCGAAGAGGCCCATGGGCATTCAATGACAGGATGCTCATTCTGGAAAGATGGGTTCCCGACATGGATACCCTCGCACTCGACTACATTCCTTTCTGGATACAAATCCGAGGAATCCCTATCTAGTACATGAACCGGGATGGTGTTGGAAGTGGATTTTGACCCAAATGCTGCAGTTCGTGTCGACATTGCAAGAGTCAAAGTGATGTGGGATGTTGACAATCCTTTAAGATTTCAACGAAACATCCAGTTCACTTACGGTGCTAACACTCTGCTCAGATTCAGATATGAGCGTCTCCGGGGATTCTGTGAAGTATGTGGTATGCTTACACATGATTCTGGAAGGTGTCTGATACAGAATGGAGGCCCGGAGATGCAAGGAGATGATGATGATGATATGCCTGATGACCAGAATGATGATTTCAGAGCTCCCAATCCAGGTGTACAAATCAGAGATCTTTATGAAAAGCCTAATGAAGAACATGAGGCGATACCTGCTGTTCCAGCAAATGGAGATGCAGGAAATGGTGACCATGAAGACCCGGTGAATGAACAGGATCCTCTAGCAGATGAGGAATATGATTCTGCTCATGAAGAGGATTACATTCCTCTTGAAAGCAATGAAGAGTCTGGAACATCTGATGCTATGCACACATTGTGGAGTGATGGTTCCCGTAAGAACGATTTTAACAATCCTGTACCCTCATTTGTGAATGTAACAGGTGTCATATCTGGAGATGAAGAAGAGAAATCTGAAGACTTCTCTGTTGAAGCTAATGGAATGGATGATTTACGCAACAACTATGGCCCAGAGGAAAATCAGACTGATGGAAACAACCGCAAAAGGAAATCTGTGGACAATGAAGAGGCATCACGTCGTATCAATATTTCAGTTTGTTCAGGAAGTCACAGCTCAGTGTTTACGAAGGGTGAAACCAGTGGCAGTTCAAATGAAATGATGAGACGCGCGGTGGGTGATGCTAAGAAAATCAAGGGTTACTTCTAGCTTCACGTTTTAAATTTATAATCCTAATCTGCAAGTGCACAGATGTATGCTGTAGTACTTAGGGGTCGAACCACAGAGATTTTGAGCTTTCTGTGCGAATCAATCAAGACTTAAGACTAGCAGAACAAACAAATGGGGGTTTTTGGTTTTGGTGTCACCAAATCTAAGTGTAAATCGAAATAAGCAAGTCGTAAAACAATAGGAAACAGGCGCTCGGTTCAAAGGGTTTTCGCAGGGGTTCATGAACTGATAAAAAGACATACAAATCGATAAAAGTAATCATCTAGTGAGGATCCCGAACTAGAATAGACAGATATAAGATTAGCCAACTGTCGTCACCCTAATCATCTAATCACTCAACACAGCAATTAACTCTCGCTCTCATGCTGCGAATAAGATCATGCATTGTAAACAGAATTCATCCACGCTCACAATTCTCTACAGGTAGATTTCGTCTCCTATAGCGAATTCGCTCGATCACTTCTAGGTCTGGTAATTTGATACAGCACTCTCGTGGCTCCAATTACTGAAATCAATTTCTAAACGGCTAGCAACAGAAACAGCATAGTGAATAAGAATGAACGAAGGACTCCTAGAAGATCAATAACCCTAAATCGAATAAAGCATATAATCAAGACATGAAATTCTCTTTAAAAAATCCCTTAAAAATCCAACTGGGAAAATACTCAGACATAGTTGAAGTCAACATCACACGAGTGTTTAGAATTGCAGAGAATTAAAATAGACAGATTTTAGAAACGAAGAACAGGTTGAAGAAGGAGGGCCGATGGTGCCCCTCTCGGTGGCTCCTCTTCTGGGTGAGCTTCTCTTCTAGAGTTCCTGGTGAAAAATGTGGCACACCCTTCTAAACGAATTAAAAGGGGTTTATATAGTGTCTTGAGTCCTTGGGAACGCCTAGGGCTTGCAGGAATAATGACGGGAGTGACTTAGGCTTTGATATGGGCTTCTGAGGCTCGGAATTGAGCTCCCCGCGGTCTAAAATTTCGCACCCCCGGCGGATGATGTTCTAGCCGTGGGTGAGATTCTGACTGTGACGATTCGCCTTCAGTGTATCGACTATATCTGGAGATCTAACCATTGGATTGCACTGATTCCACTTGCTTTGGAAATCTGGTTGTCTCCTATATCTTGTGTCAAAATATGGGGATGATCAGACGGTGGAAAAACCTCCATTGTTTACTAAACTTCCGACAGTCTGAATTTATTCAAAGTTATGCTTTTTGCTCCCAAGTGCATTCTTTTTGTCAAAATATCCTGAAAACTCTTTTGAGATTCTAAAATATAGAAATCATTTAAAAACCTTTAAAATTGGGTGAAAACACCTGCATAAGATATTAAAAGTGATCCATAGAAGTGGTTAAAATCAGGTGTTATCAACTCCCCCAGACTTAAACCTTTGTTTGTCCTCAAACAAAACCAAAGATTTGAACTCTGAAAAGATGTTTGAAAATCGCAGGAACTAATAAAATCTCAGAGACAATGCTTCCAAACAAGAGTTAGTCATTATTCTCAAATCAAGGATAGTCTAGAAAATTATCACCAAAGCACAAGCATAACTAGTCCGTTGATCCGTCATGCGAAAGTCTACACACTTAAACATATCCTCCAGTCAACTAGCTCTTAACATTCATTTATAAATTCCAGTGGTTCTCATCAAAAAGATTTTAGTAAAGCAATCAAGGCTAGGTGTTCAAAATGGTTGTTTAAGGGGTGAGGTTCTCAGTGTTTAGGGTTACCTTTTTCTGGAGAGACAAGACATTATGCAAAACAGCAAGAGAGGATGGAACTGTTTATGCCCCCACAGTTTCCAGTCACATTCTTCTTGCCTTAAGATTCTTGATCTCCTTTCTTCAGGTTCTCCTCATGACTCCCCCAGACTTAGATTTTTGTCCAGGTTTAAAACAATGCTCACAATTGAATACTTGTAGCCTTTGCTTCAAATAATTTCGGCCATCCTAGACTCTTTAGGCTTTTGGTTTCCTTTCCTTTCATTCTTTTTCTTTTTTTCGATTTTTTTGTTTTTTTTTGTAAAGGGAAACCGCCTTTTGATGTAGAGTCTTAGGAAGCACGAATTTTACCTTTTAGTTCATCCTTTTTGAGGCACCATTGAGCTTTGATAGATTCTTGATGCTCCACTTTCCCAAATTTCTTCAGTTTTTCTCTTGAGTGACTGAAAACCATGTTATTCCTCCATCTCCGGCGTTTTTGCACATATCTGTCGATATAAACTAAAGAGAGAATGCATGAAGTTTAAACATAAAGGTTTGGGTAAAGGGTGTGGTACCAGCTAAAGATGAACTGGCAATCTAGGACAACAAAGAGTGGTAATAATGATGTAAGGATGTCCTAGATGTGTATCATGATGCCTGCCTAAAACCAATGATGAGAAAATTAGATGTCAAGATTATGTTCAAGTCGAATAAGCTAGTGTATCCTGGCGGAAAAGGTCTCCATGAATAGAAATCCTCTGGTGGGAGTTCGTAGTGCAAGTACTCTAGCTACCGCCTAGTCTAGTACTAACCACAAAAGAACTAACATGTAAAGTCTAGAAGCATAAGATTTTGTTCCGGTGTTCCTGTTTTGAAAACCCTTTTGAAAACTTTTATGAAACACACACTCAAGACAAACCAACTTTCGTTAGTAAAGGATGAACATCCTCCCCCAGACTTAAATCACACTGCCCCAAGTGTGACAATGTTTGAGAGGATGGGATAATGATGGACTGAAATTTGGAATGTTTAGGTGCACCTGGTGATGTGCTTTCTGGTTCGTGATTTCTGTTCACCTCTTATTCGTTCTTCGCTTAAAAACCTGAAATTATAGAAAACAAAAACAAAGCAGTAAAAATAGAAAAAGGCAAATCAAAGGAAATAAGTAAAATACCAAGTGGGTTGCCTCCCACTAAGTGCTTGCTTAAACTCATTAGCTTGACTTTGATGATGCTCTAGCCCGGCGGGTCTGCCAAGAGCAATGCTTCTCTTTCTTCTTCTTCTGCGAGGTATAATTTTACACGTTGTCTGTTGACGACAAATGTATCTCCTTTCTTACCCCAAAGAATGAGTGCTCCATACGGTTTGACTTCCTTCGCTGTGAAAGGTCCAGACCATCTAGATCGTAGCTTTCCTGGAAATAGCTTAAGGCGAGAATTGAAAAGAAGAACTATGTCATTTGGAGCAAAGGACCAATGTATGATCCTTCTATCGTGATATGCCTTCGTCTTCTCCTTGTATATCTTGGAGTTTTCGTAAGCATTATGGCGGATTTCTTCTAATTCGTGCATTTGAAGCGTTCTTCTTTCTCCAGCTGCTTTAAAGTCCATGTTCATCTCCTTAATAGTCCATTGTGCTTTATACTCCAGCTCTACAGGGAGGTGGCATGCTTTTCCATAAACAAGGTTAAACGGGGTGGTCCCTAAAGGAGTTTTGTATGCTGTCCGATAGGCCCAAAGTGCATTGTCGAGTTTTTCAGACCAATCTTTGCGATTTACGCCAGTTGTCTTTTGTAAAATCGATTTGATTTCTTTGTTAGAGATTTCCACCTGTCCACTTGTCTGAGGGTGATATGGAGATGCAACTTTATGCATGACTCCATTCTTTTTTAGCAGATTTTTGAAGACTCTGTTGATGCAATGGGATCCTCCATCGCTTATCACAATTCGAGGAACTCTAAAACGAGGGAAAATGATTGATTTAAACAGCTTTATAACCACTTTTGCATCATTAGTAGGGCTGGCGACTGCATCTACCCATTTAGAGACATAGTCTCCCGCTACTAAGATGTATTGGTTTCCGAAAGAAGTTGGGAAAGGTCCCATGAAATCAATTCCCCATACATCAAAGATTTCGACTTCGAGAATGAAGTTTTGAGGCATCTCATTCCTCTTGCTGATGTTGCCCATTCGTTGGCATGAATCACAGCGTGAGATGTAGGCGTGAGTGTCTTTGAACATACTAGGCCACCAAAATCCCACTTGAAGAACATTCAAAACCGTTTTGTAAGTCGCGAAATGCCCTGCATATGCTGAAATATGGCATCCAAACAGTATTCCTTCTACTTCTTATTCAGGCACACACCTTCTGAATAAACCATCTACACATCTTCTATAGAGATAAGGTTCGTCCCAGAAATAATGTCTGATTTCCTTTAAGAATTTCTTCTTTTTATAGCCAAAGAATTGTGGAGGTTCGATGTCTGCAGCTAAGTAATTTGCTATATGCCTAAACCATGGGGTGTTAAAAGCATCTGACCGCCGTATAGGAGGTTGGGATGGCTTTTCTTGCACGGTAATAGGTATAGTTTCCATTGCGTAAACATTTTCTTCTGGCAAACTATCATTCAAGGGGAGTTTCTCTTCTACTCGAATTCTAGAAAGATGATCTGCTACTCCATTATCTGCTCCTTTCCGATCTCGGATTTCAATATCAAATTCTTGCAGCACGAGTATCCATCTGATCAACCTCGGTTTTGCATCTTTCTTAGACATGAGATACTTGATTGCAGCATGGTCAGTATGGACGATAACCTTAGATCCTACGAGATAGGATCGAAACTTCTCAAATGCAAAAACGACTGCTAAAAGCTCCCTCTCCGTAGTTGCGTAATTACATTGAGCTTCATCCAGAGTTCTACTCGCATAGTAGATTGCGTGTAGCTTCTTTTCTTTCCGATGACCAAGCACAGCTCCAACAGCAAATTCACTTGCGTCACACATGGTTTCAAACGGTTGTTCCCAATCAGGTGGTTGCACAACTGGAGCGGAGACAAGGGCATTTTTTATCTTATGAAATGCTGCCAAACACTCATCATCGAATTCAAAATTCGTTTCCTTGCAGAGTAGACGTGTGAGAAGTCTAGCAATCTCTGAGAAGCCCTTTATTAATCGCCTATAGAATCCGGCATGCCCAAGGAAACTTTGGATTCCTTTCACATTAGTTGGAGGTTGTAGGCTAGTCATGACTTCAATCTTTGCTTTGTCAACTTCAATACCTTTTCCAGATATTTTATGTCCAAGCACAATTCCCTCGCGGACCATGAAGTGACATTTTCCCCAGTTAAGGACAAGATGCTTATCTTCACAGCGCTGCACCGCTGAAAGGTTGCAGGTGCTTTACACAATCCAAAAAGCATTTGCCGATAAGCGAAAGTTCCGTATGGACAGGTGAATGTCGTCTTTTCTTGATCTTCCGATCTAATTGGAATCTGGAAAAATCCAGAGTAACCATCTAGAAAGCAGTAATATTCGTGATTTGCCAATCTTTCTAGCATTTGGTCAATGAAGGGTAAAGGAAAATGATCTTTCCGAGTTGCCGCATTCAGTTTTCGATAATCGATGCACATTCAATGTCCCATCACTGTTCTTGTAGCAATCATTTCATCCTTGTCATTTTTGATAACAGTCACTCCTCCTTTCTTTGGGACAACATGCACAGGACTAACCCCAAGTGCTGTCCGTGATAGGGAATATGATTCCTGCTTCCAAAAGTTTCATGATCTCCTTCTTTACCACTTCCATCTGGTTTGGATTCAACCTCCTTTGGCTTTCAATCGAATTCTTGGCATTGTCCTCAAGATTTATCTTATGCATACAGAGGTCTGGGGAGATTCCTTGTATGTCATCAAGAGAATAACCTTTGGTTTTTCTATACTTCCTTAACTCATTTAACAGCTTAGTAGTTTCAGTTCTACTTAAACCGGAATTTATGATGACAGGGTAAGTTGAGTTTGGTCCAATAAAAGCATAATTGAGCCCATCAGGAAGAGGTTTAAGCTCGACTTTTGGAGCTTTGAGCTCGCTCCATGGGTCGTTTATAACTGCCAAAGTATATTTTGGAGGAGTAGGGATGTAACTCACAAGTTTCGCATAATCCTCGGCCTTATCAAGCATTTGCACACACTCTTTTGAAACTTCTTCGAGCAGGTTGCGATCATCATTTTTGGTGGTGAGGATGATTTTTAGAGGGTCATCAAGAAGGACTTCTTCATAAACTCCCTCAGTAATAACATCAAGCTCATCAACCCGACAGAGCCCACCATCTAAAGTGGGTTTCTCAATACTCTTGTTCATATCGAACTGCATAATCAAACTCCCTAGATGGAGGTCTATCTTTCCTTCCGGAACATTGATTATTGCTCCTGCAGTTGATAAGAAAGGCCTACCAAGTATCAGAGGGTCTTTTGGTTTTCTTTCCAATTCAAGCACTACAAAATCAGTCGGAATACAGTTTTCTCCAATCATGACTGATACATCAACCAAGACCCCTTCTGGTCGTCTGACTGATCGATCAACAAGAATCAGCGAGATTTCTGTGGGTTGGAAAGTATGATATCCTAGGCGTTTTGCAAATGAGAGAGGCATCATGTTGATGCTTGATCCCAAATCACATAGACAACGTTCAAATGTCATATTCCTGATTGTGCAAGAGAGTACAAAACTTCCAGGATCTTCTTTCTTCTGGGAGACATGGTTTTGTAAAATGGAACAACATTCATGAGTTATCATCATAACGCCTTCTTATAATGCTAGAGAATTTGTTAGAATACCCTTCATGTATTTCCTAAGAGCAGGTATCATTGCACAAGCTTCAATGAAAGGTAGCCTCACATTTAACTGCTCGATTATCTCTTTCAGCTTAGCCCTTTCTTTCTCCTTCTTTGGTCCTTTCAAAGCTCGTGGGCATGGTGGTTTGGGCTTGTAGACACGAGTAAGAGGGGGAGGCATAGGTTCTTCTTCAGCAATTTCTTGAGGGGCGTTTTCACTACAAGAATACACGAATTTAGCGACACCAGAAAACGTCGGAAAATAGTCGCAAATCGGAAATTTACGTCTGATTAGCGACTAAAAGAAGTAGTCGGGAATTCTTAGTCGCTAATTAATACAGTCGTGAAATAGTCGTAATTTGGGACGGTAAATAAATGACCATTTGACGACTGTTTTGTGACATATTTACCTACTTATTAGCGACTGTTTCACTACTATTGTCGGCTAAATTTGCGACTCGTTTACGACTAAAATGCAGTCGTACTCTTAATATCAACGTAGTAGCAATTTAGTCGTTAAATAAGCAGTCGTTATTTAGACGGTAAATAAATTACCATTTGACGACTGTTTTGTGACATATTTACCTACTTATTTGCGACTGTTTCACTACTATTGTCGGAAAATGAACAGTACTTTGTTGCACTTTTACGACTGAATTGTGACTGATCTGTGACCTTTTTCCGACAAATTTAAGACTGTTTAGTGACTATTTTGATCATCGTTTTTGTAATTTGGTATTTGCTATTTAGAAACTCCCAATTTTGAAACCTGTTTATAAACAGTGCTATAAAATGCTCATTTGAATACTAAAACCATGATCAATATTTTAAAAGCCAAAAACCAATACATTCATCATCATCATTAATTTAAACCCAAAAAATATCAAATGGTTTCTATATACAACCATTATAGAGAATACAAAATGAGAAGAGACATACTCTTCAAAAGTTTCCGAGACATTAAAAAGAGTCGTAATTAAGGTTCCGAGACATAAAAAAAAAGTGAGAAGAGACCTACACATCTAAGGTGGTACTTGATGTTTGAGTTACATGTGTTGTCGGATCAGCCGGCGGATCATCAGGTTGTTGAGTGGTAGACTTTGCAGCATGAATGGTCGATGGAGGAGTTTGACTAGCCAAAAAATCATTGAACCGTGGATCAGTTTGAGTCAAGTACCTTTCAACCATGGTGAGGTTCTCGATCTTGGCTTCTTGTGCAGCTGAAGCTTTGGCAAACTCTGCTTCACGCCTTGCATTCTCAGCCGCTTGGAGCTCTATTTGGTGTTGAGCTTGTTGAAGCTGTTCCTGCAGAGTGCCGTAGGATGCAGAGCTTCCTGGGTACTTCCTCTTGCCATTGACGTACAAGTGAGAGAGGCTACCAACTCCATAAGGTACACCTCTTTCACTCATAATAGTCGACTGCGAATACAAAAAAAAGAGTCAGACATATGATTCATTAAACTAAAACAATGTTTGAATCAAAGGAAAAGCAAGATAAATCCATAAAAGAATAGAGAACCTTACCTGTACAAACAAGTCGTTCTGCTCTTCCACAGTTAGCTCTCGACGAGGTGATGTACCCTCAGGATTGTCTGAACTTTCATGGTTTAAGGCAGACAACTTGGCTTCCAAGTTTTTCTGGTAAGTCTCAGCCACTCTCTTTGCCTTTCCATCTACATAACTCCCATCCTTTTTTGTGTGAGTCCTGATGAATACCTCACCAAGACTCACCGGTCTACCTAATTCCTCTTCCTGAAATTATAAACCAAAATATGTCAGCGGGTAAGTTATTAATCATATTTCCTAAAACTAACACTTATTGAAGAATAACAGAATAGAAAGTTACCATTTCTTGCTGGATTTGCAGATAGGATTTCTGTCCTGAGAAGTGAACGTGAGGTCCAAGACCACCACGTTCAGACAACCGAGCAGCTGAAGTTGTTGAACTCTTATCTTTAGATTTTTCTGTGTCCCAATAGGCAGTCATTTGTTCCCAGAGTGTATCCCCGATCCAGTTAGGTTGCACTCTTGATGTCCTTACGGTGCTGACCATATCCTTCATCCGGCTTTTGCAAATGCTTTCAAATTTTTCTTGAACCACACCAGTGATCAAGGGATCCCAGGTGTGGGTTTTCTACAACAACAAGAGACAAAGAGATGATGTTAGAATAAGACATAGTTACAAAAACAAAACAAAACCATGTAAATGAAAAAGGATGATCTTACCGCGAATTCTATGAAGTAACGCTCTTGTCTATCACGAGGCACACGACTCCAGCTGTAGAAAGGGCCATCAAACTTGTTGGTGAATACCTTGGTAATCTTCCGGGTAAGAGAGGACTTGTCACGACCAAACCTGGATACAAAGAAAACAAAGCAAGCAGTCATCGAGCCATCATTTGAAGAATGAAACAAATGAAGCTAGAGTAAAAAAGACTTACCATGTTGTACCCGGTTTCTCTATGGGAGATAGTACCGTAGTGTAAGCCTCTCTCCCAGGCTTCGTGAGCAATGCATTTAGAATACTTAGCTGGTCTTCAGAGAGGTTGACATCACCGTATTCTTCATCTGAAGGTTCTTGAAATGCAGCTTCTTCACCGTCATAATGAGCTTGTTGAGAGTGTGGAGAATTACCTCCTTCTTGAGATAATGGAGAGGCTCGGTTTTGAGAGAAAGAAGAAGCTCCAGAAGCTCCTTGGTGCTGCGATTAAGGTGATGCAGAATGCTGCCGATGAGATTGCTCTTGCAACCGGTGTTGAGGAGATGGAGAGAATCGAGTTTGAGAATGTTCTGACCTTCTAGGTTGAGGCGGTGGTTGAGACTCAGGTGCTCCTTGTTGCGAGTTCTGGAAGAGCTCCATCGGCGGTGGATAATCTCCTACATGTGTAGGGCCGTTGGTCGGGCCTAGCGGTGGTGGAGATGTCGCCGGTATGAACTCATACCGACTGGGTAAGGGAGTCGATGCTCGACTGGTTACGGCTGCTCCTCCTCGTGCTCCTCCGCATTTCTTCCTTCCACGGCCACCCATCGGAATCACAGAATCGGCTTGGGAACGATGCTCGTCGGGAATTTCGAGATGGGTTTTTCGTCGGGATCGATTCAGGGTTTCGTCGGGATGGGTTTTTCGTCGGGATTGTCGGGAATAGCGGTCGATTAAGGGTGCTAGTATCAATTAACAGTCACTTTTGGTCGAATTTGGGGATTTGGGGAAGAGAATGGATTTGGGGATGAAATTAGGGTTAGGTTTTAGAAAGGATTTGGGGATTTCTCGTGATTAAGGTTGAAAACGACTAAGTATATTAGTGGGCTTAGTCTAAATAATGGGCCTGATAATGGGATTACACGTGGGCTTTGTTTGTGGGTTAAATTTTGGGCTATTAGTAGGGTTTAGTAACCTGATAAGTAACCTGCACATGTAGATATGGATTGATTATTAATCCGTTGATGGAAAACGTCCATAGTTAGTAAAAATATAGCTAGAAAACATACGTAATCTTTCACCCATGAAGGATATTCATCCGCTCTTTTTGCAGAAATTTATTTATCAGAGAGTTGTGGATATTTTGTGCAAATGTAATCTTCGAACATCCTGTCCACCACAAACATATATATTATACAAGAAATGATTATAGATTAGGTATATCTGACAAGGATAAAATTCGATATACCTCTCAAATGGTTGAAGGTAATCGCAATTTCACAAAACATATGCATGCGCAATTTTGTGATCTTTTTCTGAAAGCATGCGCAATTTACGGTATATACATTGGAAGAAGCTGATAAAAGAAGATTATTGGAATGTGTGAAAGCAGTACAATTCCCAGATGGTTATGCGTCAGACTTAGCTGCTTGTGTTGATATTGAAAAAGTAAAGCTTGCCGGCATGAAGAGTCATGACTGCCATGTTTTTATGGAACGGCTACTTCCATTTATCTTTGCAGAACTCTTGGACCGTAAATTGCGCATGCATATGTTTTCAGAAAAAGAAGATGCGTGGATCTGTATATATAGAAAATTTTACGACTAATTTGCGACTGATTTGCGTCTCAATAGTGACTGCCGTGTTTTAGTCGCAAAAAACCGGTACACCTACCACAAAAGTTAAAACACGTGTTTTTATCAAGCGACTCGACAAATACGTCGTACATTGGTCGGTAATTAACGACCAAATTACGACTGTTTGTATTTAATACTAATTAGCGACTGTTTGACGACTATTGCTAATCAGTCACTATTTAGTCGGGGTGTAGTCGTTCAACAGTCGTAAAACGTTACGACTGTTTTAACTGTTAAAACAGTCGTAAAATGCAGTCGCCAATTTCATGTTTTCTTGTAGTGTTTCCTTCTCCTTATCTCTTTCTTTCCCAACTGCTGCATCCCCTTCTTTATTAGCCGAAACTTCTCCTTTTTCTCCTTCTTCGAAATCTTTTGGATATTCTGGTTCCTTGTAAGCTAAACCACTCCTGAGGGTTATTGCTTTTAAGTGATCAGAGGTCTCCAAATTATTTATTCTTTCAGAAAAAGGTTCATCAAGATCATTAGCAGAGGAATCTGTCTCCTTTGATTCATCACTAATCTGAAGAAGAAAAATGGTGGAGAGCTTGTTAATAGCATCTTCATGCTTCTTTGATTGACTCTCCATCTCCTTTTTGAGTCTTTCAACCTCTTTTTCTAGCTTTTCAATCCTGGAAAAGGATAATAAGGAGAAAGAATGGAATTGGGTTGACCAGATTGGGTTTGCTTGAAAGAAAGTTGAAAATGGGGTTGGAAATCAGGCTGGCCGCGGTCAAAATTCTCTGACCCATGGTGAAACTCCTCTTGGCCGCGGCCAAAAGCTTCCCACCCACGGTGGAGGTGGGTTTTGCCGCGGTTGAAAGGCTCCCACCCCTGGTGAGGTTGATTCTGCTCAGCCTCTTCAATCTGGTAAAAATGTGCGGTTTGCATCATCTCCTGATTTTGGAAGTTCCTCTCCACCTCAAGGTTGTTCATCTTCTCAATATAGGGCTTGCTATGATTGTTTCCCTCATCAGAGTTATGAATCAGACCAATCATGCTAAGAATCTTCTGGATGCCTTCTCTAATCTGATCTAGGTGTTCTTTACTAACAGATGATTCTTTTTCCTCAACCTTAGGACATCTAAATTGGGTTAGAAGTCTCCTATTTCTGATACTCCCAGATAGATTAGTGATATAGGCGTGAGCCTCATCTACAGTTCTAGTGGAAAAGTCTCCATTGCTAGAGGTATCAAAAGAAAACTTCAGTTCTTCATTAACTCCATGGTAGAAGATGGTCATCAAGCGCTCCTCCGAGAAAAGTTTGTGTGTATCACATTCTCCAATCACTTGTTCTCCCTTCTTGGCATACTCTGATTCTCCAATCGATTCATTGCCATCATCGATTGGATCATTAAGCTCATCATCTGATGGATCACCATCTAGAAAAGGATCCTCTTCAGCGAGAGGATCAAGGATGTGCTCCTGAACCCTCATCGAAAAAGTACCTGAAAAATCAAAGAAAAACAAAAATTAGGAAAAGTTCTACCGAATTAAGCAGAGATTTGCAACGATAGGAATCAAAATCCCCGGCAACGGCGCCAAAAACTTGATGCTAAGAAAATCAACGGTTACTTCTACTTTTACGTTTTAAATTTATAACCCTAAATATCTGCAAGTGCACAGATGTACGCTGTAGTACTTAGGGGTCGAAGCACAGAGATTTTGAGCTTTCCGTAAGAATTAATCAAGAGTTAAGACTAGCAGAACAAGCAAATGGGGGTTTTTGGTTTTGGTGTCGCTAAATCTAAGTGTAAATCAAAATAAGCAAGTCGCAAAACAATAGAAAACAGGCGTTGGGTTTGATGTGTGGTGTGGTGTGAGGGTTGTCAAGTTTTACCCTAAATGAAATCAATAGCCGCAAGTGCACAGCTGATCGATTGTAGTACTTAGGGATCGAATCCACAGGGAAGGATGATCTTTTCCTGCAAAAAGCCTTTGAAACAAGTATAAAGTAAGGAAGTCTAGAACCAAACGGTTTTGTGGGGGTTTTGGTAGTGTGTTTAAAATGTAAAAACGAAATCTTAAAAGAAAATACGTGAATTAAATGACCTAATAACTAAACTTAACGAAAATGAATAAAAATGAGAAAAACGAATATTCTAATTGCTTAAATGAAAATCTACTAAAAAGGAAAAACAATATTGAACTAAAGCTTGAAATAAAAACGGTGTAAATCAATAGGAAAGAAGGCGTTGGGGTTCAGGGAAGTTTCTCAGGGGTACGAACGATTCAAAACATTGTTAGAGAGTAAATTTGATAAGATCTTAGCTTAAACTTTCGAACTGGAGTCACGGACGTATGAATACGCCACTGTCGTGATCATAGACAACTATCTCTCTCAACCCTGACTTGTAGGTTTCCACTCTAGCCCTGGAAGAGAAGAGATGCATTATGTTTAAGACTCGTCCACATTCACAAATCGCCCATAGGTAGGTTTCCACTCCTATGTTTGTTTTGCTCTCCCAAACTAGATCTGATACCTGATGAACACTTTCGTGTCACCAAGCATCTGGATCAGATTGTAGTTCATGACGCTACTCTCATGCAGTAAAAACGAATTCAGAAGAAAAAGTTCTAAGATTCGGCTCAAAAGCTCATGGAATCCTCATCGAACATATAAATCCCCATCGAAAATCCCTTAATCCCAACAATAAAACTACTCAGACATAATGAACGGAATCAAAAACATAGTATTAAGAAGTAGAATAGAAACCGAAATTGAAAAAGAAAGAACAAGGGTTCAAGAGAACAAATCTCTCTCTCCCTAAAAGCTAAAGTAAAAACAATAAGAAAAATATGAGGTAATGATATATGATGTCGATTAGGGTTGCTAAAACATGTATTTATAGTGCTCAAGACATTTCTGGACGTCACTTAGGGTTTCTCCAAATGAGGGAATCATTGTGGGCTTCAGAAATGGGCTTTTGGGCTCGGAGTTGGCTTGCCGCGGTCGGGAGTGCTGTGACCGCGGGGAATGAGTGGTTTGCCGCGGTCGGGATGCTTCTGACCGCGGGAAATGGCCTGTTGGCCGCGGGTGGAGTTGCTTGCCGGCTGGTTTACGGGACATCTTGCTCTTCGCGTATCTTTTGATTGAACCGTTGGATTGCCAAGCTGTAAAGTGTGCTGGAAAGCTGATACTTCCATCTTTAAGGTCTCCAAATTTGAGCTGGATCAGACGGTGAGAAAGCCTTCAATCAGGGGTGAACTTCTGACGGTTTTACTCTGAGCTGAAATCTTGTTTTCTATCCATTTTGTTAAGCTTTTCCCTAAGTTACCTGAAAAGAGTCTTGGAACTACAAATACTTGAAAAACATAATAAAAGTACTTAAAAGCAATTAAACACATAGAAAAAGTATTTCAAAACGATCCATAAAAGTGGTCAAAATACGATGTTATCAACTCCCACAAACTTAAACCTTTGTTTGTCCTCAAACAAAGCAAAAGCCTAAACTGGTTAAGTGAAAACAAAAATAGGAAATGCACAAATCTCAAAGACATGAACTCCTAAACTAGGACCAAAGATAGTGCATCAATCCACAACTTAGTCTAGAAAATTCTCACCAATGCACAAGAGATACTAGTACACTTTTTCCGTCATGCAAAACTTAAACAATCTAAATCTTGATTCCAGTCAACTAGCTCTCTACATTCATTAATTTCAATAGTGAGTTCTCATTAAAGACATCATCCAGGGTAGACGGCGTTTGGCATTAAAGGGCTATTTAAGTGGTGGAGTTAAAGTGTTTCGGGTTACCTGAAGATCTGGAGGATGCAAGATAATATGCAAAACCGAAAGAGAGATAAGGACCTGTTGATGACCACAGTTTTTCAGTCACTTCTTCTTGCCAAATGTTGTTGCATAATCCTTCCTCCTTTGTTGTAAACAGCTGTTCCCCCAGACTTAGATTCTTTCCGGAAATCAGAAAACAATCTCCAAAACTCCATAAAATTGAACTCCAGTTGCCTTGGGACTTAAAATTCGACCTCTCTAGACTCTCTAAGACTTTTATCTCCTTTCTTTTCTTATTTTCGGATTTTTTTTTATTTATTTATTTTTTTGGAAAGGAAATGTCTTTTAAAGAGAGAAAGACTAGAGGACGAGATTGTACCAAAATTTGAGATTTTTCTAAGGCAAACTGAGCTTCCTCTTGTGTTGAATCCTTCCGGGAATTTTTCCGGCAAATCGCAGGTCTCTGTCCTTGGTGACTGAAAACTGCGTCGTTCCTCTTTCTCTCCAACGTTTTTGCACTTATCTGCATATAAGACAATAGAAAACAAGAGTGCATGTGGTTTGAAAGAGGATTGGTTAAGGTGGGGAACTAGCTAAAGATGAACTAGCCATTCAGGATCAACGGAGAGTGGTAAAAGGATAAAGGAGTCCTGAATGTATGATTCGTTTCCCTGGTCTAATGTTTCAATGAGAAAATTAAGTCCAAATTAAGTCCAAATAAAACAGAGCTAGTGTATCCCTTCATCTAAATTGAAATCATTCAAATTCCTCTGGGGTACTTCGTTTCAAATGTGCTTAGCTACCGCCTAGTCTAGTCCTAAATCATGAATGAGCAAGTCACTAGGAACAGTCTAAAGCACACAGTCAACTATCATTGATTCATGTTCACCATTCCCTTTAAAACGTATTTTGTTTTGAAAATCGATTTTGAAAAACTTTAAGGAAAATGCAAAAAGTGTAGATAATGCAAGACTCATGAAAGAAAAGTGGTTAGAAAGGGATGAAATCCTCCCCCAGACTTAAATCACACTGTCCTCAGTGTGAAACAAGTCGAGATTGGATGAGAAAAATGCATAGATAATCGAATTGGTAAGGACAAATAGAACTTACCTGGATCCGGGATGCTGGTGGAGATGAACCGGATTCATTCGAAGAGGTTTGGGAAGGTGATTAGTTGGTGATGAAGGTGATGGAAGGTGATGAATGATGTGGAGGGTGATTGGTGAGGTGAAATGAGGTGAAAGGGGTGGTTTGAATGTCAACGACCAAGTGCCGCGGTCAGGGGTCGCGCGACCGCGGCGAACAAGTGATTGGCCGCTGTCAGGATCACGCGACCGCGGTCGAACATGTGTTTCCCGCGGTCTGAACACCTGCGACCACGGGGGCTTATTTCGCGGCCTCTTCCTGCTTCTCCTTGGTTCCTGCTGGGCCGAGCAGTCAGGTACCATCCTTCTTTTTGGTTTTTTCGGGTTTTTTGATTTTTTTGGCTTTTTTGTTTTATAAGAAACACCTGAAACTAAGAAAAAGAAAAAGATCAAAAGAAAAAGAAAGAAAAATCCTAAAGAAAACAATACCTAAATGGGTTGCCTCCCATTAAGCGCATTTGTTTTAAGTCGTTTAGCTCGACTTTTGGTGTTGGACATGGCTTAGTCTTTAAAAAGACAATGTCTTGGGACAAGTCCTGTTGCTTCTCCTTGTCTTTCCTTTGTATATCCCTTATAACGCCATTCCCAATTGGAAATTTTGTCCTTAGGTTTGAGATGGTAGCCTCCTCCAGGATCAAAAATCAGTCTTGGAACTTCTTTGAGGTATGAGTCTTCAACACCACTTGTGATAGGAGAACGTCTTAGATGCTTGTATGATGAGGTGAATAAGGTCTCTCTTACTGCATGACATTGAACCATGTTGCAAGAAACAAGGATAGATGATTCTTTATGATCTGAAGTGGTAGAGATGGTTAAGCATCCAAGGTGAGGACAGTTTGCTTGAAGAGGTGTCGCCATGGCTTGAACTGTTGGAGAATTGGTAAAAAAAGCATTGGCCGCTGGTGGAAGTGTCGCGACCGCGGTGAAAGGTGGTTTGGCCGCTGGTAGCGCACACGCGACCGCAGTGCCGAATGTCCTAGGAAAGATGTTCAGATCCTCTTGCTTCTTGTCTCCAATTCTTTTTCCTTGTGGAGAGTCTTCGGAAAAGAGTCTTGAGAGCCATTTAAACTCCACTCTTGCTTCAATTAAGTCTGCATCACCTCTTATATGAGCACTGGTTAAAGGTGTGCATAGGAAAATACCTTTGTTTGTCAAACTTGTAAATCCAACATTTTCTTTGGGTGCTCTTCTTTCTATAACGTAGCCAACATCCTTTGTAGCTCCTCCAGGGTCGAATATTGGATCATCCACGCTGCCTATGATTATACAATGAGAGTTCCTTGTAGGAATCGCCGGATGTGATGTTTTCTTGTTGATCTTCGTGAAACTCATACATCGATTCAGGTAGCTGATGACTGTTTCAATAGATGCCAGGAACAAAGTACCGAATATCAAGGGTTTTGTTCCATCCTTTCTCACCTCCAAATCATGGAAATCAGTAGAAACAAGACAAACTTCCCCTTGAAAAGGCAATTCGGGTCTGAAACCAAGTGGAGCTGCACCAGAAAGATCTCCATAGTGAATATAAATCTTAGAAGGATGAAAAATCGAAATACCTGTATTCTCTGCAATGGTCTTTGGTATGAGATTCACATCAGGTCCAGATTCACAAAGAGAATCACGAAATTCCACTCCCTTGATTGAGAATGGGGCATCAAACTTCTCAGGATCCTTTGTCTTAGAAAGCGCCTCCAATGGTGGTTTTGATGTCACCATTAGTGTCTTATCTTCCACGTGGTCTGTCTTACATTCAGGGTGGTGAGGAGCTCAAGGAGAAAAATGCTTTGGTTCATCAAGAGGAAGGGACTTATGATCTTTTTTGTCGTCTCCAAAACACTTGAATGAATCGGTAGAGACGAGATCGTCACTAGGGATGGAAAGAGGTTCTCCTTTTTCTTGATGGCTGGCTTCCATGACGTGATGATCCAAAGGAATTTCATTTGATGGCCTCTTTCTAACAAACTTGATGGAGGATTCTCCATCTACTTCACAAGATACCCAATACCCATCATCCATTGATTCATTGAGCTCCTGAAGCATATCATCAATCTCGGTTTGGGAGACAGACGACATATCTTCATCAAAGAGAGGATCATGGATATCTCCGTGGGCATTGTAAGTCGACAAGGTCTCCCAGCAGAATCCTTGTTCCTCTAAACCTTCGCGAATTGATTTGTAGTGCCTGCGAAGTCCTCTTTTGTGGTGGTTCGGAATTGAATTCTGATCCATTGAGGAGAGATCACAAATGTGTTGTGCTTCTCGGCGTTGAGTGGCTCGAGGAGTGTTGTAAAAACCTCCCTCATAGTAGTAATTTCGTTTTATATGATACATATCTTCTGAAATGGAAACAAAATAACCGAGAAATGGCAAATTGCAGAAAAGGGTGTTCTAGAGTCGATTTACCAACCTTTCTTGGGGTTTTGCAGAAAAAGAAACGCGTGCCTTCCCCGGCAACGGCGCCAAAAACTTGATGTGTGGTGTGGTGTGAGGGTTGTCAAGTTTTACCCTAAATGAAATCAATAGCCGCAAGTGCACAGCTGATCGATTGTAGTACTTAGGGATCGAATCCACAGGGAAGGAGGATCTTTTCCTGCAAAAAGCCTTTGAAACAAGTATAAAGTAAGGAAGTCTAGAACCAAACGGTTTTGTGGGGGTTTTGGTAGTGTGTTTAAAATGTAAAAACGAAATCTTAAAAGAAAATACGGGAATTAAATGACCTAATAACTAAACTTAACGAAAATGAATAAAAATGAGAAAAACGGATATTCTAATTGCTTAAATGAAAATCTACTAAAAAGGAAAGACAATATTGAAAAAATCAATAGGAAAGAAGGCGTTGGGGTTCAGGGAAGTTTCTCAGGGGTACGAACGATTCAAAACATTGCTAGAGAGTAAATTTGATAAGATCTTAGCTTAAACTTTTCGAACTGGAGTCACGGACGTATGAATACGTCACTGTCGGGATCATTGACAACTATCTCTCTCAACTCTAACTTGTAGGTTTCCACTCTGGCCCTGGAAGAGAAGAGATGCATTATGTTTAAGACTCGTCCTCATTAACAAATCGCCCATAGGTAGGTTTCCACTCCTATGTTTGTTTTGCTCTCCCAAACTAGATCTGATACCTGATGAACACTTTCGTGTCACCAAGCATCTGGATCAGATTGTAGTTCATGACGCTACTCTCATGCAGTAAAAACGAATTCAGAAGAAAAAGTTCTAAGATTCGGCTCAAAAGCTCATGGAATCCTCATCGAACATATAAATCCCCATCGAAAATCCCTTAATCCCAACAATAAAACTACTCAGACATAATGAACGGAATCAAAAACATAGTATTAAGAAGTATAATAAAAACCGAAATTAAAAAAGAAAGAACAAGGGTTCAAGAGAACAAATCTCTCTCTCCCTAAAAGCTAAAGTAAAAACAATAAGAAAAATATGAGGTAATGATAGATGATGTCGATTAGGGTTCCTAAAACATGTATTTATAGTGCTCAAGACATCTCTGGACGTCACTTAGGGTTTCTTCAAATGAGAGAATCATTGTGGGCTTCAGAAATGGGCTTTTGGGCTCGGAGTTGGCTTGCCGCGGTCGGGAGTGCTGTGACCGCGGGGAATGAGTGGTTTGCCGCGGTCGGGATGCTTCTGACCGCGGGAAATGGCCTGTTGGCCGCGGGTGGAGTTGCTTGCCGGCTGGTTTACGGGACATCTTGCTCTTTGCGTATCTTTTGATTGAACCGTTGGATTGCCAAGCTGTAAAGTGTGCTGGAAAGCTGATACTTCCATCTTTAAGGTCTCCAAATTTGAGCTGGATCAGACGGTGAGAAAGCCTTCAATCAGGGGTGAACTTCTGACGGTTTGACTCTGAGCTGAAATCTGGTTTTCTATCCATTTTGTTAAGCTTTTCCCTAAGTTACCTGAAAAGAGTCTTGGAACTACAAATACTAGAAAAACATAATAAAAGTACTTAAAAGCAATTAAAAACATAGAAAAAGTATTTCAAAACGATCCATAAAAATGGTCAAAATACGGTGTTATCAGGGTTCAAAGGGTTTTCGCAGGGGTTCATGAACTGATCAAAAGACATACAATTCAATAAAGGTAATCATCTAGTGAGGATCCCGAACTAGAATAGACAGATATAAGATTAGCCAACTGTCGTCACCCTAATCATCTAATCACTCAACACAGCAATTAACTTTCGCTCTCATGCTGTGAATAAGATCATGCATTGTAAACAGAATTCATCCATGCTCACGATTCTCTACAGGTAGCTTTCGTCTCCTGTAGCGAATTTGCTCGATCACTTCTAGGTCTGGTAATTCGATACAGCACTCTCGTGGCTCCAATTACTGAAATCAATTTCTAAGCGGCTAGCAACAGAAACAGCATAGTCAATAAGAATGAACGAAGGACTCCTAGAAGATCAATAACCCTAAATCGAATAAAGCATATAATCAAGACATGAAATTCCCTTTGAAAAATCTCTTAAAAACTCAACTGGGAAACTACTCAGACATAGTTGAATTCAACATCAGAGGAATGTTTAGAATTGCAGAGAATTCAAATAGACAGAGTTTAGAAACGAAGAACAGGTTGAAGAAGGAGGGCCGATGGTGCCCCTCTCGGTGGCTCCTCTTCTGGGCGAGCTTCTCTTCTAGGATTCCTAGTGAAAAATGTGGCACACCCTTCTAAACGACTTAAAAGGGGTTTATATAGTGTCTTGAGTCCTCGGGAACGCCTAGGGCTTTGATATGGGCTTCTGAGGCTCGGAATTGAGCTCCCCGCGGTCTAAAATTTCACACCCCCGGTGGATGATGTTCTGGCCGCGGGTGAGCTTTTGACTGTGACGATTTGCCTTCAGTGTATCGACCATATCTGGAGATCTAACCGTTGGATTGTTCTGATTCTACTTGCATTGGAAAGCTGGTTGTCTCTTATATCTTGTGTCAAAATATGGGGATGATCGGACGGTGGAAAGGCCTCCATTGTTTACCAAACCTCCGACAGTCTGAATTTATCCAAAGTTATGCTTTTTACTCCCAAGGGCATTCCTTTTGTCAAAATATCCTGAAAACTTTTTTGAGATTCTAAAACATAGAAATCATTTAAAAACCTTTTAAATTGGGTGAAAACACCTGCATAAGATATTAAAAGTGATCCATAGAAGTAGTCAAAATCAGGTGTTATCAGTGGGCCCAAAACCACCACATCCACCATGAAGACAGTCTGTTGGAACTGTCGAAGTATTGGCAATGACTCGACAGTTCGACGCCTGAAGGAGATTAATAAAAAATATCTCCTGGACATCATCTGCCTATCTGAGACCAAGCAGAACATCGACTACGTCAGGAACTTGGGATGTGAAATGGTTCTCCTCAATTATGTATCGGTTCCTCCTGCTGGTGGTCTTGTAGTATTTTGGAAGCAAAATGTCAATCTCTCTGTTTTTTATCAATCCCCTAATCTTGTAGACTGTTTGGTTCAATGCAATGGTTCTGAATTCTACTTGTCGTTTGTCTTTGGGCACCCAGATCCTAGTTTCCGCAACATTCTCTGGGAAAGAATTGAAAGATTGTCAATAAATAGAAGTGGACCTTGGCTTATCCTTGGTGATTTTAATGAATTACTGGGGAATCATGAAAAATTGGGTTGAAGATTAAGACCAGAAGCCTCTTTTGCTGATTTTAGACGAATGGTGCGAACCTGTGCTTTTACGGACATCAAGACAGTTGGTAATAGATTCTCTTGGGCAGGTCAGAGAGGAACACATTATGTTACCACCTGTTTAGATAGAACAGTGGCGAATAATGAATGGCATTTGAAATTTCCTGCATCAGAAACTCATTTCCTCGATCTTGTTGAATCTGATCATAGACCCCTGGTGACTTTTGTATCAGAAAGTGTAGAAGAACGAAGAGGGCAGTTCATGTATGATGCTCGGTAATGCAATAAATAGGGTTTCAGAGAATCGGTTATTAGAGGATGGGAAAAAGACAGTAATGGAGCTGGAGTTTTACCGTTATCAACGAGAATTGTAAATTGCAGAAAGCGCATTTCTCTTTGGAAACGCAGATATAGAGTCAATGCTCAAGAAAGAATATCTCTTCTCCGTCATCAGATTGATAAAGCTATGACACTTGGGAATGTTACAACTCAAGAAAGGAACAAACTTAAGAAGGATCTTCATGATGGTTATGTTGATGAAGAAATGTTCTGGAAGTTAAAGTGCAGAAATAAATGGTTAACTTTGGGGAATAGAAATACAAAGTTCTATCATTCTGTCACCAAGACAAAGAGGATCCACAACAGTCTGAATATTATCCATGATGAGCAGGGAAATACATCAAGAGGAGATACAGAGATTGGGAATGTAGCACAAAGATATTTTCAGAATCTTTACAGCTCACAACGAACTAATGAAGCAGTATATCAGAGGGTTTTTCAGGGTTTTCACAGGAGAGTTACAGATAGCGTTAATGAAGAACTTACTAAACCTGTGAGTATAGAGGAGATAAAAGATGCTGTTTTCTCAATTGGAGCTCACCGTGCACCGGGTCCCGATGGCTTTTTCAGCATCTTTTTATCAACATTTCTGGAATGATATAAACAGTTCAATCCTTCATGAGGTAAATAAGTTCTTCGAAGATGGAATTCTGGATCAAGCCCACAACCATACAAACATTTGTCTGATCTCGAAAGTTCAACCGCCGGTTACAATGACAGATTTTCGACCAATTTCTCTATGCAATGTGAGTTATAAAATCATCTCAAAAATTTTGGTCAATCGTTTGAAGGAACATCTCGATAGCATTATCTCGGAGAATCAAGCTGCATTTATACCGGGGAGAATGATCACTGACAATGTCATAATCGCTCATCAGCTATACTATGCGCTTAAATCTAGGAAGAGGCAAGCCAACTCCTACATGGCTCTAAAAACTGATATTACAAAAGCTTATGACAGATTGGAATGGATTTTTCTGGAGGAAACCATGAAACATATGGGTTTTGATCAAAGATGGATAAAATGGACATGAAACATATGTGTTTCAAGTGTCAGTTTTTCAGTCCTGGTAAATGGTTCTGCAAAAGGATTTATCCAACCTGAGCGTGGACTTAGACAAGGTGATCCATTGTCTCCTTATTTATTCATTTTGTGTGCAGAGGTTTTATCACACATGATGAATCTAGCTGCATCAGAGAGGAAAATACAGGGAATAAAACTCAAAGGAACTTGTCCGGTGATAAATCATCTCTTATTCGCTGATGATTCTCTTTTCTTTTCCCTTGCAAATCCGAAATCAGGGAAGGCAATAAAATCAGTTTTGTCTTTGTATGAAGAAGCTTCTGGTCAAGCCGTGAATCTGAATAAGTCTTCAATAACTTTTGGAAGCAAGGTTAGATCCCAGATTAAAACTCGTATGAGAAGAATTTTGGGAATACATAATGAAGGAGGGAATGGTAAATATCTTGGAATACCAGAACAGTTTGGTAATAAGAAGACATAAATGTTTAAATATATCATCGAGAAGGTGCAAGAGAAAACTCAAGGATGGAATAAAGGATTTCTTTCTCTCTGGAGGAAAAGAAGTTTTATTAAAATCTGTAGCTCTTGCAATGCCAGTCTACTCTATGAATGTCTTCAAGTTACCTAAAGGAATTTGTGATGAAATCAGTTCTGTTTTGGCTAAATTCTGGTGGGGGGCAGGAACTGATAAGAGAGGAATGCACTGGTTTGCTTGGGATCGATTAAGTCTTCCAAAAGAAGAAGGAGGTATGGGTTTTAGAGATATTGAAAAGTTCAACCTCGCCTTATTGGGTAAACAGATTTGGAAATTGATGCAGAAACCTGATTGTTTGATGGCAAGATTAATCCATGGCACATACTACAAGGATGGTAATATTCTTACAGCTAAGCTAGGAAAGAAAAATTCTTATATTTGGAAGTCTCACCTCCAAGGACGTGATTTAGTGAAGCAAGGCTTAAGATATGTGATAGGAGATGGATCAACAATAAGTTTATGGTTGCATCCATGGCTCCCTACTCATCCTCCAAGAGCTCCGATCCCAAGAAACAATCAAGCTACTCACGGAATGGTTAGTGAACTCTTTAACGACTCACGAACAGGCTGGAATGAGGAGAGAGTAAGAGAATTGGTGAGTAATGATGACATAGAAGAAGTTCTAAAAATCAACCTTTCCCGTGACGCAACAACTGATCTGTTAGGCTGGCATTACAACAAATCTGGTATATATACGGTGAAATCTGGGTATTGGCTTGCCACTCACCAATCAACAAATCAAAGAATTATTCCTCCATCGGGTGATGTTTCTATCAAATCGTCCATATGGAAGATAAGAACTGCGCCAAGGATAAAACATTTCTTATGGAGATTAATTTCTGGAGCTTTGGCAACTGGGGAGGCTCTCAAGAGAAGGCACATAAGTCAGAACTCTATATGCCCTAGATGTTGTCAGGAAGAAGAAACGACGAAACCCTTGTTCTTTGATTGCTTATATGCTCAATCTTTATGGAGAGGATCAGGGATTCCAAATACAGCCATTTTTGATCCTACAATCAGTCTGGATTCAAAGGTGGTGGTTTTATTTTCAAACCATGCCACATCAATGTCAAGACAGACTCATCAACTTGCTTTATGGATTCTTTGGAGATTGTGGAAGAGTAGAAATACTCTGATTTTTGAAAGGTATAATATACCTTGGGACCAGCTTCTTAGATATGCAAAAAACGATGCAAGAGAATGGCTAGATAATGATGATTATATTGAATCATTTCAAGACAACAGAAGAATCTCGGATGGACAAGTTCACAATAATCTTTCTCATCAATGGACTCCACCACCAGCAGGATGGATCAAATGCAACTTTGATGGCTCTTTTGTCCGTGAAACCAGACTTTCAAAAGCAGGATGGATTATTAGAGATTGTAGAGGAACATATCTAGGTGCAGGTCAAGCGAGAAATCAAGCACATTCAAGCGCTTTAGAGGTGGAATTTCAGGCTCTGATTAACGCTATGCAGAACTGTTGGTGTAAAGGATATCGAAAAATGATCTTTGAAGGAGACTGCAAGGTTTTGATGGATCTTATCAACAACAACACTCTTGACTTCAGTATGTTCAACTGGATTAGAGAAGTCAGGTTTTGGAAATCAAAATTTGAAGATTCAAAATTCATTTGGATCCCAAGAAGAAGCAACGTTCCGGCGGACATTCTTGCTAAACAAAGTCTTCAGGATAATAATTCCTTTGTCTTTCATAATTATGTACCTCAGGCAATTTCAAATGCCTTACATTGTGATTTTATTTCTATCATATAATAATAAAGCAGATGTTAAAAAAAATATACAAATATTACTAAAATGTAAACTTTTTAAATTGCTATGTAAATTAAAATTAATGGTTTATTTTAAATTATTTTATTAATTTTCCTAAACTACTATATTACAAAACATAATCATACAAAATTTATAGAGTTTATTATTAATATTTTATTTTGTACACACTCTAAAAACTAATGTACATATATTTAGAAACCTAACTATATTTATAAGTCTAATAATTTTGCTTATTACTACTTTTTATTATTTTATAGTGAAATTCTATTATAAAAACATACATATAAAAAAATATAATTATAAACATCCTTTCGATTAAATATGAACATTAAATGAGGTATTTTGATAAGTTATCGATAAGTCTGGTTTGGTTTAATATTTTTATTTCTTTGGTGGTGGGAAGAATTTTTTTTTTTCTTTGAAGTTGTACTAAGTCCTACAGTCTCATTCTTTTATATTGACTCTATATATATATATATATACATATATAAGGAGTCATAATTTTTTTTCTTAAACATACTAAAAATGAGTTTATTTAAGGGTTGTTTTGAAAATAAAGACGTTTTTAAGTTTTAATTTGAGAAAAGGGTAGTTTTAAGTTTTAATTGGTCGGGGTTGGGATATATTTTCGTAATGGCAAACTTACCCTTCTTTCTGAGAGAGAGAGACAGTGCAGTCTGTTCCTTAGAGAGAGACAGACTCAGAAAATACCGTGGGTCCCAGGCGAAGTCTACGTCCGGGCGCGTAACAGGCGGGAAGAGAGCACTCACGCGCGTGATTGGGTCGTTTTTTGGGCCCGATGTCGAATTTGGGAATGAAATTCCCAAAAACCACCTTTCTGGGCCACGGTTATGGGCCGGAAACTACCCAACTAATTACACGAAAAACTACCTTTCACATTCTCTTTTTAATTTTGGCGGGAAAATTGTGGTTAATTAGAGATAATGGAGATAAATTGGTAAAACTAAGAAACAAAGTACCCTAACCAAATTAGAAACCCTAGTTTCCCTTTCCAGAAGATGTTGAAATTGAAGGGGAAATTATGCGATGATCAAGAGGACAACAACCACGGTTAGTAACTTAATCCTATTATTGTACACCCATAGATTTGTCATTGTTATTTTCGATTTTTTTTTGGTCTGGTGTTCGCTATTTGCCAGTAGTTTTTTATAGATATGGTGTTCGCGAATTGCAGTGGATGCGTTCATTCTTGTTATGGCGGAAACGTGGATAAGGTACTATACAGGAGAATGGGATTTCAAAATGGACATATCTCGTCGTGGAAGGTGCATAAATTGTTAAGATGTGTCCGGACCAGATGATTTGAGAAATCTGATTGCGCATGAGTTCGGATTAGACACGAGAGTTATTTCGGTGGAGATTTCCTACTGGTTTGATGATGTTCTAGCTGAGCTTAATGGTGATGGGAGTTGTCCATGTGTAATAGTTACTCTTCGAGAGTATAAATTCTACCTTTCGCTGCATAAGTCTGACAAGTCTGTGAATTTATTTGTCACATTCAAGGAGTCAGTAAATGGTGAAATGGTGAGATTGAAACGGAAGGAAAGTCTTGAAGTTCAAATTGCGAGGGAACGGCGAAAGTCCTTAGGGCCAACAAACTTCATTGCCTCTTCTTCGGCTGAGTCTAGACAACCCGATGATGAAGCAGATGATGAAGATATCGATGATTGTTTGCTGATAGCACATGCCGAGAAAGTAGAGGCAGAGGCTGCAATGAACACCTCCAAAGGTGTACAACCTGAAGCTGTCTCTGTAATCCATCCTCCAATGGGATTAAAAATGTCCCAGGAATCAGAGAAAGTAGCGGCTAAGGCCAGCACTAACACCTCCGTTAATGTAAAACCGGATGTTCCAAGTCACGCTGTCTCTGTTCACCACCCTGAGTTGGAATTAAAAATGTCCCAGGAATCAGATGAGGCGAGAGATTCGGAAGAGAAGGAAGCTGATGATGTTGACGATGCAGAATACCGATCTGATGATGATTATGATCCGGATTATGATTTTGACTGGTGGAATGATTACGTACTAGCAGATGGTAAGGGTTTCCATTCTAAACCTGGATTTGATGAGGATAAGGATGACTCTGGTAGTTCAGGCGGTTGTGGAAGTACTAGCGGAAGTGAGCCGAGTGATTCAAACCATATGGACAACTCCATTGTCTTAACGGAGAGTCCTATTCATTTTCCTGGAAGAAAGAGGACTGTATGTGAGAATGTTCTGGCTCCCCATGGAGATGATGATGATTTTGTGCAGACTCCGACGGGTGATGTCAGTTGGGGGCGTCAGAATGGCGGTGCAGAGCTGAAGAAAGCGATTAAATGTACAGAACTATATGGATTTCCGGATGTGGCACCAGTCTCTGATGAAATGGCAGGGGATTTCGATGAACTTGATTTGTCAAATGAAGATGGAGAGATATGGGTTGGAAAAAAGTTCAGGAACAAGGAACACTTTAAAATCACGTTGGCCATCAATGCGCTGAAGAATATAGTGACGTTCGAATTCAAAAAGCATGCGAAGAAGTCCACAGTCGCCGAATGTCCATCAAAGATATGTGATTGGAGAGTGTTGGGGGGTCAAGTTGGCGAGTCGGCATTGTATGAGGTGAGGAAGGCGTGTTTGAAGCATACATGCCACCCGGATACAAGAAAGAAATTTTCTAAACATGCTACTTCTAAAGTCATGGCAGCTCTGCTGAAGTCTAAGTATGAGAATGCAATAGTTGGGCCACGTGCGAGTCAGCTACCTGCGATTGTTCTCTCCGAATATAATATTACAGCCTCGTACTGGAAATGTTGGAAAGCTAAGGAGCAGGCTATATACTCTGCTCACGGAACAGAGGAGACTTCTTTCAAATTATTACCGATTTACCTCCATGTGCTCAAGTATGCTAACCCCGGCACCATAACGCATTTGATAACCGAGAGCGAGAGAGATGCAAAAGAAGGAAAATGTATTACCAGGTTTAAGTCCGTATTTATGGCATTGGCTGCGTGTATATCTGGATGGAAACATTTGAAACAAGTACTTGTTGTTAATGGGACTCACCTCACTGGTAAGTATAAGGGTTGTCTATTAACGGCCAGTGGACAAGATGCTAATTACCAAGTATTTCCAATAGCGTTCGCCGTTGTTGATGCAGAGTCTGACAAGACGTGGAGGTGGTTCTTTGAGAAGTTGTTAGAAATTATTCCAGATTCCTCTGATCTTACTATTATCTCGGATAGGCACGGTGGAATTGCCAAAGCTAAAAAGAAATGGTATCCACAGTCACACCACGGTGCATGTCTTGTCCATATCCAGAGAAATGTTCACGGTAAATTCAAAGGTTCCGGTCAGAAAGGGTTGGTCGGAAAGGCTGGAGAAGCGTTCACAGTTTCTAATTTCAAGAAACTATACGCAAGGCTGAAGGATGTTGATTATGGTTGTTGGGAGTACATGGAAAAAATCCCTCTTGCGCTGTGGACTAGATCACACTTTTCTGGTCAGAGGTATAATATGACCTCCAGTAACATTGCAGAGTCTCTGAACAATTCACTATTAGCTCCAAGAGACAGTCCAATCGTTGCAATGCTAGAATTTATCAGGCGAATGTTAAATAGGTGGCTTGAATGCAGAAGAGAGACCATTCAAAAGCTGGATGGTGACATTACAGAAGAGGTTGACAAGTTAATGAACCTGCAGCAGCAAAAATCTGCTGCACTATCGGTTCAAGGCATTTCTTTGTGGGAGGTTGAAGTGAGTTCTGAGTTCGGTGTACGGAGGCTTGTTGATCTGGAAAACAAAACATGCTCATGTCTAGAGTTTCAGACATTGAAATACCCTTGCCGACATGCAATGGCCGCGGCTAGGCTTCGCCAAGTGGAATACAGCAGTTTGGTTGATCCAATTCTTAAGAAATCAATTTGGAGTGCAACAGTTTCTGGCAAAATCCTACCAGTGCCCGACCCTAACGACATTCGTATCCCAGCAGAAGTGCGTGACCTTATTATTATGCCACCTAAGGAAAAGCGTCCATCAGGAAGGCCTACGACGAAGAGAAAACTTTCAGCAGGAGAGTATCCTCAGGTTAGTGTACACTAAACATATATTTTTTTCCCAGTGATACTGATTACTGATTAATGATTACTGATATACGCTGTTGCAGGTTGCGAAACAAAAGAAACCAAACAAATGCTCGAGATGTGGAAATCCCGGCCATAACCGGGCAAAATGCAAGGAACCATTGGGTTGACCGGGTGTGGCTTTTGTGTGTGTCATGTTGCTTTTTGTGTGGGGATGTTGCTTTGTTTTTCGGGTTTGTTTCTAGCGTACACTATGTTTCCCTCCCTCTATTTAAACTTGGAAAGGCATGAACTATGTTATATTTGTTATGAAATTAATGATGTTTACTGGACAGGGTGTACACAGTGCGTACACCCTTGTCGGTGGACACAGTTTGTGGACACTGTGATCTCGCTTTGTTTTTCGGGTTTGTTTCTAGCGTACACTATGTTTCCCTATATTTAAACTCGGAAAGGCATGAACTATGTTAAATTTGGTATAAAAATGATGATGTTTACTGGTCAAGGGTGTACACCCTTGATGGTGGACACAGTTTGTGTACACTATGATGGTGGACAACATAGGCAAGTTTACATCATATAGTGTATTTGCATTATGGCTTATTTATCAGTTTACATTTATATGGTGACGCATATAAATTTATGTGTATGGACGTTAGGGGTTATGTTTAGGGTTTAGGGTTTAGGGCTTAGGGTTTACGATGTAGGGTTTTGGTATCAAAATAATTTTCAAAGACATGGTTCTGGATCAAAATAATTATCAAAGACATGGTTCTATAGCAGAGAAAGAAAACATTATGAAAGACATGGTTCGAATAAACAACGGACAATGATCGTGTCTTTGAATTGAAATTGTAGGATAGGAGAGCTCGAATAAACGTTTTTTTCAAAAAGCAAGTCATTACGATTTTGAAAATTGCTTTAATGAAACCAGTGTATGAGGAATAAACGCGACCCAAAAAAATCAAATTAGAAACGACAAAAACTAATTAAGTACCTTTTTTTAAACCTGTTGCACCGTTTGACCGACTCGTTTCCCTTCTTTAGTTTATAATGTTTTTCCTGTCGTCCTCTATAAAAACTGTCCCCTGCCTTCTTCTTTAGTGAAACAAGTTTCCGGAGACAAAAAAAGTTAATAACAGAAAAAGTTAATTACACAGAAACTTAATATTTACTTTCTAAAAATGTACTCTGCCAAAGTGATATCATTGCAATTGAAGGAAGTAGAGAGGAAAAACAGTCCATGTTTCAGTACAGGTATTTGATGGTTCATTTGAAAACAGGGGATTAGTTTAGTTTTAGTTTTTCAGGATCGGTCTTTTACATCGTCTACCTAATTAGTGTTTTGCCGATTTCATTAGGACCTGTGGGTGAGGACTTGTATCACTGGGAAGCTATCATAACGGGGCCTAAAGGTTCACCCTATGAGAATGGTGTTTTCAAACTAGACATTCACTTTCTGCTTGACTACCCTTTCGCGCCTCCTAGGGTAAGGATTGAAGCATATCATTGCTTTCTCAAATTGCTGTATTTTTAGGGTTTAAGATTTAGTCAATAAAGATTTCAATTACTAATAACACTGATTTTTTTCAGATGATGTTCAAAACAAAAGTCTATCACCCAAACGTTACAACTTATAGGAACATTTTTCTGAAGATGTTGAACCCAACTCACTTCAGGACCAACAACAGCATCAATGATGTATTTTTACATATGAAAGAAATAAATCGTTATTGTGTTTTATGGAATATAATATTAATTCCGTTTAAATAAGGGATTAACTGTGTTTACATGTATATGTAATCAGGTACTGACGGAAATACACCAAATGTTAACTGCCCCACAAATAGGGGATGGACACTTTTTTGTTGAAGAAATTGCTAGGATTTACGTGGAAGACATGGCTGCTTTTGAAACCACTGCACTTGCGTGGACGGTGGAGCACGCCGGAGGAGCATAAACTCCTTAATTGTACTTTTAATTATGTTTGTTGAATTGTGTATTATGTTTTGGAAAAAAATAAGACCTCTATTTTGTTTGTTGGAAACATTATGACTTCAAATTAACTTTTTAATGTGGTTTTTATGTTTAGGATTTGATAAATTGTCGAAGCATAAATTGTCGAACGATTTCATGAAACATAAGTCATCGAATATTAATTCCAAGATTGTTCATTACATACTAAAATGGAAATATATGTGTACACTTCATATAGTGTACACATACTAGTGTACACATACTAGTGTACACTTTCAAAGGTGTACAGCATAAACTTATTTTTAAAGCATTTCGCAGATACGCCTAGCACACCAATATATGAAGCAACCATTGCAAAGTACTCGGATCTCAGGTTCAAAATGATCAAATGCACAATCAGGCAGCTTGATGACGTTGTCGTTTGGATATGAAAATGAGTTTGAGTACGTATCCATGTATGCAGTTCCGTAATATGAAATCTCAAGAATTAACTCCTCACCTAATTGTTGCACGAGCTCTGACTGTAGACTTCCGTGATGCGTTGCCAACAGTTGCAATGTTTGGCTTGCGAAACAAGGGTCACCCAAGCAAACGCTGAACATGGCCGACGCCAGGGTGGAGAGAGCGTTGGTGGGATCATTTGGTTCCAGCATCGTCCTACTTGCAATGAGATCTGCGCCTCTGGTTGCAAGTCTCAGGCCTTCCCAGTATCTTGCCTCAGGGTTTCCACTCGCCAAACATTTCAGAAAGAATGGGCGTCTTTCCTTTCCAGGGCATATGTCGCTGGGGACACAGCAAAGGGCATAAATGTTGGAAGCTTTGAGGACATCGTCGGTGAAAACAAGCCTGAGGGTGCGCTTTCCAGCGCGCACAAATGGTCCGAGTCACCAAAATGCTTCGCTGCCGAGCCTCTTGAGGATTTCGATAAGAATTTCATCAGGCAAGTCTGGGAGCGACATGTTCGGTTTAGGGTTTGTTATGTTTGGTTTAGGGTTTCTTTTCGCTGGAAAGGAGGCAAGTTTTGTTAAGACATAGCAAAATCATCATATATGGACTTCACTGGTGTGTGGTTGGGGGGTGGAGAATTTATTATACGGTCGAAAATAATATAATAGTGAAACAACAATGCATTACTTAGACGATGATGTTTTAGGGTTAATAGTAAAGAAACTAGCTGAGGATGATTCCTATCATCTTGGCCCCTTTATTCGCGCAGGAAAACGTGGAAGAGCCATCGCGTTGACCGACGACGTGTTACGCTCTGCAGACATCTCTCGATTGGTTGACACACCGCTCGACGTATCCCCTAGGAGCCTTTACCGCCCATTCTTTGAGCGTTGTCTTGGCGCCTGTAATCCACGAGCTATTTATTTCGAAGCCATTAGAGTTGCCGTGAGTGAGCAAAGATTGTATTCAGCGATTACAATGCTTAACCGACTTGTCCCATGTGATAAACATGCTACTTTCGCATGTGCCATGTTTGAAATTTGCGTCGGTCGTCCACGAAGGGCTAAAAAACTCCTCAACGATGTATTCACTCACCACGTCCCTTATGCCGCTTATGAAAATGAAGCTGTTAGCGCACGCCGTTATACGTCACGTATGGGAGTTCGCACTGGGGCCGTTTGAAGATCCGTGGGGTGGCCTTTGGACCTTCCCCATCACACTACAAGAAGAACCTATATCGGAGTGTGTAGATGACCATTACGATGGCTCAAATACACCAGACTGCGAGTATTGTCTTCTACAATGCACGGCTCTGCGCATAAGATATTTACTTTAGTTTAGTTATTTTATTTGCAAGTACTAGTTTAATTTTTGTAAGAAATTTAAGGTGGAAACTAAGTGAACATCACTTTTCTCATTATTGTAACAAGTAGCTACTAAGAACTTAACTAGTTGTAACAATGTAACTAGTACTTTAATTTCTGTAGTTGGTAAACATCACTTCACAAACTTATTGTAATATTACTTCTGTTCAACTACACGCTAATTGTCTTACCATTAACTGTTACTCAACTACAACTACCCATCGAATTCAATATATAGTTTCATAAAATTGCGAAGAAAATTCACCCTACACAAACCCTATATCCTTCCCAAAAATGCCAGATTTACCAGATTTACCAGATCATATTTTCGAAATCATTGTCAAGAAAGTTGCTGAGTCTGACTGCATCTACCTTGGACTGATTATTCTGGCAGGGACCCGTGGTAGAGACATTGCGTTTAGCGCGGAAGTACTCAGATCGGCATACCTATGGACATTGCATGACACACCATCTCGGATATACCCTGGTGGAGTATATCGGCCTTTATTCCTGCGCTGCTTAGCGTCGAAAAATCCACGGGCCATATTGGTCGAAGCTATAATATTCGTGTCAACAGAGGAGAAGATCTATACCGCCATCAGGATGCTAAATAAGCTCGTTCCATCAGACCTCTATGCCACTTACGGCTGTGCCATTTTGCAAATGTGCGTGGGTCGCCCTAACAGAGGGAAAAAACTTCTAAAGATGGTTTTCAGGTACCACTATCCTCATGATTCTCGTGAAATTCTTGAAGTCGTCGAAGATTTAGTATATTTATTCTGGTCATTTTGCCCACGTAATAAACATACATACGAGAAAACGTTCAGGTACCCTAGTCTCATTCATGAAGACTACTCTGCGTCGTGCGAGGTGTATCACGAGAATGTGCATTACATTGTTAGATGTGAAAATTGTTATCTTAGATGTTCGGCAGAAAAAATAGGTAAAATGCTATAGTATCGATGTGCTATTGTTACATGTTGTGGTTATTTCACTAATAAATATGAAGTTTAAATACAGCCTTATGTCTAAAAGGGTTTACAATCCCATATACCAATGTTGGTGTACGTTTACGAACCCGTATACCAATGTTAGTGTACGTTTACGATCCCGTGTAGATGTTAAAATTGTTATTTTAGATGTTCGGCAGAACGCTTTGCAAAAATGCTTTAGTATCAAAGTGCTTTTGTTAGATGTTGTGGTTATTTCAAAAATAAATATGAAGTTTAAAAACAGCCTTATGTCCAAAAATTGTTTACAATCCCGTATACCAATGTTGGTGTACGTTTACGAACCCGTATACTAATGTTGGTGTACGTTTACAAACCCGTATACCAATGTTAGTGTACGTTTACGATCCCGTATTCATCGCTCTTTAAAAAGGTGTAATGTTACTTTATTTTCAACCTGTAGGTGTACGTCTATAGGTATACTGTAATAGGTGTACATAAATAATTACAGTGAATAGGTATAGTGTAATATGTATACTGTAATAGGTGTACATAAATAATTACAGTGAATAGGTGTACATAATTAATTACTGCCCTAGACGAAATGAAATCCTGGCACTTTCATTTATGTATTTCGAATGGCTTAATTCTCCATATTTTATGTAAATGGTAAGAGCTATGATAAAATCAACATAAGTATAAAAAATATCATAAATCAACATAAGTACTAAAAAACGAAAGCAGACAAGCAATTTCAAAAACATCAGTTGTAGTTCGGAACACTAAGACAACATAAATAATTAACGACACACGAATGCAACCAAATACTAAGATTACGGCTTTCACCAATCGAGCATGACCGGCCAGCTTGGAAGGACGTTCCTAATGAAGCGGAAGAACCTTTGGGTCTCTTGGGCCCAGAAACAGGTTGTGCACTTTGGCTGCTTAAAGTCTTCTCTAAACCACTGGAGCCAGTAATTGATAACCCCACATTGACAGGTGTACAGCGCAAGGAATCTCGGATGAAAGGCAGCCGCTTTCTCAGTGAAGTCCACTGGCAAATCGAAATTCCATCCGTGTGGAACATCGGCCAGCAACAACCGGCTCAACCTCCTCCGGTTTTGCACCGTGAGCCTGCCCAAATACTCCTCTGCACGGACGAAGTCTTTCGGCACAGCTCTGAGCCACATCCCGTACACAAAAAGGGCTCGGTCGTAGCCTCCCTCCGCAGCAGCCCTTATCAATTCCACGCCTTCACCATCGTGGAAGAAAAAGTAGGCTTGCATCCCCCTGTCGAAAATAACCCATGGATTACCCGCGTCATAGAATCTCCTCATCATCGCTGGATAATGTGGAACCGCCGCTGGTTCATGAACGATTTCGGCGGGATCAATGGCTCGATAGAAACCCCTGCTTGTGCCGATACGGTTGAAGCGAGAACAAACAGCACGGAGGCGGGCTATTTCCCTTATAGTTGGGTTTGTAGCGGCCAGAATTTGTTCCAGCAATTCATCAGGGAGTGAGAGAAGATAGGAAAAAGCACCATCACCACCTCTGTTTCTCCTTCGAACCATCGTTTATTTCGGTGAAAAGAGAAAAGATAAGAAAATGTAATGAGGAAGAAGAGATAGGATTGAAAATGGTTTGAAAGAGGAAGTTATGATGGTTCTAAGTAGGCAGTTATGGTGAAGGGATTGAATTTAAAGAGGTAGTAGTGCGGTTTTAATAGAGCCGAATAGATGTCTTTGAAGAGAGACGTTGAAAAGAGACGAAAATGTGTCTTTTCGTTTACCGCCAAAATTAAATTACCACAATAAATACAGAGAATTACCAAATAAAAGCAAATTTCACCATTAAACTTTTTATGATATCTGAGACAATAGTATTAGTATACCACAATACATTTATGATATCTGACACAATACTATTAGTATTTATGATATTATCGAAATTTCATTAACAACCCAGCCCTTTTTGTATTTGTTGGAAACTAAATTTCTTGTCATCATTACAGACGTTTTCTCAACATCACGTTACCCGAGATATAGAGTACAGATTGTCCACATAGACGAAATCATGCATATTTTAAAAATATGCGTACAGAAATAGGTAAGGTGACACTTTTAATAAATAATGTCGTTTGTATATCCATCTTCTTTGAAAATTCCCACAAAAGAGATAATGTCGTTTGTATACTCAAATATATAATATGTGATAAATGTAACATTCAGGTGTACAAATTTAGGTGTACATATTGAGGTCTTCTTTTTTTTTTTTAGTTATTAGGCGTACAAAGAGAGTTAAACTGAGACTTTAAAGATATAAGAGAATGGTTCTCGAGAAAGTGAAACTACCACACACCGAAATTAAATAAAGTCAACACAATTAAAGTATACATAGATAGAAAGGAAAACAAAGTACACCTACATACATACATACGTAGTAGGCCTAAATAAAAGATTAAATCATAAAGTACGAAATATGGAATCTAATCGATTACACACCAAGGTGTACACACCAAGGTGTACACAACGCAGGTGTACACACCGAAAATTGTCACCATTCTTCCATTGACGGCCCAGAACGCGCTGCATACCAAACAAATACGAAGAACTTTTGCGTTTCCTGTGCCCAGAAACACGACGTGCACATGCTTGGCCCCTTTAACAATTTGTCATGCCAATCAAGTTGAGCATTGGCAACACCACAGCGACAAGACCAAAGTGTGGCAAACTGAGCATTGGTCTCAAATCTCCTCCTCGAAAACTCTTCAGGCAAATTAACATAACCACGCTCACCTCCATCAATAATTTTCCGAATTATTCTCCTCATTGCCCCCCTGCTTAGTTTTGAAAGATACTCTAAACCCACGGGGTCTTCGACCACTGCTTTCATGTACATGCCATACATGTAAATACCTGTTTCGTATCCCATATCTGTAGATTCCTTGATGAGTTTTATGCCACCTTTGTCTCCACGGCAGAAGTAGTCTTGCATCCCCTTCATGAACAGCAAACCAGGATTGCGTGCGTCATACATCCTCCTCAACAAGTTGGAAAATTCCCAAAACGCGATAAAAGGCATATCGAAATCTTCGGGAATAGGCATCTCCAATTCCACGGGATCAACCAATGCGAGAAAATTATTGGTTAAAGTGCAGGCCTGGAACCGTTTGCAAACTTGCTTCAATGTGAAAATTTGTTGGACGGAGTAGCAACTGTATGCGAGAACCTTCTCCAATAGTTCGTCGGGAAGCGCCATCAGAGGGGATTGACAATCATGGATATCCGCATCACATCGCCCTCTCTTTGGTGCCATAGTTAATTTGTGAGGTTCAATTGTGATGAAAACGGTTGTTTATGGAGATGGAATAACTGCGGTTTAGGATTTGTGAAGCGGAACGGTTCTTTATGTTGCATATATATAATAATAAAATAAGCTCACTAATTGAGCGAACTATGTTAAATGCGGTTTCCGTTAAGATTGTAAATGAGTTTGTAAAATTATTGCATAAACCAAAAATTTCCTTGTTGTACACCCAGTTGATGTACACCTAAATGGATATTGGTGGTGTACAGGTACATATTTCGGCTGGAACAAAGTATTCACACACCAATTAATAAATACTAAAATAAAGTGAAGTATAAACAAATTTTTCTTTATGTACTCCCATTTGATGCATATTGGTGTACAACTAAACGCTATTAGGTGTACGGAAACGCAATTATTAAAGTAAACTAAATTATAACCACACTAAATAATTGACACACCATTTAATAGATAGTAAAGTAAACTAAAGTAAAATAAATTATAATCATATAAATTATCAAATAAACCCACATCCTAAACATTATAAAACACATAATCCAACAAATAACCCTTCCTTAAATTGTCAAGTTCAACATTAAACTTCAACATTCGTCCTAAGCGTTGGCAATAGCCGGATTCCCGACAAACTCTTTGTATGAGTCGATGGCGTATTTCTCCCTTAACCTGTCAACGTCATCGTCCGTTATCAAAGCCATATCCTCCACTCCAAGCCCTGCAGCATGCATCTCTAAGAATTTGGCCGCACATGGCCCACAGTCACCGGATCTTTTGTTCTGATATATGCCCTCCAAACGACTCCATGTGTAAGGGGTGCTGCGTAGGCCTTCCGTTAATTTGCTATCCAAATAACGCTTCAATATAAATGGCATACTTTGACACACGGGCGCCAGATACTGCTCCACAGCCGCTTCATCATTATGACTGATGAATGAGTCCAAAATCTTTATGTTGCCCGTTTTAAAGTCAATTACAAGGCCCACCCAATGCTCAGACCCCCAGTTCATCGGGACGTATACAACATCCACAAACCGTATAAACATTTGCCTCTGCTGCTGATTAGCCCACTTTGCTGGTTTTCCCAATACAATGCCCTGAATGGTTTTCCCCCAGTCATACTGATTTTTGTCTCGCGATATGAAATCGTTGTAGTAGTTGTCGATGATGGATATGAACAAGGTGTCTACAAATGCTACCCTGTCTTTCAAGTAGATTTCCCCTCTACGTCTCCAAAGCATGGCCATTATGACTTGCATGTGCTGACGAATAACAAAACATAAATAACATATATTACAGATAATTAAAGATTGAGTAAGTACTAACTATAACTATATACTCACCATCGTGTTAACCCACTCAGTAGGCTTCGCAATTTGTAGGAAGAATTGATTGTTCACAGTATGATCAGTGACAATGCAAAAGTCGCTGTAATGAGAGCAATTGGTAATTGATTAGAATGAAAGTTTAAGGATAAATTGCTTTCAATACGATATAACTTACATGTTTCTTTCACGCGATAATAACTCGTGAAATGCCTTGAAGTGGTCTTGTTCAACGGTTTCGAGTGGTTTGTACGCAGCTTTCGATCTGGATACAAATAGAGCTTTCACCTTTGAATCAGCGGTGTAAATATCTCAAATCTTGTCCGACCGTACACGTGCGCGTTTTCCTCTACCTCTTCCTCCTCTTCCTGTTCTTCTTCCTCTTCCTCCTCTTCCTGTTCCTCCACTTTTTCTCCTTACACCAGACGATCCCTCAACTTCTTGTGGGGGTTTAGGAGTACAAGGGGTCTTCTGCGAAGCATCACTTGCATCCTCAGGCGCAGTATGGTAATCTTTCCCCGCTAATGAGTCGTCCTCATTAGCCACAGCCTACAAACCACCGTAACAATAAAGCATATAACATATCAATCGTATACCTAGCGTATACTTAAACACTACTGTATACACATCCATATCATATGAACAACTTTAATGTCTGACCTCTGCATCCTGCGCATCTGTCTGCGCTTCATGTTTCTTATATGCGTAGCTCAATGGGTGAGGAGTCTGAGGTTTGTATACTACTAAGGGGCCTGACACCAAATTTTTTCTACCACCATCCACCTGAATAAGTCATAAATAACATAGCACAATACACCCACGTTATGAAACTTAATAGAGTCAGCTGCTGACTAAACAATTAGCTCACCTCGTTGAGGCCAGAAGGTGGATCTTCATCCGGAATGACGAAGTAAGGAGGTGGACGAGTTGTTCTTGAATTGGCTTGTCCCAGTTCAGGGGTCATCGTCGGAGCTTTTGGAGTCTTCAAGTACGCATGGTCCCTGGGAGAATAATGGTCCCCGCCGTAGTAAGTAGATGTCCCTTCTTCATCATCTCTTTCTTTCTGGTGTACACCATCTTCGGGGTGTACACCATCATTATGGCGTACGCTAGACTGTGCCCCATCATAACCTCCTTCTTCACCTCCATCTTCGGCTTCGACTGCATCTTCATCCGGTTTTGATCCATCTTTTTTTGTGTGCTGTCCTTCGTCATCCTGTTCCCCTTCTTCTTTTGACTGGTGTACATCGTCATCTTCTTCGTCCTCTTGGTATACGCCCAATCTCTTGTCCAACTCGGTCTTAATGTCACGAAGGAGCAAAGTATTCTGACGTACTATCCATCTTTTAAGCTCTTTAATCGGTCCACTTTCAGGGGATTCATCTTCCGATAGATTAGAAGAGTTCTTGCCCCTGCCTCTCTTCCTCTGCATGGGACGTTTTTCAGTTTGATGAGTTTTCTGTTTCTTCTTCGGTCTGGTGGATGGCTCAGGTTCCTGTGCATTGGTAACCTCGTCCTCTGCATCACTAATATCCACGATTGGGGCCGGTGCCACTGCAAAATCCGAAGGTGTGAATTTGTACCCCTCTGCCATGAGTTCCTGCATGAATGCAACTTCGGCATCCTCTACCTCATCTCCCCAACGCAATTCATTCTGTTGGTCATTCTCACCATCATCCAGTACCATCTGTTTCACAGACAACTAAGACAAAAAAATACAATTGCAAAATTACCAACCAAAATGACAGAGCACTTATCTTTTAAGACAAGTACTACAAAATAAGACTACAAATAGTACTATATATAGTACTACAAATAATTTACCAGAGGGTCGGATTCCACGGCATGTATGTCCCCAAGATGCAACAGTGTGATAACGTTTTGACAGCCTTCGGGATCTTCAAGGAATGTCTTCAAGTTATCAGGTTGAGGAATTTTAGAAACCAACATTGGTATACATTGGAGGGCCATGAGTTGTAGTGATAGAGGGATTCCATAGCATGCACTGGTTTTCTGTTTAAGTTGACGGCGCAATCGTGTTACAGGATTCTCCCTTTTCTCGGCATCCGTGATTGCCTCGGAGCTTGAAAACGAGATACTGTTTTGTTAAAGGATACCCTCCCCCATGGATACAGCATGAACCTATCCAAGTCAGTCAGCATCTCAACGTATTTCTCGGTGAGGGCCAGATTTTTGCTATTGCAAAACAGAACACCGTCGACAAGAACGATTAGGGCCAATGGAAGCCGTTTCCAGCGGGGTAGATCCGGGTCCTTTAGCATTTCAAGCACATCAAACACGTTCATCGCCTTCGCTCTTCCGAACAGGTCTTTCCAGATTCCTGTTTTTCCGACATCTTCTTCTTCTTCTGTGCTATCAGGTTCGGGATTGCAATTCAATCCAGTGATTTCCTTGAACTCCCGTATCGAATATCTCAGAGGCTGTCGACCAAAGAGGAACCAAATCTCGTGTTTCTTCGTGGTCACAAGTTGTCGTGATAGAAGGGCATGGACAAGTTTGGCGCTGTTGCAACATCTTGCAACAGGTAGATGGAATAACTTCCCAAACTGGGAATGAAGTAGTTTCTGAAGATCTTCAGTACCCTTTAATGCCTCGACAAGGAGGCCAATGACATTGGCCTTTGAATATATGTTCAACCGAGCACCAACGGGGTAGCAACCATCGCCGAGGACTCTTTTTGGTAGTTTTTCCGAAAGGTTATTTGAAGCTTCTCCATCTTCGATGCCTGTATTTGAAGGTTCTCCGTCTTCCATACCTGTATTTGAACGAAAACAACAACTCCAAAATGCACGAAAAGATATAGTATTCTGGATAAACAGTAAAATGCGAACCCAGGGAAAATATTTGAGGGAAAGGAGTTCAAAGGAGTTCGAAAGAGAGAACACAGATGTGGAAAAACTACCCTATTCGTATGGTCTCCTATAAAAACTTCTGTAACTGTTTCTAGATGATATAAGAGTAATCCAACCGTTTGAAATCAATAGATAGACATAAGTACTACAGTTCATAACCGCCAATACATAAATCAAGCCAATCAGGCGCCCCGTTTCAATCTTAATCTTAATTTCAATCTTAATTTGAATTACAAACCGCCAGTACAGTTCAGACAAGGTCGAAGTTCATAAATGTAACTTACTTTTAGAATTCTGAGCAGGCCATTCTAGGAAAAGAGGAGCGAATTGTACTTTGGCTCTACACCGCCGGCGTGGATTCAGACGACTCGAGTGAATGGGATGTTCAACCCGGTCACTCCGTCGCGGTGGCATGGGCGGCGAGTGGTCCGTCGGAGCTGTCTTCGAGTTACTCCGGAGCACTCGCCTCGAAACCGGAGGCACGGTGTTGTTCCGCGTTAACGATTTTTTAACTTTCCGCGCCATTACAACGGTTAATCGGAGGCTAATCGGAGCTGGATTGCCGGAGATGGTAGATAGACGACGTCCAGATGTGGATCCCAAATTAAATTTTTAATTTAAATGTTGGGGTGTCGATAAATTATACATTTCGTTTTACTTCGGTTTATGCTATTGGACTTCGGTTTCAAATTTTGTGTAATCGGTTTACCAAATCGGATTTAATCAGACATTTTTAGTTATTTACTTCGATAATGGCAATTTAGAAAATAAAATTTGCCTAAGAGCCCTTGTGGGAATACAAACAGTAAAAACAGCCCTTTCCTTCTACGGTTTTCAAAACATCCTATTCCTCAAAATTAAAACTTAAAAACATCCCATTCAGCAATTTTCTCTTTATTTAATCGATCAACATCAAATAGGCCCAAGTCCGCCTCTTCTTCTAGTCAGTAGGAAGTCTCCTAGAAAATCAAAAGGAGTCATCAGTAGTCATGAAACAGTTATAGATGATTTTCAAGATTCAATTGATAATTGGGAAATTTTAAAAGTTCATAAAGAACAAATGTATCAAATTTCAAAATTAATTTTTCTAAGAACAAATTACTCAATCAAAATTGAAGAACAAGATATAAAACTTACAAAACCTTTTGAAATAATTCATTTGTTTTCTAAAATTGTTTTAAAAAGACATAGAGAAAACGGATTTAAATATATACATACTGGTTTAGTTCAAGTTGGAATTAAACCACTTTCAAAAGAAGGATTAAATACTTCAATTTTACCTATTTTACGAGATACGCGATTTAAAATATTTGAAGACTCATTACTAAGCTCTATTGAATCAAATTTGTGTACTGGTCCACTTTCATTTGATTGCTATCCAAATTTTACAGTATCTTTAAAAGACAAAATTATCTTAAAATCTCTAGTTTTATAAGTTATAACTTACAATTATGAAATGATCGAAGGATCTATTCCAATTGTTATAACTTTTAGAGTTCATTATAAAGCTATGACAAGTGCTTTCTCTTCAAAAGTAAAATTTCAAGTAAAAAATTTACTACAAACATATCTTTCGAGATCCAACTACGTAATTCCAAGATATATTCAGTGGAAAGACATAAACCTTCCTGATGAATGGGTCATCGAAGGAGTTGTCCAACCAAAACCTACAAAACCTCATAAACCTTTAGAGCTAAATACATGTTTAAAACATATTGAACAATATCATGATGGAAAAGTAAAACTTTCTTTCATAAAAAATAACCATGAAAATATATATGATTAATCATGTGAATTTTCCTCTCTTCCAGAAACTAGTGATCTATGAAGAGTTTTCTACATCAAGGAGCACAATTTTATTCCAGAATGGAAAATTTTCGGTTTTCAACTTTTGATATTCCGAATTCTGTTTTAAGAAGTGTTGATTTTGAACACAAATTCCAAAACCTGTATACAAACCAGAAAGTAGTTTTCAACATAATGACTTTACCACAAAATCTTAACCAACAAGTCCTACTTTTTCAGCTATTACAGATAATATGAAAAATGAGTTAAATGTTTTAGAAAAATATTTTCTCAGTAAAAAAATTTTACGTGATGAATTTTATTCTAAAAATAACACCAAAAAGAATTTGGTTTTTCAAAAACTTAAAAAAAAAAAAATAATCCAAGAAGAGTTTTACAAATATCTCTATGAACATAAAATACAAATTTTATTTTTCAATTTGTTTAAATACTATGCATTCAAAAATAATATCTATTTTTCTTTTTCCAAAATTGCGAATCCAATCACCAATCGCAATAAAACCCCTGAATGGGAAACCCTTGCCAAAGGAAAAATTATTCGTTCCAATCACCCCCCCCCCTCGATAGGGAATGAATTGTTAGGAACACCAATTGAAGTGATTCCTTTTAAACGTCCCCAAGATGATGATAAGAATAATATCAAAAATATCATCATCCAAAAGAATTGTTCAAATACAAATCTTGGAACGATAGGCAAATAGCTTGATACAATTTTTCAAATACGAATCTTGGAACTCTAGCTAATGAATCCTATATTAGTGAATCCTCTGAGCAAAACTCAATCCCTAAGATTAACCTACTTGGTTGGAAAAACCATCAAGATCGTCAATTAATCTCTCACCCTGACCTAGGTCAAATCCAAACAATAGAACATTCTAGGTTCAATTCATCTTCAGTTTATGACTGGAATATCAATGGCATATCTGAGTAAATTATCTTAAATTTCCTACAATAAATGACAATGGCCACAAACGCCTATAGAACTCAAGTAGAAATGAGGATAAAACCGTAGCTGAGCTCCTAATAGCTGGTTTTTCAGGCCAGCTTAAAGGATGGTGGGATAACTACCTAAATAATCAGCAACACTCAGAAATCCTAGATGTCATCAAAACGGATGAGGATAATGTGCCCATACTAGATAATTTTGAAACCCCCCAACAAGATGCTGTAGCTACCTTAGTTATAGCCATAACCTTGCATTTCATAGGAGATCCCTCAGAACCTAGAGATATGAACGCCGAACTCCTTTCGAACATTAAATGCAAAAGGCTTAGCGATTTCCATTTGTACAAAAACGCTTTCCTTACTAGGGTTCTACTCCGCCTGGATTCAAACCAACCTTTTTGGAAAGAAAAATTCCTTGCAGGACTCCCAACCCTTCAAGGAGAAAAAGTTAGAAATAAGATTAGAGATTCCACGAGAAGCCAAATAATTGATTGATGATTTCACTTATGGAGAGTTGATCAGTATTGTTCAACAAGAAGGTCTCAAGATCTGTCAAGATCTAAAACTCTAGAAAAATCTTAAATGGGAACATAAAAGAACAAAAGTAGAATTAGGCTCCTTTTAAAGACAATTTGAAATTGATCACAGCAAAAATATTAAATCCTGCGTAGGAGATTGATAGATAGGACTTTTTTAGGTCTCAGGGCTATCAATCCCCTTTGTCGAAGTAGCACAAAGAGGTATCAATCCAGACAAGTCAACGAGACACTAGACTATGATGTTTGTTCATTTAAGTCAAGACAAAAGGTGAAGGTTTTGAACTAAGCTAAGTAACAAATGACTAAGCATGAAAGGTAAAGCAAATGATTAGATCTAAACAGAGACAGGATGCAATAATAACTAAACGATTCAGATGATGATAATATGTAATAAAGCAAGGGACTTTAGACGAGATACTTGACTCGGGTGCTTCCAAGTTCAACTAGTTGGTTAATGAATCAAAACATCAAGCGGTTTCATTTAACTTTGAACTCAAGGCATGTTAATCTTCTCATGAAAGTATTAAGCATCTAAACTGATTCTCCTTCATACCAAAAATGTCTTTTGAGAAGCATCGAATCAATCAGCAATAAGAATCAGTTCAAAAATGTCATTTAAGAGAACAAACTATCACCCCCGCGATGAAAGACTCTTAAACCCTTAACCGAGTGGTTCAGACATTTCTACAAACACTTTTGATGCGAGATATGTCTCAGATCTGAACCTCAAGTGATGTGCTTGGATCCAGCCTAGAGATCTCGTCGGTTAAGGAATGAAACATGCAAGACTAGACACCTAAACCCACTAATCTACCTTGAAAGCACCCTAATCTACTCATCTAAAGCCGCTTAAACGACTACTCACTAATCATAACGAGCTCATTAAGTCTTTTGCAAGACGTGTAGCTAGTCATGATGAGGAGTTTAATGATAGATGACAAAAGAAAATAAAGAAAGAACAAGATTTCTGATGCAAAAACGAGATATCGGATTAGACTGATCAAGTTTCACAAAAGAGGTAAGTTCTTAAAGCCAAAAACAGATAAGAGATCAGCCCCCTAGGTTTTTAGTCTCGAAATGTATATATAGCAAAGGTAAAGTGTCACGGGTCAGCCCGGAACAAACCGGGTACTGAACCGCGTTCTTGGGCTGATGGGTGAGTGCCACGGTGTGTCGGAGAGTGAAGCCGAGGTCTTCATGTCGAGGAGCGCACGTGAGTCCAGATCCAAATGAAGATCTCGTGAAGAACACGTCAAGAACATGCATGAACCCTAGTCTTTGATCCATCTTCACGTGTGTGTTCTTGAGCAGCTTTGTTCTTGATTCTGGGCTTGTGACAATGGACCTCGGCATAAAATGCTGAGGCGCTTGGACGTCGAGGGGTTCGGGAAAACAGGGTCCGGCATGCACGCCGAGGTCGCTACACCGAGGTGCATGTTCAACACTTAGTCGTTTCCAGCTCCATTCTTACGTGTGCATGCCTTGATCCCAACGTGCCGAGGTATCAGTACGAGGCCTAGCTCAGGATACTTCCAAAGTATGAGCCTTGACTTGGCCGATGTCGAGGTAATGATGCCGAGCCCTGAAGAAACACTTAGCGCGTATCGCAACATATTTGGGCCCGTATCGACCATGTCGCCTTCCGGAAGCAGTAACTTTCGACCCACGACTCCAAATGCTCTGAGACCAGTTCCATAGTCAAGGTGACTCAATAAAATCGAACTTTGGTGAAGAAACCGTCGGCACTTGGGTAGTGGAAGTCTTCCTGGATTTCACATCTTTGAACCGCATCGAAATCACCGGAAAATAAGCTGTTTGGACCGATGTGAACTCCGGAGACTTTATCTTTCAAACCACTCGTCCGAATTGAGCGATCCCTACTGTTCTGAAAATTTCTTTCACAGATCTCAAACTTTGATGAAGACCGGGCAAGCTGATTTGGTCCGGAAAGGCTCCGTCCGCCGTGACCTTTGTACTTCGCCGTTCAGTTCTCGGATGCGCGTAATGTTGGTGCATCTTCCGGAAGCTGTATCTTTCTCCCTACTGGTCCGAATTGGATGATTCCAACTGTTCTGGGATCTTTGTTTGATTATCTCCAACTTTGCTGAAGACCCCGCCAACTGATTCGGACCGGAAGGTTCCCCGGATTTCATATCTTTGAATTGCGCAGACAAGGACAGATTTTGGTCGAGAAAAGCTTCCCGCGGTAAGAAAAATGACCGAGGGCTGTGTACCGCGGTGAGCTTTTTGGTCATAAAAATTCTTTCGCCTCGGCCAAAACTCAACCCGAGGTATTAACGCCTGATCTTCGACCCAGGCTGACTTTGGTCGATCGGTACGGACTTTGGTCGGTGCTGAACGATCGGTAAGCTTTTTGGTCGAGGTTGGACGATCGGTAAGGATTTTGGCCGGTAATGAGCGATCGGTAAGGATTTTGACCGAGGTTTCTGTCCGTCCGGTACGCGATTTGGCCGAGAAATTCCTCCAAGCGGTTTTCACCATTTTTGACCGTTTTCTTCACCGTCTTCTTCTCTGCTCCTCTTCTTAAGCTCCAAATGACTCCCAAAGCACCTGATAAAGACCTCAAAACATGCAAAACTCTTTGGGACCTAATGCAAGCCCTAAATCCTATTTTCATGCCTAAAGACTCAATATACATGGGAAAACACATGATGAGGACTCTAAAATGCACTCTAAATGATGTAAAATATAGACATATCAACTCCCCCACACTTGTCCTTTGCTTGTCCTCAAGCGAAGAGAACAAATGAGAGAAAGAGGTTGTAATGCAGATGGAGCTCATATTTCCTTTTTAGAAAGAAGTGATCACAAGGAGAACTCGGATTCATGCTCAAATATGCAATGCAAAGCCATACTCAGATATTTCACAATTAAAGCACAGAATCTCCACAAGTCATTATCACACTCAACTCTTTCACATTCATTAAGCTCGTAACCGGTGAATCAAATGATGCAATGTTCAAATAGGCCGGCTTGGCTAGGGTAAGGTCATGAGATAAAAATGATCTCATCAATATTCAGGCGGGTGCAATGCAACAATGGGATCACTCAATGAACGACCAAACTTTGGCAAAATGCTAAAGGTAAAAAGCAACCGATGCATACAAGGGCAAGACTCATCACACCCCATACTCTACTCAAAGCTTTTCTCACTTGCTCACCCTCTCAGAATCCTCACTCTTCACAATCGTTTTCTTTTCACTAGGGGACTCGCTTTTTTCTTTCATTTTCAAGCCTTGGTTTTCACTTATTCACACAGCTCTTTTCTTTCATAGCATATAGCCTCTTTTTGACACTTGAGCCTTTGGCTTCTTTTCATTTTCAGAGCTTATCTTTTCACATCCAAGACTTAATTCATTTTCATTCATTCCCCTGGCTATTTCCACACTCTCTTTTCCACTCAGCTCACCTTTTTCCACTCACCAATAGATCTTTTCCCCCACACTTATTTCTCGCCAATACTCTTAGTTCCTTGATGTTGGAACATAACACTCAATGAGACATGCCCTTGTCGCTCTAAACCTAACACTTTCTGCTAAGTTCAGTCCAAGGTGGCCTTACAATTCACGCACAAACATTGGCTAGAAAGAAAGTTGAGTTCAAGGTGAGGGAACTGATCCATGATGCGGATTCAGCTACTTGAGCTAAGGAAAGAGGGTGGTAAAAACAATGATTCTAGCTCAAGTATGTATATCGGTATCCACAAGCCAATTCAAGCAATGCATCAAAAGATATTTATAATTCAAGTTCAGGGTTATCACTTAGTTAGAGTTGAGTGTAATTTAGACTTGCTTCTCAGATTCAAATCGTTTCAAGCTTTACAAGCACAGAATGAGTTTCACAAGCATATTTAGTTCAAGTTCTCGAGTGATTTACTCTCTAGGAAAAAATCTATCATTGCTCCTTGCACTGATGCAATCCTACATGATGCAACCTAGACTCGATCTTAAAATGCGAGATGCAACTAGAATGATGCGGTTTTACCATATGTACGAAGCTAGATGAGACTCAAGAATGCAAAAGTCAAATAAGAACAAAGAAAACAAGATCAGAAAACACAAAGCTCCTCCCCCACACTTAAACAACACAGTCCCGTGTGTTATAGAAGCGTGTGAGAGAAGTAAAAAGACAAACTAAACGAATGCAGAATGATATACACAAGATGCATATGTACAGGGTTTGAAGTCGATACCTTAGTCGGAGAGGTCTGATCCCAAGTATTACGAGGGATTTGATGTTGAGCAGGAGGGTGTGGATTGACGTGGTGGGCTGCTATCCGAGGGTTCAGGTAAGAATGCCGAGGCAGGGTCGATCCAATCCTCTTTGCCTGGTGGAAACTCCGGGTTCCTTGCGTTTGAGCTTTCCCCAACCTCCGCTAGTGTAACCGGTGCGGTTGAGGTCGCTGAGTTCTTGTCCGGAGAAGATGGCCGTGTGAGCTGCTTTACCTTCTTCTTCAGGTGCCTTACACAGTCCACCAAAGCATGAATGGTCTTGTCTTGCCACTTACACCACTTTTGGAGAGTGTTCACTCGCAAATACAGCTTCTTGGTGTGGTATTCAGGCTCACCCCACACGTATGGATCAAAATGATATCGGCCTGCTCCCATCCTTCTCAGTGGCTGCCTGCTTCCCATTCCTTCTAGGTTCAAGGGTTGGAACCGGAGGGAGCTCGGCGTTCCTTGCTCGCTTGGCGGCTGGCTCACCATCGGATCTCGCGGAGGGTTTCTTGCTTGTTCCACCATTGCGTGCTACGGTCACGGCTTTCCCTTTCGTGCTCCTCCTCTGGACCTCATTTTTGTTCGTCTCATGAGTGGGAACAGCTCGGTCGCCGGTCATCTGCAAGACAGATCCTCAAAGAAACCGTTAGAATCAAGTACAACGACAAGCACAAGTTTCTGAAGATAGCAAAGACATAGCTTTTTCTCTAACAAAATCATAGTTATAGCTTTGTCATACATCAAAGAGAGAAGTAAGAACAAGCCAGAACAACCGATTAGAGACAAGTTATCAAGACATTTCAGCTCAAGTACACAAATCATCATTAAGACCGATTCCAAGCGCATTTTCTCAAGAATTTTAAAAACTCAAGAACAAGTGATTTTCAGAACAAAAACCGGTTTTTCTTGTGTTGTCTATCCTGATGGAATTTTTAAAATTGTTCCCAGAGGTCGATATGTTCTAAAAGAATCGATTCCACATTTTACAAACTTAAAAGCTCGCAAAGAATGAAGGAAAAAGATGAGTTCTTTAAGATGCAAATACCTTTGGGAATCCAAGATTCAAGTTTAGTGGAATGCTTATGATGAATAGACAACACCCTAACGAGTCTAGAACGCTTGGAATCACAAGAAATGGATGAGAAATGAGAGAGATATGTTCGTGAAATGCAGAGAAAAGAGAGAAGAAGGCGAACTCTCGGTTAATGGCTCGGGATGGAGGCTGGTATGGGCGGTGTCGCGCTTTCCAGCTGGCGCTTGGACTGTAGTGGGACTGGTCCCCCCTTCTCCTCCAGCTGCGACCGTTGACCCACGCCAAAACAGCTTTGACCGGGCGTTTAAATTCAAATTACCGCGCAAAGGCTTCCAAATGGCGCGACAAGGGGGATGACGTGGGCCGTACGGACTAGAGTGATTTTTCTCGTGTTTTCTTGAGCGGCCTCGACTTGTTCCACCCCAAGGGCATCAAGCCGAGTGTCATTTGCTCAAGTTAACCAGAATTTCTCCGCGGCCATCAAGTGTTTCCCCCAGGTCGCGCAAACCCTCTTCTTTGACTCAAGTGTCCCAAGTGTTCATGTTTTTGATCATTCTTGAAGCCGGGCACCTCGGCACGCTCCACCATGAGGGCATCATGCCGAGGTCACTTGTATTAACAGAGAACACTTGGTGCTGGGGGTTTAAACGGTCCGGCCTTGGTGTAAACTGGTCGCAGCCTCGATCGAGGTTTTAGACCGTTTGAAGTGAACTTTGCCCCTCGGTATAATCATACCGAGGTGTTTACACCGTGGGCCTCCCCCACACTTAGTCATCTCACCACATAACTTCTTAAGCACGGCCATGGTGATATTAAGTCGAGGAGTTTAGCTGAGGTTCTCAAGCTATTACTCGGTAGAAGGTGACCTCGGCATATATATATACCGAGGGTCGATACCGAGGCTATGTATGCTCTAGAACTTAAACCATCAGGCCGTGTCTTTTTCAAGCCTTTTCTTACTCTCATCATCAAGATTCACCTCTTAACTCCTGAAACACTTAACAAACCCTTCAAAAAGCTTCAAGTAAAAAGAAAAAGAAGATGAAAAACGAAATATTTACAAGGATAAGCTTGGGGTGTCTCCCAAGAGCACTTTGTTTAACGTCACTAAGTTTGACTTTCCATACCTTTTCAGGCTGATTCTGGTTCAAGAAGAGGAACTGAGGTAGCTCCCTCTCTTGTTTCTGATGCCAGGTAGTGTTTTACCCTCTGACCGTTTACCACAAAGCCTTGTCCATCTTTTCCTTTCAAAACAACCGCTCCATAAGGCCTTACTTCAAGAATTTTGAATGGAACGGACCATCTGGATCTCAGCTTCCCAGGGAATAGCTTAAGCCTCGAGTTAAACAACAGAACTTGGTCCCCTTCTTTGAACTCTCTCTTGTGTATCTTCTTGTCATGAAGCGCTTTAGTCCTTTCTTTGTAGATCTTAGAGCTCTCAAAAGCATCTAACCGGATTTCCTCAAGCTCATGAAGTTGTAAAACCCTCTTCTCTTGTGCAGTCTTGATGTCAAAGTTAAGAAGTTTCACTGCCCACAATGCTTTGTATTCCAACTCAACCGGTAGATGACAGCTTTTCCCATAGAGCAAGTTAAACGGTGAGGTTCCAATGGGGGTCTTGTACGCGATTCTGTAAGCCCACAAAGCATCATCAAGTTTCTTGCTCCAATCCTTTCTAGATGAGCTCACGGTCCTCTCCAAAATAGCCTTTATCTGTCGGTTAGAGACCTCCACTTGACCACTAGTCTGCGGATGATAAGGTGTGGCCACCTTGTGCTTTACCCCATGCTTCTTCAAAAGACTCTCAAGAGTCTTATTGATAAAGTGGCTTCCCCCATCACTGATTACTACTCTTGGAACTCCAAACCGTGGGAAAATGATACTTTTAAAAAGCTTTACCACCACTTTTGAATCGTTGGTTGGGGATGCAACAGCCTCGACCCACTTACTCACATAGTCCACCGCGACAAGGATGTACTGATGTCCGTATGAATTCACAAAGGGACCCATGAAGTCAATGCCCCAACAGTCGAAGACCTCGACCTCAAAGATTGGGTTTTGGGGCATCTCACTCCTCTTGGATATGTTACCGTGCCTTTGACAAGCCTCGCACCTTGATACCACATCTTGAGCGTCCTTGAACATAGTCGGCCACCAGAAGCCGCTTTGCAAAACCTTGGCAACCGTCTTGAATGCACCTAAGTGACCACCGTACGCTGAACCGTGGCATTCTTGTAGCACCGGATGGATCTCTTCTTCGGCCAAGCATCGTCTATAGAGATGGTCCTTGTTAAGCACGTAAAGATACGGCTCATCCCAATGATATCTCATCACATCTCTAAAGAACTTTTTCCTCTGATAGGCATCAAGATCCGGTGGCTCTAAACCACAAGACAGGTAGTTCACAAGATCCGCGAACCATGGGAGGCTTCTTTCTTTGATTGTGTTGGCCTCTTCCACCTCTAAGTAAGACCGGACCAGCATGAGATGTTCCTCTGGTAAAGCATCATCTATAGGGACCTTTTCTTCAATCCTCAGCCTTGAGAGATGATCTGCGGCCCCATTTTCTATGCCTTTCTTGTCAAGTATCTCCATGTCGAACTCTTGGAGCAATAGGACCCATCTCAAAAGCCTCGGCTTAGCATCCTTTTTAGACATCAAGTACCTCAAGGCCGCGTGATCAGTGTAGACCGTGACCTTTGATCCAACTAAGTAACTCCTGAATTTGTCAAATGCAAACACAATGGCAAGCATTTCTTTCTCGGTGGTGGCATACTTTTCTTGAGCTGAGTCTAAGGTGCGGCTTGCATAATAGATCACATGGAGCTTCTTATCTTTCTTCTGCCCCAAGACAGCTCCCACAGCGTAGTCAGATGCATCAGTCATCACTTCGAATGGTAAAGACCAATCAGGAGCTTGTACAATAGGTGCACTGATCAAAGCCTCCTTGATCCTCTTAAACGCTCCCTCACACTCTTCATCAAAGATAAACTCCACCTCTTTGCACAATAGCCTAGTTAAAGGCCTATCTATCTTGGAGAAATCCTTGATGAACCGCCTATAGAACCCAGCGTGCCCAAGAAAGCTTCTTATCCCTTTTACAGAATTGGGAGCTTGTAGGTTCACCATCACCTCGATCTTGGCCTTGTCCACCTCAATACCCTTCTCTGATACCTTGTGCCCCAAGACAATGCCTTCTTGTACCATGAAATGACACTTCTCCCAGTTCAAAACAAGCCTATGCTCCTCACATCTTTTTAGAACCTGAGAAAGATTAGCAAGACATTCGGAGAAAGAGGAGCCGTATACGGAGAAATCATCCATAAACACCTCAACTTTCTCTTCAATTAGATCAGAGAAAATGTGCATCATGCATCTTTGAAAAGTGGCCGGTGCATTACACAAACCGAAAGGCATTCTCCTATAAGCATAAGTGCCGTAAGGGCAAGTGAATGTCGTTTTCTCTTGGTCTCTTGGATCTATTGGTATTTGGAAGAATCCAGAGTATCCGTCGAGAAAACAAAAATAAGGATGATTGGCTAACCGTTCAAGCATTTGATCAATGAATGGTAAAGGGAAATGATCTTTTCTTGATGCAGAATTCAATTTCCTATAGTCAATGCACATGCGATGGCCGGTTATAGTTCTTTGGGCTATGAGTTCATCCTTATCATTTTTTACTACCGTGATACCACCTTTCTTGGGCACAACGTGCACATGAGATACCCACCGAGAGTCAGAGATTGGATATATGATCCCTGCCTCAAGGAGCTTTAGTATCTCCTTCTTAACCACCTCTTTGAGGTTCGGGTTAAGGCGACGTTGGTGCTCAATAGAGGACATGGCTTGGTCCTCCAGGTGGATCCTGTGAGTGCATATATCAGGAGAGATTCCTCTTATGTCGGCCAAGGAATACCCTATTGCTCTCCTGAATTTCTTGATTTCATTAAGCAATGCACGTTCTTCATGTTCAAGCAAGCTATCGTTTATGATCACAGGGAAAGTAGAGTTCAAGCCTAAAAATGCATACCTGAGCCCTGTTGGTAGAGGCTTGAGCTCAACAGGGGGAGCGTCTGCCTCATTCCAATCGGTATCAAAGCTACATTGGCCCGGAACAGCTTCCTCGGCCTTTTCCTTGTTCTCGCGCGGATTACCATCGGCCTCGGTATGAGTTGCCACAGCCATGATATCCCGAGGTGTCTCCTTTGTTCCCATGGAGCCCTCGCTGTCTAAGATGTCGAGGCCACTCTTCCTGAGCTCCAAAAACCTAGCTTCAACTCCAAGTTCCTTCGGTTGGTCCAAAAGTTGCTTGTATACCTCGCTTTCCTCGTTCAAGTACCCGTGCTCGCTTTGTTCACGTGTAAGGACCACTTGTAACGGATCCTCTGCGTTCAACTCTGCCAGGAGCTCATCAGCTAGCTCCTCCATCACTTCCACATAGAAAACCTGACCTCCAATAGTCGGTTTCTTCATCATCTCTTTCACATTGAACTTCATATGCTCGGAACCGATGTGTAGTTCAATCATTCCTCCTCTCACATCTATAATGGCTCCTGCGGTCGCTAGGAACGGTCGACCCAAGATGATAGGGTCCAATGGTTCCTCGTCCATCTCAAGAACTATGAAGTCCGTGGGGATTTCTATCTCACCGATCCTCAAAGGCAAATCCTCAAGCAAACCCACCGGTAAGCGAACCGATCTATCAGCTAGTATAAGAGAGATCTTGGCCGGCTTGTAGCTCTTGTATCCCAATCTCTTGGCCACCGTGTATGGCATCAGGCTCACAGAAGCTCCTAGATCACACAAGCAGTTCGAGAACTTCAAGTGACCTAAAGCACACGGTAGGGTAAAGCTGCCCGGATCGGATAGCTTCCTTGGTATAAACCTCCTTTGTATTATGGCGCTGCATTCATGGCTCAGTATTACCATACCCTGGAGCTCCTTTGTCTTGTTGAGGATCGCATCCTTTAGAAACTTCCCAAGCTGTGGTATAGCTAAGAAAGCATCTATAATGGGTAAGGTGAGTTGCGTGTTCTCCAAGTGTTTCTCAAAGACCGCTTTGGCTTTGTCTAAGATTTTCTTCTTGAAACGCCCTGGGAATGGTATCTTGGGTTGGTAAGGTGGTGGTGGAACGTATGGCTTTTCGAGCTCAGTTGTCTTTTCCACCTCTTTTCCGTTGTCCTTGATCGGTTCTTTCTCAAAATCCGCTTCTTTACACGCATCACCTGAGGCTGCCTCCCCCTCTGATTGCTCATTGGCCTCAATGAGCGTAGTCTTAGGCGTTGGAGCTTGTAGTTCTTTACCACTCCTCAATGTAATGGCGTTCACATACTCCTTGGGGTTTGGCTCCGGTTTACCTGGTAAAGCCGGGCCTCGGGATGATGTAGAGGCTTGATTTTGCTTAAGCTCTCTAATGTCTTGCTGCATTGTCGCGTGCTGGCTCTCAACTCTCTGCTGACCCTGTAACAGTTGCTGTAAGATCCCACAGACATCGTTCCCCAGCTGGTTCTGACCCGTTCTCTGATTCTGTTGCTGATTACCCATCGGCTGCGGATTGAACCCTGGTGGAAACTTGTGATGCTGCGGTTGGCTGGTGAAGTTGTTACCCTGAGCCGCTTGATTCTGCTGAGTGTAGCCGTGCTGTTGCCCACTAAACTGTTGCTTGGGCTGGAAGGTATTCTGATAAGGAGCCTTTTGAGCGTAGCTTTGTTGTTGTTGCGGAGCAGGGTACACTTGATCGTGAGGGTTAGCTACATTCGGGTTTCTGTATGAGAGGTTTGGGTTACTGTTGTAGTTGTTGAACCGCTGATACCTCTGCTGATTCCCTATGTAGTTCAGCTCCTCTTGAGTTAGACCATCTTCGTTTACATTATCAAAACTTGGCCCTTGCTCAGCAAACTCGCCTACAAAGTGTATTGGCTTTTGAGTCGCCATCAGAACTTTGTCAAGCTTGCTCTGAAGCTCTCTGATATCCTTTTTCATACGCTGTTCTTCACCAGATCCCTCTGTACGGTTTGCTCTATCAAAGTCCTCGCCATAAGTATCATTAGACATGGCTAGGTTCTCGACTAGTTCCATTGCCGCATTGATCTCTTTCCCAAGAAAATTTCCATTTGAAGCTGTATCTAGTTGGTTTCGGATCTTGGGGAGGGCACCTCGGTATAAAGTACTCAAGAGGGATGCCTCTGAGAAGCCGTGGTGTGGGCATTGGTTAGTGTAACTTCTAAACCGTTCCCAAGCCTCGCTAAAGCTCTCGTTGTTGTGCTGCGTGAAGCTTGATATCTGGTTTCTGAGCTTAGCCGTGCGTGATGTGGAAAAGAATTTTGATAAGAATGCCAGTTTACACTGCTCCCAGGTTTGTATAGAACCCCTCGGGAGGTTCTTTTCCCACTGGTGAGCTTTATCACCTAGGCTGAATGGGAACAAGCGTAGCTTGAAGCTATCTTCCGAGACACCATTGATCTTTGTTAGGTCGCAAACCCGATCAAACTGATCTAGATGCTCAAGAGGGTCTTCTCCGGCTAGACCGTGGAACTTTGAGTTCTGCACCATGTTGAGGAGGGAAGCTTTAACTTCAAAGTTGTTATTTTGAACCGGTGGAGCTTGAATCCCAGCTCGGTATTGGTGCGCATTAGCTCGGTCGTTCTCTCCAACAAAGACCGGATGAGGTTGTCTCTGAGCTTGTGGCGGTGGCGGATGAACATGGTGGGATTGTTGCTCGTTTCTATTAGCTTGTTGTTGGTTTTGCTGAGCAAGCCTTTCGTTCCTCTGAGCCTGTTGTTGGTTAACATAAGCTTGTTGTTCATTCCTGCCTGCCTGCGCCTGATTAGCATGAGCCTGGTGCTCGGTTTCTTGAGCCTGTTGCTCGATCCTTTGCTGTTCTGCCATTCCAAGCCTTTCAAAATGCCGTTCCCTCTCGCGAGCTCGCCTCTCAATCCGGTTGATGTTGTCGTCGTACGGTAGAGGCGGTTCTGTGCTCCGAGACCTGGTTTTCATGCACCTGAAAGCAACACAAGAACTTGCAAAGAAGTTAGTAAAACAAAGAAAGGTAAAATCTTGAACTCAAGAACAAACAAAAGACTAATGCTCCGACAAGTTGGCAACGGCGCCAATTGATAGATAATAGTTTTTAGGTCTCAGGGCTATCAATCCCCTTTGTCGAAGTAGCACAAAGAGGTATCAATCCAGACAAGTCAACGAGACACTAGACTATGATGTTTATTCATTTAAGTCAAGACAAAAGGTGAAGGTTTTGAACTAAGCTAAGTAACAAACGACTAAGCATGAAAGGTAAAGCAAATGATTAGATCTAAACAGAGACAGGATGCAAATAATAACTAAACGATTCAGATGATGATAATATGTAATAAAGCAAGGGACTTTAGACGAGATACTTGACTCGGGTGCTTCCAAGTTCAACTAGTTGGTTAATGAATCAAAACATCAAGCGGTTTCATTTAACTTTGAACTCAAGGCATGTTAATCTTCTCATGAAAGTATTAAGCATCTAAACTGATTCTCCTTCATACCAAAAATGTCTTTTGAGAAGCATCGAATCAATCAGCAATAAGAATCAGTTCAAAAATGTCATTTAAGAGAACAAACTATCACCCCCGCGATGAAAGACTCTTAAACCCTTAACCGAGTGGTTCAGACATTTCTACAAACACTTTTGATGCGAGATATGTCTCAGATCTGAACCTCAAGTGATGTGCTTGGATCCAGCCTAGAGATCTCGTCGGTTAAGGAATGAAACATGCAAGACTAGACACCTAAACCCACTAATCTACCTTGAAAGCACCCTAATCTACTCATCTAAAGCCGCTTAAACGACTACTCACTAATCATAACGAGCTCATTAAGTCTTTTGCAAGACGTGTAGCTAGTCATGATGAGGAGTTTAATGATAGATGACAAAAGAAAATAAATAAAGAACAAGATTTCTGATGCAAAAACGAGATATCGGATTAGACTGATCAAGTTTCACAAAAGAGGTAAGTTCTTAAAGCCAAAAACAGATAAGAGATCAGCCCCCTAGGTTTTTAGTCTCGAAATGTATATATAGCAAAGGTAAAGTGTCACGGGTCAGCCCGGAACAAACCGGGTACTGAACCGCGTTCTTGGGCTGATGGGTGAGTGCCACGGTGTGTCGGAGAGTGAAGCCGAGGTCTTCATGTCGAGGAGCGCACGTGAGTCCAGATCCAAATGAAGATCTCGTGAAGAACACGTCAAGAACATGCATGAACCCTAGTCTTTGATCCATCTTCACGTGTGTGTTCTTGAGCAGCTTTGTTCTTGATTCTGGGCTTGTGACAATGGACCTCGGCATAAAATGCTGAGGCGCTTGGACGTCGAGGGGTTCGGGAGAACAGGGTCCGGCATGCACGCCGAGGTCGCTACACCGAGGTGCATGTTCAACACTTAGTCGTTTCCAGCTCCATTCTTACGTGTGCATGCCTTGATCCCAACGTGCCGAGGTATCAGTACGAGGCCTAGCTCAGGATACTTCCAAAATATGAGCCTTGACTTGGCCGATGTCGAGGTAATGATGCCGAGCCCTGAAGAAACACTTAGCGCGTATCGCAACATATTTGGGCCCGTATCGACCATGTCGCCTTCCGGAAGCAGTAACTTTCGACCCACGACTCCAAATGCTCTGAGACCAGTTCCATAGTCAAGGTGACTCAATAAAATCGAACTTTGGTGAAGAAACCGTCGGAGCTTGGGTAGTGGAAGTCTTTCTGGATTTCACATCTTTGAACCGCATCGAAATCACCGGAAAATAAGCTGTTTGGACCGATGTGAACTCCGGAGACTTTATCTTTCAAACCACTCGTCCGAATTGAGCGATCCCTACTGTTCTGAAAAGGTCTTTCACAGATCTCAAACTTTGATGAAGACCGGGCAAGCTGATTTGGTTCGGAAAGGCTCCGTCCGCCGTGACCTTTGTACTTCGCCGTTCAGTTCTCGGATGCGTGTAATGTTGGTGCATCTTCCGGAAGCTGTATCTTTCTCCCTACTGGTCCGAATTGGATGATTCCAACTGTTCTGGGATCTTTGTTTGATTATCTCCAACTTTGCTGAAGACCCCGCCAACTGATTCGGACCGGAAGGTTCCCCGGATTTCATATCTTTGAATTGCGCAGACAAGAACAGATTTTGGTCGAGAAAAGCTTCCCGCGGTAAGAAAAATGACCGAGGGCTGTGTACCGCGGTGAGCTTTTTGGTCGTAAAAATTCTTTCGCCTCGGCCAAAACTCAACCCGCGGTATTAACGCCTGATCTTCGACCCAGGCTGACTTTGGTCGATCGGTACGGACTTTGGTCGGTGCTGAACGATCGGTAAGCTTTTTGGTCGAGGTTGGACGATCGGTAAGGATTTTGGCCGGTAATGAGCGATCGGTAAGGATTTTGACCGAGGTTTCTGTCCGTCCGGTACGCGATTTGGCCGAGAAATTCCTCCAAGCGGTTTTCACCATTTTTTACCGTTTTCTTCACCGTCTTCTTCTCTGCTCCTCTTCTTAAGCTCCAAATGACTCCCAAAGCACCTGATAAAGACCTCAAAACATGCAAAACTCTTTGGGACCTAATGCAAGCCTTAAATCCTATTTTCATGCCTAAAGACTCAATTTACATGGGAAAACACATGATGAGGACTCTAAAATGCACTCTAAATGATGTAAAATATAGACATATCAGAGATTGCAGTAATTCTTACTACTCTAAAAATAAGTCTAAAAATACTCTAAAACCTATAAAAAACCATAAATCTCGCAAAAATTCATGGCAAAGACCTCGAAAGAGATTTACTTCAAAAGAAATACCAACCAATAAACAATTCTACAAAAATCTAACTTGCTTCAAATGTAATAAAAAGGGTCACACTTCAAAATTCTGTTGTTTTAACAGAAAAATCCAAGTACTCGGCCTTGGAGAAGAACTTTCGAGTAAAATGTAAAATCTCTTTGCTAGATCATTCATCATCATCGGATAATGATTCTGATTCATTATTATCCTTTGAAAAAGCCCTACAAGTTGATGAGCTAAAAAACTCATCATCTGGCTCTGAATCTGATGAAAATAAAATAAACGTAGTTACAAAAGATCAATAATTACAGATTGAAATCTTGAATTCCATTTCAAATCCTCAGACCAAACAAAAATTCCCAGAAACAATCCTTTCGTCCCTGAACCACTACAAGAAAGATCGGGTTTTACGTCGGCATATATCGACGTAAAATTGACGTAAAACAGCATTTACGTCGAATTAACGACGAAAAAAATTTCGTCGTAAAACGATCGTCGTAAAACCAAAATCGTCGTAAAATCGTCGTAAAATTACCAACTCCGGAAAATCGTCGTAAAATCGTCGGAAACTATTCGTCGTAAATGCGACGTAAAATTTCCAACGGAAGTACAACGAAAGAACTCCAACATAAAAACGACGTAAAATCGATGTAAAATTACATCGATTTAACAACGATTAGGAGACGAACAATTTCAATTAAGGGAAACTAATTTTTTAATTGTCGATGTTAAATCGTCGTAAATTTTCGACGTAAATTCGACGTAAACTTATTCGACGTAAATTCGTCGTTAAATATTCGACGTTAGATCGACGTAAATTTACAACGAATTTACGTCGATTTATAAATTAAATATTTAATTCGATTTTAATTTAATTAATGAATTTTGAAAATAATAAAAACTTAAAAATAGAAAAAAACAATTTAAATTCAAAAATAATTTATAAATAAAAAAAAAAATTTAATACAAATTGTTTTTTACAAAAAAACCTAATCTACAATGTGATTTCGTAATCGTCGAGGTTCAGATCGACGTCACGAGGAGGCTCTCCGTCTTGGCCGCCCGTCGCTGCTGGACCGTCGTTTCCCGTCTGCACTACCGGAGCCGAAGACTGACCCTGCGTCTGCTGGTCCGATGGTCCAGTACCGGAAGTACCACCGGTCTCAAAGACCCCTCGTGCTCGCTGTTGCCTCGCTCGGATTGCGGTGGCCAACTGCGGAACCGCTTCCGCAATGATGTCGAAGAGACCGTGCATCTCGGTGAGCTCCTGCTTCTGGGCCACTTGCTCATGCCTGAGAGTGGTGATCTCAGCATTGGCCGTAGCAAGCTCCTGGCGAAGCTGACTCGGATCCTCCTGCGTGCAGAATCCGGAAGCCGAGGCGGCAGGACAGTCTCTAATAGAGCCCATCCCTAAGGTTCGGCCCTTCTTCTTCGGAGCAACCTACAAATAGAAAATAAAAACGTTAATTATTTATTAAGTAATAAATATAATAAATTTTTTAAAAAATTGAAATAGATCATACCTCCTCGAAAATCTGGTCTTGCTCAGCGACGGTCAACGGTACTTGGATAGTACCGTCAGGTGTGGCCTGGGTCTCCCGCTCGGCGATCCGCTGCATAGCGGCATTGTAGATCTCCTCGGACCGAGCGTCGACAAAGGTCCCGTCCCTCTTCCGGTGAGTGGTCTCGAAGAGCTTCGTCATTGGAGGTAGTTCTCCTCCGTTCTCCTCGGCCTACGAATTAGTAAACAAGTGAAAAATATTTAATAAATTATAACAATAAATAAAATTAAATTAAAATAATAATTACTTATCATCATGAGACGTCTTCCCGCAAAAGATATTTGGCCAGAAGTGTGCGGGGTCACTAACTTCTCGGATCGACCCGGTTTCGGACGGCCGAACACTTAGCAGCGGTGGTTTGGGCATGCGGGTCCAGCCAGTACGCCTTCAACCCGTTCCAACAGGTAGTGGACATGGAGCTCGGCTTTGCGTCGTCGCCGTCGGTCTCCCATTTCCGCTTCCAATCGGAAACGGTGTTGACTAGGCGTTTCTGCGCCTTCAGCCGGAAAGCTTCGCGGACCGTCTCGTTGATCCCGATGTCCCAGTTCCACCGTTGCTGCAAAAGAAAACAAAAAATTAGATAAATAATATAAAAGTAAGATTAATTGAATTTTACTACAATTTAAAATGATATAAATAATATTTAAAAAATATTACGTACCGCAAAGCACTTGTACCAGGTGTCGAACGTCTCTTGCGACACCTTGCTCCAATTGTAGTGTGGCTCCACGAAATGACTCTTAATTGTGTCGGAAACGCTCTGACCGACACAATTATCCAAACTAAACCTATGAAAAAAAAAAAAAACTTATTACATTAATATTTAAGTAAATTAAAACATTAATTTAAAAAAATATAAAAAACTAAAAAGTTTACTTACCAATAAGAGCCCGGTTCCGCTTTTCCGGGAACCAGACGTCGTAAAGCCCCCCGTCCCGGTAGGGCTAGTAAATCCTCAACCGTAAACTGGGCATACGGATGAGGAGGAGCGGGTACCGGTTCGGCAGCCGGCGGTGGAGGTGGTGGTGGAGGCGATGGTGGAGGCGATGGTGGAGACGGCTCCGCGGTATTCGGAACCTGGGAGGCTCCGGAAGATGAAGGGACATCGGTCCCGGTGTTTCCCGAGGCAGACGCCCGGGAAGAGTGTCCGTCCGCCATGAAATTGATGTAATGCGTCCTCCGTCGAGTCATCGTCTGCAAAACCGATAAAATTTTATTTTTCAAGTTAATTACAATCCTAAATCTAACAAATTCCGAGCCTAAACTAATTCCCGACCTAAACCGTTTGAATTTCTAAACTATTTAATAATAAAATAATTTAAAGTAATTAAAAAAAAATAATTACCTTTTTTTTGCGTCAAAAAGAGGAGGAATGCAAGAGAGGACGAAGCAGAGAGAGAGGAAGGAGAGATAAGCGACGAAATGAGGAAGGGGTGAGGTCCTATATATAGAATTTATATTCGTCGTAAATTCGACGTAATAGTTACGTCGAATTTACGACGAATCCGTCGTAAATTCATCGCAAATGTCCCACCGTATAACAAAGCGAATAAGACAAACACACGTGGCTGTATCTGGGCTTTGCGACGATTTTACGATGATCCGTGTTATTCGTCGTAAAATCGTCGTAATGTCCCGACGATGCCACGTGTAATCGTATAATTCGTAAAAATTTAAGACGGCTGTGTATCCACGACTCTTCGTAAATTCGTCGTAATATTACGACGGAATTTACGACGAATTTATACAAAAACTGATGAAATTCAAAAATTGAAACATCCATAAGGACATACAAGCATGTCTATTCATGATAAATGTGGTGTGTATAACTTTCTAGCATGTTTACATAACTTAATGAAGAATTTAGTAAGATGTAAGATAAATCTATACATCTTGTGAAATGTATATAACACCTTAAGATTATTTGATAAACACATATATGTCAAATTTTGAAATTTTTTTTTTTTTTGTTTAGAAAGTTGTTTTACCTTATGAGATGGTAAGACATTTCATTCTCTTCATCAAAATCCCCCCTAAACCCCAGAAAAGATAGATTATAAGATTTAGGGGTTACATTTCGTCGTAATCTCGATGGTATATTACGACGGATTTACGACGTTAACACATCAGTTTACTTAGGAAAATAAACCCAAAAACCATTCTGTAAGTTGGGAAAGCTAAACCCTATAGGGTTTAGGGTTTGCATTTTACGACGAATTTACGACGAATTCCAAAAAAATCCGTTTTTGAATATTTCCAATCCGTTTTTGAAGTTTTCAGTCAACGACCCATCACCATTTTTGGGCGTATACATCCACTTTCGTAGATCGTATATAGACATTTCAAAAACAAATATTTGACTTTTTATTTCTGAAATTTGATAGAAATTTCAACTACTAAAAATTTTACTTAAACATTCAAAGACTCAAAAAATTTGTGTCTTTATATGTTTTTTTGGTTGATGGAATAATGAGAGAAGAAAGGGTATATATAGAATTTTTTTTTTGGTTACCAACATATTACCATTGCATATTTACATCAAATTTACGTCGAAATAAAATTTACATCACATTTACATCGATTTTACGTCAACTACAAGATAGAGGACAATTCGTCGTATTATCGATGTAAATATTACGACAAGATTACGACGAAATAAAATTCGTTCTTTATTCGTCGTAATATCGTCGTAACATTACGACGATTTTACGAGGGTTATCTTTTACGTCGAATTTACGACGAAATTTTCTATCGTCGTAAATACGACGTAATGTCGTCGTAAATTTACGACGACTAAGAATCGTCGTAAATAATTCGACGGAAAAGCCCCTCTTTCTTGTAGTGAACGAAAAAGAAATAAAATCCTCAGAAAACACATCAAAGCCTCATAATCCAACATCTTCAAAAGCATCTTATACATAACCACAATCCTTAACAAACCAATTCAAGATCTTAGGACGGAAATAAAAGAAGTAAAAAATGATCTCAAAACCATTAAAGAAAAGCAAAAAAGAGATTCTCAGTATTGCCACTCAATTATATCTTCTATCAAAGAGAATCATGATTATATTTCTGATAAACAAGACAATGATAACCTAGATAACATTGAAGATGATATCAATCTCAAAGAGCAAATACCGTCTATAGACTCCGCCCCTAAGAGAAATCACTTCCCAAAAATAAAAATAAAAATCACACTTGTTTTTTTTTCTGAAAATTACAAAATTGATACGATTGCTCTATTTGATACAGGCGCTGATCTTAATTGCATCAAGTCTGGGCTTGTCCCAAATTGCTTTCATCTAAAAACACGAGAAAAATTATCTGCTGCTAATAATTCCAAAGTCTGTATAACATCTAAAGCAGAAGCTTCAGTTTTAAAGATAATATATTCATCGAAACTGCATTCGTCTTGACAGATGATATATACCAAAGTGTTATATTAGGAACTCCCTTCATACATTTAATCACACCACACAAAGTTATGGATGATTCAATTTCCTTCAAAACCCAAAACAAAAAAGTATCTTCCCAATTTCTTGAAACATCAAAAAAGCAAAGTCTAAATTAAATAGAAGCTTGCTCAATACAACAAAATTTCTTAAATTCTTTAATATATAGTAAACAATTCCATTTGAAAATTTTAAAATCTGATTTTTTACTACAAAAAACAAAAAAAAAAATCTTTGGATACAAAAGAAGTGAAAGAAAAAAATTTTAAATCTAGAAAAACTTTTTGAAAATGAAATCTGTGGAGATTTACCGACAGCCTTTTGGAATCGTAAACAACACATTGTTGATTTGCCATACGAGGAAAATTTCAATGAAAAATAAATTCCCACTAAGGTCGTCCTATACAAACAAACTCTAAATTAGAAAAACATTGTAGGAAAGAAATCTCTGACCTTTTAAACAAATGTCTAATTTCAAAATCAAGATCTCTTTGGTCATGTGCTACTTTTTATGTAAATAAAAATTCTAAAATTGAGAGAGGCACTTCTAGATTAGTAACTAATTACAACCCTTTTAATACCACATTAAAATGGATTATTTATCCAATAGAAAATAAAAAAGAATTACTGTAAAAACTTTATTCTGCCCACATATTTTAAAAATTCAAAATTTGATCTTAAATCAGGATTTTAGCAAATTCAAATTTCTGAAGCCGATTGGTATAAAACAGTATTTAGTGTTTCTTTTGGTCAATACCAGTGAAAGGTAATGCCATTTGGTTTATAAAATGCACCTTCAGAAATTCAGAGAATCATGAATGACATATTTTCTGATTATTCAAAATTTTGTATTGTTTACATTGATGATATTTTAATATTTTCAAATTCTCTTGATGAGTATTTTAAGCATTTAAAGACATTTTATTATGTTGCAAGAAAAAATGGTCTTGTTATTTCAAAAACAAAAATGTCTTTATTTCAAACTAAGATCAGATTTCTAGGGCATTACATATTACAAGGTATGATAACACTGATAGAATGGTCTTTAGAATTTGCAAATAAATTCTCAGAAAAGATTTTAGATAAAACCCAACTACAAAGGTTCCTTGGTAGTCTTAAGTATGTATGATATTTCTGTCTTAACATTAATATGATAGCAAAACCATTACATAGTCGTTTAAAGAAAAACCCGATTCTTTGGACAAATGAGCATACTGATTAGTAAAAAAGATTAAAAGACAAGTTTTTGAAATCCCTTGTCTGCACATAGCGGATCCAGATTTAAAAAAGGTCTAGAAACAGATGCATCAGATGTAGTATATGGTGGTATTCTTAAGCAAAAGAACATAGATGGTTGAGAGATTATGACACAATTTACATCTTTGCATTGGAATGATACCCAAAGAAACTATTCTACTATTAAAAAGGAAATTTTAAGTATAGAACTATGGATACAAAAAAATCAAAGTGATATTTTGAATAAAAATTTTCTTTTACGTATCGATTGCAAAAGCGCTAAAGATGTTTTACAAAAAGATGTTAAAACCCTTGCCTCAAAACAAATTTTTGCGCGATAGCAAGTAATCTTAAGTATTTTTGATTTCATATAGAATATATTAAAGGAGATTCAAAATCTGTTCCAGATTTTTTGACAAGAGAATTTCTACAAAACAGGTACGATACCTTCGAGGAAGATTGATAAAGGAAATAGCATATACCTGAACCTATCCTAGAAAAATCCATAACCCCAAACACATCTCCACAGATGAAAACAGAACCCTGGATCGCTGTTACAACAAAGAATGTGAAAAAGAACATTTCAACTCTCTTCAATCTCCAGAGAAAATCATGGATCAAATTTCTACAGCTACAAAAAGCTTTCGAGCTAAGTTTTTTAAATTGGAGAATAGTGATTCTTCTAAAAAACTCTCTTCTAAATATATTTTAAAATCTTCTGAGGTCCCTTCAAAAATGATTTGAAATAAAAACCAGGCCTTAAAATAATTTTAAAACCTTCGAATAATTCACAAATTATTCTGAAGAAGTTTTCACAAAACTCACTCTTTGAAAAATTTGAAAAAACTATTTACCAAAACATTATAAACATTGGAAAAGGGTTTTTGGTCAGCAACGACCCGTTTTTAACAATCAAAAAATATTTTGGAAAAAACAGATTTTTCAAATCTTATAGTACAGATAAAACTGTGTTATTTTTTCAAACGATTTTAGAAATAACAGAATCAGTGTCTTTTAATCATTTTTATCTCAATGAAAACCACACTGATCATTGCTCCAAGCAATTGGTTATATGATCTTAATGAAAGTCTAAATTTCCTAGAAATCTAAAAGATCTCTCATGTTTCAATATCTCTTTCAATTACAGGGACTATTGTCAGGCTTGATAGAATTCCTTTTTAATCCAATCTCCGAAACACAAACACACATGGTTAATCTTTTTTATACCACTTGTGATTTATCCAAATCGTTTTATTGGTTCATTTCGTGGGGGAACTACTTTGGTTCTGTCACCGAAATTTTCAAGCCTAACATTCAAAAATCTTTTCAAATCTTCAAAACAAACTTCATTCCATCAGAAAATGAGAAGAAATTCCCCCATTAGCCCTCTTTCACTCTAAATTTCATTTTTCTTGGGTTTTTTCTTGGACTCTCAAGTTTTTCCCTGATCCAATTCCAGTCATTAGGAAAAAGTTCAGGGTAAAATGGTGGGATAAATTCAAAATATCCTCAAACGTTTATCCGTCCAACATTCTACAGTGGATAAAAATCCAAATTTCTCATTCTCATGAAGATCGTAACAATGTAGAAGATTATCTTTTTCATTTTCTTTCTCAACCATAATCTTCTACATTATTACGATCTTCAGTAAGTAAGTTTTCCAAACTTGTACTATGGCTGGTTTAACCGCCTTTAATTTATATAGTATATTTTATCTTGTTTATATTACAGTTTATGTTTATGTTTATATTTAAATTTATGTTTAAGTGGCTGGTTTAACCGTCCATTATACTAAATTATCAATATATATTTATCATTTTAATAATATTTCTGTTTTTATTTTATTGCAGATATTCATAACAAAATGATACTAAAACACACACACACACACATATATATATATATATATATTATATGAACTCTTGAATTGTGTAAAGATAAATGTTCCATCCATTTGGTTTTTATGGATGTCTATCAGAGCCGTGCCAAAGGTTTTTGATGCCACAGGCAAAAAAATAAAAACATTTGTATTTAAATATTTTTGTTTGAAAGACTTGAAGAAATTTTTTCTTAAAAAAAATTATTGACAAGAAATATGTACAAATTTTATAAACTATTGATATACAAAATTTTACACAATGCTGTAAGGGGAAAATACTATTACTTTTTATATTAATTTTTTTTTGAAAAATACTACTACTTTTATATAAAAGAAGTCATCATAGTGAAAGAAAAATAATGTGCATGGAAAAATACAAAGAAAGTAAATAAAAATTTAGATAAAAAAGTTAAATTAGCTTTGAGATAATAGTTGGGATGTGGATTCAGAAAATTAAGTTTAACAACAATTAAAAAGCCTTTTTATACTCATAAATAACATAAATAAAATAATCTATTTGAAATATGGTCTATTCAGTTTTATATCAATGATGTCGTAGGCAATAGTTTCTTTTTGTCTTCATGAGCATGGCCTTGATTTTTATCAACTGTCGTATCTTCCATTATTTTTCACTTGAAGACAAAAGAAAATTTCATAAGGTGAATCATCCATTTATTTTTATTTATTTACTAGAATGTTGAATGAGAAAAGTAAACAGTTCATTCCTTCAAATGGTCTGACCATATTTTTCTTACTCTCCATGCATTGCCTGTAGCTATGAATGAAGAACACGAATCAGATGGTGTAAATCAAACTGTTCATGTAAATCAGCCAGATCAAATACAGAGCAGGCGGATCAAGCAGAATAAGTGCGGATCAAACGTTTCAAAACATATGTTGAATGGTGAAAGCAGAAAACAAACGGTCCAAAATATTTTTCCTATTTTTAATAAATTATATTAAATTCAAAATTGATTTTATTTTTACATTTTTACAACCTAATTTTTTTTGATATAAAAATTATTCTAATTTGGTGTTTATATATATATATATATATTGTGATTATTACTATAAAATGCATCAAAAAAATTTTGCATTAAAAAATATATATTTGACATTCTAAAATATACCTGAAATACTCAAAATATCCAACAAATAACTAATATCTTTGTGTTGATAATTATAATTTAAGATAACTGAAATAATTTTAAGTCTAAATATAATTTATATTTTGAGAGCTATAATTATAATTAAAGGATTTGAATTATTAATGCTAGAAATTTATTTTAAATACAACAGTCAACTACAACACACGTAAAGCCAATGTCGACACAAAGTTATAAAGCATCTATATCGCACCTAAAACTTGATGCCCCTTGATCGCAACAAAAATAGTATTAATATATAAGTACAGAAATAATAATACCTTATTCATGAAAGATATCCTCTCTTTCTTTCCCTTAAAATATTTTTTTTTTAACTTCGATTAATCGAGATTCTCAGCCAACTCATGTTCAATTGATATCATCGACAATCCATTTAATCATTCTTAAAACATAGATTTAACGTTGAAAAAACTTCTTTTTGCATAATCAACTAAAATCGGAATCGTTAATAATATGTGTTTGGATAACAATCATCCTTTTTTCTAAACATAATATAAAATCTCGACCATCCTTGTCATTTCTTTTGGCAACATTTCTCTTAGATATTGTAGGTCGATAAATAGATGTTTTTTTATCTACATCTAAAACCCCATTATGCTATAGAGAAGCTTCAAGCTTGGTACAAAATGCCATCAACTCATCATATTTGCTGAATTTAGTTTTTTCAAACTAAAAAACAAAATCCAAAGATTTCCTCATAGCACTAGAATTGCTCGAATCTAATTCCAAGAGACCTTATAGCTTGATACACTATGGCTTTGAATAAGAGACGTTTAAAAACAGTCACATTACCTAAAATGATGAACTCCTTATTTTTTCTATTCAAAAATTATTTTGTTCTACCCAAATTTTGAGGAGGTATCACAATAATAAAACACTTTTTTGTCATTTAGTAACAAAAGATGGATGCAACTCAACCAAATGGGTATGACACGCTTTTCTAGCATTTCACATAAACCAGAATACAAGATAATATATATATATATTAATATTATACTTTTGATGTCATTATAAAAGCATGTGTTCTAACTATTTTACACATACAATCACCACCGAAAAAAAAATTCACACAACCTCCCCAAAAAAAAAAATTCTCACTTCTTCGACAAAAAAAGTTTTCCACTTCATTCTTCAGTTTCATCAGATCACTTCAGGTATGATTATTTATATACATTGCATTGTCTTACATATATGTTTTTAAAATAAATTTTAATTATGATAATACAGAAAACTTAATAATAAGCATAATCGTTATACTTGTAAAGAGAGAGAAGCAAATCTGCACTGAAAGGAAAACACTAAAACCAACAAAATTAGTCACTGGAAAGTAAGAAGATAACAAGATATCGTTAATATCGTTAAACAGAACATATCGACAAGCTTGAAAAATTGTAACATAATTCAAGATTCAGTCATAATCAAGAGGCCATAATCTAAAACCAAATGATAAATTGACGACATGGTTACATATTCTTCTATGTAATTTACTAGAAAAATTCCATGAGCTAAAACTTAGCCTTACTGATCGTAAAAACATAACTAACCAAAAGAAATTCATCAGAAGTTCTACCAAAACATAACTACACAGATTCCAATACTAGTTGACAGATTTAGAGACGATGGAACTAGAAGCTATGGATGAACATACAGATTCTAATTTAGTTTCTAGAAAATAGCAGTTAGGTGAAGCAAAGAAGTAATGAAATAAAACAAATAGAATGTGGATTGAAAATGTGGTTAACATAAATTAAACACACCAATTTATTACATATTCAAATTACACTACTTCAGCATAAAAAAGGGAGTTTATCTCTGAAATTGAGCTAACACTTCCAAGGAATGACATTCAAATGAGTAGCATCAAAAATATCTGAGATCAAAATATAATATAATTAAAACGCCAGTATAGTCTAAGCACAGTAGAAATATCAAGCAAAGAAAACTATAAGATCTTCTAAACAAAATTCGATTGTCACATAGTTACCTACACACAAAAAAACGCACAGAGAATATACAAAACCTATCTGGTAGAAGAAGATCACAAAGGAACCAATAAGCAGCTTATCTCTTCCCCCATACACATATTTGTATGAAACTACGATGTTAACAAAATTAAACTATTAGAATCAATCTGCATTATAAAAACCACAGAAAACTCTACCTAACGAACCTTCACTGTATAGCTATCATAGAAGAAAGGTTCTAAAACTTGATTTAGATATGCTCGTGTGCCTTTGAGATGAAAAAAAAAAGATTTCAAACGAGTCGAAATTGAAAGGCTTAGGTCAGAAACCCTAAAAATTGAAAGAAATCAATTCCTAATTTCTTTTATTTTGTCAAGAAATTCCTAATTTCTGAAATCGATAATTGAATTTAAGCTTTTAACAGAAAAAAATAATTAATAAAAGATAAATTAACCATGGGCCTTTGTTTAATGGATATTACTCTTTAACCATTAATATTATAATTTTAAAATTTAAATTTGATTAACAAACCGACGTTTAAAATCCTTCTTTTTAAAAATGTTAAAGTCGATTTACGAAATTACTTTAATTTACTGATGTTGAAATACAGAAAATAATGTTGATAGCTACAATGGAGTTTTATAATTTTATCAAAATTTCAAAATTTTCAGATGAAAATTTTGCAAAAATGATGGAATAGATTGAGTGTGACAACGAGGAATCTGAAACTGATTCATGCAACACCGAAGTAGCATGCGAAACTGATTCTTTGTCATCTCCGTATTGACCTGTATAGTTTCTTCTGTTGCGTTCTCCACTGAGCCAGATCCGTTCGACACCTTTGTACTCTTCTTTCATTTTTTAACCGATGACAGGATCTTTGTTAAGACAGCATCAACATTGACCTCTGTGTTAACCTCTGCAATCTTCGTCACTGGCTCTTTTGCAGTAGTGCGATGATGGTCACCCTTTGCAGGAGTAACATGAGCATCAGTCCTGGCCAAGGGAGTCGTTTCCACTCGCTTCAGGATTTGAATAGGAACCTGTTTCAATTTGCACTCCACACCTACATGACCCCAGCCTTCGTAAAGCAAACAGTAAGGGGGCAACCAAGGTTATTCGTATTGAATTTCCACCTGATCTCCGTCGAGTGTGGATTTTCTACAAAGATATGGGAAGCTTTAGTCCTAGGGTTCTTCTCCTCGAACTTCTCGACATCGTGGGATGAGATTGTTACCCCACTCACTTTGTGGTTACTGAACAGAACAGAACTATTTATTGCTCGATACACATTCCAAGCGACTTTAACTCTGCTTTGGAAGGAGAGGAATGCTCATCGACATGGAGATGTTCCAACGCCAGCTGCTACTCTGATCGCAATTTTGGACAAAACTGTCCGCAATCGATTAAGCTCTCTGCGACTTATAGGAAACCAACAACATGATGATGGACTCGTTATCTGGTTCGGCACTCGCCACTGAACAAAGCTTGGAAACTACTATTTCTGCAATAGCTTTTATGCTCTGTTTTCAAGTTGTATACATATTTCTTTTCATTTCTTTCCTATAGGATCACAATTGTAAAGAAAACCATCTTTTTTTATATAAATCTAACATTTTTTCAAAAAAAAAATAATAATAACCGAGGAAAATCATATAATGTCTATCAAAGAACAAATTGCATATATGTTATAGGAAAATTGAAGTAATAAAACATTATTTTTTTTCACTCAATGTAGTGTCATCTCTATTTTTTATGTACATTTTACATATTTATAATTATAATTATTTTGACATTAATTTTTTTTAAATATATGTTATGAACAGTTTTTCTCATTCAACAATTTATCTTGATCCGCTTGATCCATAGTTATTCCGCGTTTGATCCACACTTCATCCGCATTTGATCCGCTTGATTCACTTGAACTACTAAATCTGCACCGTCTGTTCCGCTCTCTCCATTCAGAGCGTATGTTGATGAAATAATTGATTCTAAAACGCTCATCCGAATTTAATGGTTTACTTTCATCAACTTTCTCAGCATCTTCACCATATTGCTTTTTTTTTTATCAATTGTTTGTGTTTTGTATAAAATGTGGACTACTTTTATAAATGACCTAAGAATTGAAGTCAAACACAAAACTAACCCATTTTTTCCATCCTTTAAAAATTTACCACTTTCTCTCCATTTAATCTTTCATACCCACATGTATTCACAAACATGCAATTATACATCTAATATTTCGTTTTTTTAAGAATAACAAAAGATAAAAAAGACCCTAACAATCACTTATTTATGAAAATGTCATATTATTCAGTATCTCCAACTACTATTACAAACCATTGAAGCTCTAAATGCTTCCCAATCGATTTTGCAAGCACTAATAACTCAATGACTGAGCTCATAACCTCATAATCTTCTATTTCGTCTCCAATTTCATCTACAAAACTCTCTAATTCATGTTTTCAAATTTTATAATCTCATGGGTCTTGCATTTTTGGAGATTCTAGCATAACAATGACTTTTTTTTTGTTTTCTTTCGGTGAAATTCAAGGTTCTAGGAGCTTGAGAAAGCTGAAAACGAGCTCAAACCGGATATAGATAATTATACACTTCATTTGAGCGGATTTATAGATTTGCTTTGCTACAATAAACTTCACATGAAGTCTATTATTAACCGTAGACTTCAATGTCAGAGGTTAGTTTTGAAATTGAATTTTTTATTAATTATTTATCCGTCCAGACTTTAGGTGAAGTTTCTGGGTTATCCTTAAAAAAAACAAAAAAAAATAATCTCATGTAGAGTTCTTATGAAAAGAGAGGTTAATTTTTTATCTGACCAAACTTTGATTTTTATAAGGTAGATTTCAAACAAAGTCTACGAGTATTAGACTTCTTGAGAAGCCTTCTTTTAAGTCAGTTTGATTTTTGACCAAAAATTTTGAATATTTGTAGAAACTTGATTCAAAATTTAAACTTTGAAAAAACATTTTTAGACTAGACTTCAAAAGAAGATTATTTAATTCAAAAACTAAAGTAGACTTGACTTCAAACGAAGTTTGCAATTAATTTAATTCGCTATTGTGGTCAATAACAAAACTAACCTTTTTACGTAGATTTCACTTGAAGTCTGTTCTGAAAAGTAAAAATCTATTCAAATGCAAAACTAACTTTTTTTCATGTAGACTTCACTTTAAAGTTGTGGACTTCATGTATAGTCTACTCCAAAAAGTTAAACTCTCGTCAAATGCAAAACTAACACCTACGTTTCCACAGACTTCACCGGAAATCTACTTCATTCACAGACTTTTAAAATCGTATGCAGACTGCATACAAGTCTGTTCTGCTAAACTTTAGCAGAAGTCTGTGTAGTATAATTATGTTAAAAATGCATTTATAGAATATTTATAATGATTTTTTAGAATTTTTGGTTTTGACATGTGTGTAAGCTATTGTCTTTACTGCTTTATGAGTTTGATTTGTTTTAACTTGATATTTATGGGCGAATCAATTTTCTTGTTTTATTAGTTATTTAGTTTGAAAAAGCAGATTTCAAACAAAGTCTTCTAAGTAATTTTTTTTACTTCTGTTTGCCATAATGTGCTTTGTAATTACGTTTGTTAATGTGGTTTCTTTGTCTTTTATGTTAGAGAATGATTCAACAACCTGTTGTTTATGGAGAATGGATGTTGAAAGAGAACGCGTGGCACTCTCTGGGGAATAGATTGTCATAAAGGTGGAAGGATATTCTTTTTGAGTGATGTCTTTACCTTTAAGAGACTTATTCAAATGACACAAGATGATTATATTCTGGATAAGAAAACTGAGTTAGAGTTAAATTATTCATTACAGGATTCAATGTTGCAAAAGATGGTTCCAGATATACCTCCAATGCATATCACCATTGACAGACAAATTCGAATCTTAATCGACTTAGTAGAACACATGTGGTACATTTTTGTGTTACGACTCGATTCGAGATGAAGAGAATAATTAAAGATTCGGTTGAAGACGCAGATTAAGATTCGGTAGAAGATCCAGATGAGGAGTCTATTGAAGATGCTAAAGATACTATGGATGAAGATGGTAATTATGATGCAAATGAAGGATAATGAATATCCACCAGTTTATTCCGACAGTATAGATTACAGTGTTTTTAGAAAATTGAAAGATGAGGATGAGGATGACGATGATATCGCTGTTGATTATAAGGATGTGAGAATGAGTTGTGTTGGTCAAGGAGGAAGATCCACTACGTCATGGTCCAAAAATATCTGTATCAAAGAGAGTTTTCCTACCAAGGATATGCCGGTATCAGAGTTGCGATTAACGGATATTATATTAAAATTTGCATTTAAAGTATATGTCTTCAAAAATGTTATTTTTGGATAAATGTCTTGTGAAAAGATGTGGGTGGCAGCTTAAAGCAGGTGTAAGAATGAAACAAACACGTTTTGGGTGACAAAGTATATGAAAGTCCATACATGTTTAGTGGCAGACCTAATAGCTTACCGTGGAAGTGTTACTCCAAAGTATATTGGGGAGCTTTTTATAAGCCATTTCAGAATAATTGATTGAATTATACCACAACATATCAAATATTCAATAAAGCATATGCTTGGCATGAAGATGGATTATTGCACTTTACACAGAGTTTTGATATATGCCCAAAAATTGGTGAAGAGAACAGCTGAAAATGGATATGCGAATCTGCTAGTCTATTTGCATATACTTCAAAAGCCAGTCCGGGAAGTGTAACTGATCTTCAGCTTGGTGATCAAAATATATTTAAATATACATTTGTAGCTTTTGGAGTATCAATAGTTGGTTATCAGTATCTCAGAAGAGTTATTGTGGTGATTTGTTAACTAACTGAGAAATACCAAGGTGTTATGCTAGTGGCAACACACACAAGACAGTAATTTTCAGATATTTCCTTTTGACTTTTGGAGTTGTAGATGTTGAAGATGATGCTGTATAGGAATATTTTTTTACAAAATTGAGGGGATGTGTTTCAGATGAATATCCTTTGGTGATAGTTTTGACAGGCACGATTCTATTAAGAAGGCATGTGATACTGTTTTCCTCTGAGGCACACAGGGGATATGTTATTATCATCTATAGAATAACAAAGTCACAAAGTTTAAGGGGAAGCATCTCATGTACTTGTTCAAATATGTTGCATATGCGTACAACTTTTACGATAACTGATACATAATATTTGGAGTTTGCAGACGTGAAGCTTTGGTCCTGAGTTCATTTCTCTGTAGACCGATACAACATATAGACGAGCAACATCACAGATTCTATCAATTCTGTACTTAAGAAAGCACACAGTTTTCCTATATCATTCCTTCTGGATTTTATATGAGATAAGCTAGGGATGTGGTTTTCTAAAAGGCGAGAAGAAGCTTTGAGTCTCACAACACATCATACTCAAGAGTTAAATATTTGTTGTCGATTCGTGGACAATATAGGAATGGGAAATTCTCAGAAAAAAAAACATGAACTTTCAAACTTTGGCCAGTCAAAGCATAAAGTTTTACCTTGACAGTTTAAATCATCAATATATAATGACTTTTTATTTTGATCACAAAATTTTTTTGAACAAGGCAAATTAGTCTTGTTTTTAAGTTGTTTAACAGAATAATCAAATATTATTAAAGTTTAGCAAATTAGTCTCGTTTTTAAGTTGTTTAACAGAATAATTAAATATTATTAAAATTTTATTGGAAACCAATGTTAAATAAAATGACGTTGTTTTTATTTTCTCCACAATTCCCAAAATTAATTTTTCTAATCCTAATTTTCTAAAATTCCCAATTTTAAAACTGGAAAAGATTCAAGTGGATGAAGCTGAATCAACTTTAAGACAGTTGATGATAGTAATTGACTGAAAATTTTGAGGTTCATTTCACAAAAGAAGAAAAAGACGATTAAGCCATGAAAATCAACAAAAAATAATTACTGGTTTGTTCTTCAACAAGCAGGTGGTCTTGATTGAACTTGACCATGATATATCAGAACACTAATGTGTAGAAACTTTTCAATTTTTTTTTCTCATGATAATAATTGTTTTATCTTTCGACTATTAATCTCTTGTTTTCTTCACCATATATTAATAACTTGGTCTTTGGCCTGCGCAACCACATTTGTTAAATTATTAAATCTATTACTAATAATAAACCAAACAAAACTATGAAAACAATATAAGACATATAATCAACAAACAAAAAAACTTTAAAAAGAAATAATAATATGTATCCTTAGAAACTAACAAAAACCAATTATTGTATCGAAACCACAAAATAATTAAAATAAGATAAAAGAGCAGTTTATAAAGTATCTAAAATGCTTCTTTATATACAATGTTCATAGTCATCTATTGTGGCAATAAGAGATATCAGCAGCAAGGAGAGTCGACCAGTGGTGAGGAGATGCAATAGGCGTCAACGAGAGGCAACAAGTGATGAGAGGCAACCATATTTGCAAATAGAAATTGTCTTCAAGAGCAAATGGGGGAAGATACAGGACGAGATAGGAGAGAGGAATTGCATCTGGTTACTGTTTTGAAACAAGAAAAATCCAGCAACGATGATAGTAAATGAACAGCAAAGCAGACTTGCAAAAAAAAAAGTCTTCAGATCTGCACAATGAAGAAGACGGAGGAATAGGGACGAAGGGGGAGAAAAAGGGAGGAAGAGTTGCAGTGTTGATACGGTGGTGAATGAGAAATCGGTGGCAGTGAGGAGGAAACCAGCGCTGGCGAAGATACCACCTTCGAGATTGAGAGAATCGGCGCCTAGGATTTTTTTTTTTCTGAAAAATGTTCCTTTAGTACAATCTCTTTTATATGTACGGTAATTTTTTTGGTTATGGTAGTTTTTCTTGGTTAGGGTAATTCATTTTCGGTTAAGCTAATTTTATTATTTTAATATATATCTCTGTGATTTTTTTTGGTTTAGCAAACTTTATATGATGTTTCTTAATTTTTTAAATGCATAAAGACTTCATATAAAGCCTGCTAGCTCTTACACTCTTTGGTTCAGTTTTGGTTTACATATGTAGTCACTGATTCCCTAAACTCCAAAAGACTTCATATGAAGTTTCCTGAAAAGAGTCGTGAAAATACAAATACTAGAAAACTATAATAGAAACACTTAAAAGAAATAAAAAGCATTGGAAAAATATTTAAAACCAATCTATAAAAGTGGTCAAAATACGGTGTTATCAACTCCCCAAGACTTAAACCTTTGTTTGTCCTTAAGCAAAGCATAAAACAAGAAAGGTGAAGTGAAAAAAAAATAGGGAATACGTAAAATCTCAAAGACATGAACCTCTAAACTACGACCATCTATCATACATCAATCGCAACCTAGTCTAGAAAATTCTCACCAAAACACAAAAGATACTAGTCCACTTTTTCAGTAACGCAAAACTTAAACAATCTAAATCTCGATTCCAGTCAACTAGCTCTCTACATTCATTAAGTGTATAGTGAATTCTCATCAAAGACATCATTCAGGGTAGACGGCGTTTGGTATTAAAGGCTGTTTAAGTGGTGGAGTTGCCTGAAGATCTGGAGGATGCTAGATATTATGCAAAACCGCAAAAGAGAAATTGGACCTGTTGATTCCGGAATTTTCAGTCACTCCTCCTTGCCAAACGTTGTTGCATAATCCTTCCTCCTTTGTTGTAAACAGCTACTTTCCCAGACTTAGATCTTTTCCAGGAATTAGAAAGATAATCTCCAAAATTCCAAATAATCAAACCAAAGCTTGCCTCATAGATAAAAATCGATTCTCTTAGACTCTCTAAGGTTTTTCTTTCCTTTTTCTTTCTTATCTTTTTTTTCTTTTCTTCTTTTTTGATTTTTTTTTTGTAAAGGGGAAACACCTTTTTTAAAAGAGAGAGTCTAAGGGACGAAAATATACCAATGTTTTGAGGTTTTCTTGAGGAAAATCAAGCTCCTTTGTTGAATTATTCCAGAAAATCGCAAGTCTTTGTCTTCAGTGACTGAAAACAGCATTGTTCTTCTTTTGGTCCGACATTTTTGCACATATCTGCAGAGAGAACAATGAAAACAAGAATGCATGTGGTTTGAAAGAGGTTGGGTAAGGTGGGAAACTAACTAGAGATGAACTAGCCATTCAGGATCAACAAAGAGTGGTAAAAGGGTAAAAGAGTCCTGAATGTTTGATTCATTTCACTGATCTAATGTTTCAATGAGAATGTTAAGTCAGTATTAAGTCCAGATAAAATAGAGCTAGTGTATTCCTTCATCTAAATAGAAACCATTCAAATTCCTCTAGTGTACTTTGTTTCAAATGTGCTTAGCTAGCGCCTAGTCTAGTCCTGAATTACAAATGAGCATGTCACTAGGGAATAGCCTCAAAGCACACAATCAACTATCATTGATTTATGTTCACCATTCCCTTTAAAAAATATTTTTCTTTGAAAACTGTTTTGAAAAACTTTAAAGGAAACGAGAAAAATGTAGATAATGCAAAACTCATGAAACAAAAGGTGGTTAGAAATGATGAAATTCTCCCCCAGACTTAAATCACACTGTCTTCAGTGTGAAATAAATCAAGTTTGGATGAGAAAAATGTATTGATGTATGGAAAAAAGTAAACAAAAGAGAACTTACCTGGATGCAGGATGCAATGTAGGTTGGAGGTGGTTTTAACGACCAACGGCCGTGGTCCGGGTTCACGGTCGAATTCTTCTTGGCTGCGGTCAAATTGAACGCAACCGTTACGAATCCTTGCGGCCAAATCCTGCTTTTCCTTGGTTCCCGCTGGACCGAGCAGTTGGAAACCAATCCTTCTTTTTGGTTTTTTTCGGCTTTTTTGTTTTTTTTTGGATTTATAAGAAACACCTGAAACTAAGAAAAATAAAAAGATCAATAGAAAAAGAAAGAAATTCTAAAGAAAAAAAATACTTAAAATGGGTTGCCTCCCATTAAGCGCTTCTGTTTTAAGTCGTTTAGCTCGACTTAGTGTAGAGAGTGGCTTAGTCCAGTGAAGACTTTTTTGTCCTAAGACAAGTATTTTTTGAAATTTCCTTGTTCTCTCTAGCAGGTTCTTCATCACTCCACAGTTCTGCTTCACACACTTCTATTGCTGGGCGTTTTCCTGCTTAGCTGTTTTAAGGGACAGCATTAGAGAAGATGTCCTTGTCAATATTGGCAAAAGAAATCCTCCGGTTTGGCCAATCCATGATGGCTCTGGAAGTTGCTAGAAAAGACCATCGAAGAATAACTGGATGTGAATCATCCTTGGTCTTGACAATGTAAAAATCGACAAGTACAATGTAGTCTCCTATCCTCAAATGAATGTCATAAGCTACTCCTTTTGGTGTGGCATTGGATTCATCAGCTAGGCTGATCCTTGTTCTAGTCCTTCGAAGGTGCTTAATGCCAAGCCTTAAAGCAGTTGCTTTGTACATCACATTGAGACAATCTCCAGAATCACAAAGAACATGATTAAATCTTTCACCTCTAATGGAACAAGAGATAAGAAATTGACCATGATCTTTGATTTTGTACAGTGTTCAAACAGGTCTTCCTTCTTTGGCATGAATGAACAATTATTTTATCTCACGAATAGATTCCTTGCTTTCACAGAAGTAGTGGCCAATCATGTAATCCTTACAAGCCCTGGCGCAGGTGATTCCTTGAGGCAGACTTCGAACTACTGTGTTGAACTCATCGAGCTTCTCCTTGCTGATCTTGTTGGTGTAATAGGCGCATTCTTCAGGCTTATGGAGATGGATCAAGTAAACAGAAGCATCAAGAGATCTTCTAGGAAAAGATAGACATCTGGCTCTCCCAATGTAGGTTCGAATGTCCTCTTTAGTCTCCTTGCTATATCTAAAGAAAAATTGTAAACAACCAAGCTTCCAAATGTCATCAAAACCTTTCTAGATGATAACTATCTTCACAAATTTGTTAAACTCTATGAGTCTCTCTCTAGAGATTGGTGAGCTTTGTTCTGATGAGTTGTTTGGGTTACCACCTTCAATAAACGGACGATAATATGCGTCTTCAAGGTACTGTTTTTTGTATTCATCCTCATAAGATAAGGCTATGTTGCAAGTTAGTGGCTCATCTTCATCTTGAGATGCTTCAGTGCTGATAGAATAGACTGCTTGCTCAAAGAGGGGAGTTCTAGTTAATCCATGATGGGCATCAAATAAACAGTGGCCTGTATGACTCGAAGGGGATCGATAAGAGACATACTGATGGTTATCCACAGGTGGAAGTAGTGGGACGTGGAGGAGTGGCTGTTGGTCGCGGGCTGGGCTAACATGACCGCGGGAAAAGGGTCATCGGTCGTGGTCACGGGAGGTACGACCGCGGGGAAGTGTCTCCGAGGTGAGCTGCTTGATTTGCTTCCTCCTTCGTCTTTTGAATGATCTACTGGGTCTTCAGGCTAAGTGTACTCCTTTCCTAGGTCAAGATCTCCATTGTGAAGTGCTGAATCTTGTACCTCACGTCCTTGCATAATCCTCTCAAGCTTCTCCTCAACTTCATCAAGAGCATAGAAAACTTTTTCTAGAGTTGAGACAAGTTCTTCGGTTTTGTCCATGACCTTGTATACCTGATCTGAAACTTCGACAGTGTCATAAGACTGGTTCTTGGCTTCATTGAGGGCATTGTCCACATTGTTGAGCTTGAAATCAAGGGTCCAAATATTGTCCTTAGCATTACAAAGCTCATTCCAAAACGAGTTGAGAAGATCGCGCATATACTACTCTTCTCTGTGTTGAGTAGCTTGAGGGGTGTTGTAGAAACCTCCCTCATAGTAGAGATTTCAGTCCATAGGGTTCATTGCTTCAAACCGGAAACAAGGAGAACCAAAAATAATCAATAGCAAAGGGTGTTCTAGAGTCTATTTACTAACCTTTCTAGGGTTTATGCGGAAGAGAAAACGCTTGCCTTCTGTGGCAGCAACGCCAAAAACTTGATGTGTCGCGGTGAGAGAGAAAAAGTTTTACCCTAAAATGAATCAATGAAAGCCGCAAGTGCACAACTAATCGATTGTAGTACTTAATGATCAAATACATAGGGATCTTTTCTGCAAAAACCTTGGAAAGAGATTAAAGTAAGAAAGTCTAGAACTAATCGATATTTAAAGGGGTTTAGTGTTGATAACACCTGATTTTGACCAGTTTTATGGATCACTTTCAATATCTTATGCAGGTGTTTTCACTCAGTTTAAAAGGTTTTATAAGTGTTTTACATGTTTTGGAGTTTTAAAAGGCTTTTCAGGAAACTTGGAGCTGTAAAGTACATTTTGGAGCAAAAGTACATTTTGGGATAAATTCAGGCCCCCCGAAGTTTGGCAACCAAAGAATACGTTCTCACCGTCTGATCATCCCCAAATTTGGAGAAATTATATAGGAGACAACCAGCTTACTAACACACTTGGAATCAAAGAAATACAATGGTTAGATCTCAAGATATCATCAATGTACTAAAGGCCAATCAACACAGTCCACTCAAGGACAAAAGCTTTCACCTGCGGCCAAGACTGCTCACACCGCGGCTCAGGTTATTTCACCCCCTGTGGACCTATGTCCGAACCTCAGGAACCTAAATAAGGCCCAAGACACATTCTGCACCCATTTTACAAGTCCTAGATGCCCAGACTTGGAGAAACACCATAAATACTCTTTTTTTAGGTCTTTTATAAGAGAGCAACTTTCTTCTCTTCGAGAGAGAACTCATTTTGTAGTCTTAGATTTTATTATTATGCATCTGTAGAAGCTTTTCATCGCCACACTATCTTCAATAAGAGAAGTTTTTCTGCAACTTTTGTTTCTTTACTTTTCTGCTTTATAGTTCTTAAACCGATGAAGATGTCTAATTCAGCCATGTCTAAGTAGTCACCGAGTTGGGTGAAGAGGAAATCCAAAGGAATCCCATGTTCGACTGACATCTAGGTTTTTAGGAAAAAAGATTTCAATTTTTACATGATTCTCCCATTCATCCAAATCTCAAAGCGGTAACTCCGGATTGATCACCCAGAGTCCGATCCTAGGTTCAATCCGAGCTACGAGAGTTTTGTATCTGGGTTGCCTGAACTAGATCTATGGCGTCACCATCGTAGGAGACGAAAGCTACCTAAGGAGGATACGTAAGCCGAGATGGATTCGGATCTGAAATGCATGATCTTGTTCTGGCATGAGAGCGAGAGTTAATTGCCATGAACAAGTGATTTGATGATTAGGGTGACGAGAGTTGACTAATCTTAAGTGTCTATCCTAGTTTCAGAGTCATAGAAAATCATCGCCTAAATTCCTTGTGTTTTAGAACATGAACCCTAAAGATGAACCTAATCCCAGCGCCGTTTTTTATATAGTTTTCAACCGATTTTTATTTCAAGCTTTTTATTTCTTGGCTTAATTAGATTTAGTGACAAACCAAAACCCCTTTTTATCTGATTACGTCTATGATTGTTTTTAGCATCAGTTAGAAGTTTTCAACACACAAATCCTTGTGGATTCGATCCCTAAGTACTACTGCATTTGCTATGCACTTGCAGCTTGTCTATGGTAAAACTTGTGTTGTCCACTGCACCCACATCAAGTGTCACTGAAACGTAAATTCTAAACTAAACAAGAAAATGAGGAAACGATTAAAACTAAAAAATTACCTAATCTAAGACTAAGAAAAATCAGCTAGAAACTAAAAATGACCTAATACGAAAAGCTTGAAATAAAAATCGGTGTAAAACTTAAGAAAATGAGGGAAATATCTCCGGGGTATGAAAGATTCAAAACATTGCTAAAAAGTATTATAAAATATCCTAGCTAAACTTTTAGAACTCGAGCATGAAGGTATGACTACGTCCGTGATCATAACCAACTGTCACCCAAGACCCTGACCAGTAGCTTTTGTCTTTGGCCCTGGCCACAGATGTACGCAATCTTAAAATATACTCATCTACATTCAGAACTCACCCATAGGTAGTTTTCGTCTCTTATGGCAGAAGTGCTCTTCTCAAACTAGATCTGGCCCCTAATAAAATATTTTGCAACACTAAGAACATAAATCAGATTATAGTTCATGACACTACTCCCATGCATTAAAAATAGTTTAGAAGAAAATTTCTAGGATTCGGCTTAGTAGCTCATGCGATCCTCATCGAACATATATGATCCCCATCAAAAGTTCCCTTAAACCCAACAAATAAACTACTCAGACATGATTAGAGAAAGCAAAAACATGGTATTTAAAAGCTGTATTGAAATCGATATTAAAGAAGAATCAAAAGGGTTTAAGAGATAGATCTTTATCTCCCTAAACATAAAACAAGCTAAAAGTATGAAAAGCGACTAACACAACTCTAAAATATGATTGCATACGGCCTAGAGTTCCTAAAACATGTATTTATAGTCCTTAAGTCATTTCTGTACATCACTTAGGGTTTCTCTGAAGAAAGAAATCGAATGAGCTTGAAAATGGGCTTCTTGGGTGATAACACCTGATTTTGACCCATTTCACCATTGATTTCAAATGCTTTTTAAAAGGATTTAATCAGTTTTAGGAACTGTTATTACAATTTCTATGTATTTGTAGTTTCAAGGCTCTTTTCAGGAAACTTAGGGAAAATGATGGCAGAATGGAAGAAATCTACTTTTTCAGCTTAGAGTCAGACCGTCACAATTTCAGCCTCAAATGAAGACTTTCTCACCGTCTGATCCAGCTCAAATTTGGAGAAAATCAAGAGGAGACAAATAGCTTTCAATAGCACTTTACATCACAAAGATCCAATGGTGCAATCAAAATATACAAATATACATGGAGAACAAGTTGACCCTGTTTACCGGTCCCGGAAGACTCTCACCCCCGGCAAAACCATGTTTTACCTGTCCTGGAAGACTCTCACCCACGATGGACCTAAGGACGAGCCACAAGGCCCAACATCAAAGCCCACTTCGCCATTCCTCTTCATAGAAGCCCTAAAAGAGACCTGTAAGACCTTAGGACCTATAAATACATTGTTTAGCAGCCTGAAACGGGTGTGTGCTCCTGTAATGAGATTTTGATCCACAAAACTTTGTTTTTCTAGGGTTAGGTGATGGAGATCGGGATTCTTTCCCAGATCCATTGTTCTTTCTCCTTTCTATTCTACTAACTTTTGTGTTTCATTCTTTTGCATTCTTCTATGTTTTTAATCATTCCTTGCATCATGTAGATTTGTTCCAGAGAGTCAAGTTGTTTTAAGAGTCATCGATGAGCATATATATCGATTAGGATTTCTAAGTTTTTAGACCATATTCTGGATCTCATCTCTTCTAAGTTGTTCATATTGCATGAGAGTATATTCATGACCTATTCTCTGAGCCTAGGATCGATCAGAGGCACGAGAGTGTTGTATCAGATCATCCATACCTAGCTTCAGAAGAACATAGTCGCTATAGGAGTCGATAGCTACCTATAGAGAAGATGTGAGCAGACAAATTCAATGTCTAATGCATGATCTTATTGCTGCCATGAGAGCGAGAGTTAATTGTCAGATCTAAGTGATTAGTTGATTAAGATGGCGAGAGTTGGTTAATCATACATATGTATATTCTAGTTCCATGGAGATCCCAGAAACAGATGAAGATAAATCGCCCGGAAGCTAATTCGAAATGCCACCATACATCGATTAGAGTAAACCGGAGAAGTCTAAATCGCCACCTATGAGTTTTTAGATCTATAGTTTGAGTCGATATGCTTGAGATATTCTTTTAATAATTCATCCTGCATTGCATTTTATTTCCTCTAAATATTAGATTAGGTTTAATTTAGGATTCATAACCAGAAACCCCAAACCTTTATTGGTTTATGACTTTGCTTACTTCCCAGTTTGTTGTTTCTTGCAGATTAGACATCCTCCTTGTGGATCGACACCCTAAGTTCTACAAATGTACATCTGTGCACTTTCAGATTTTAGGTTTTATAAATTTAAAACTTTCTTAATGGACCAATAGGCTTGTATGAAAAACAACCCTAGGCCTGTAGTGATAGCAGGTTTTTTTAGCCCACTAAGGTCAATTAACCTCTTGTGTTGTAGCACTTGAGGGTTAATCCAAATGGAGAGATTCTAGACACCAAAACTATGATGATCAATTCTTAATCCAAGTCTAATATGCAGATGAGTTGGTAACCAAGATTATCTAAAAGCATATAATAAAACAAGCAAGAACAAACAGGCAGTAATTAAGAACTAAACAAGTAAGACAACAAAGCAAGGACTCAAATTCAAATAAAGATAAAGCTAAACCTCTAGATGTGATCATTGATCAGGGTGCTTTCAATGCTTAATTCATGATGCTGAGCAAATAATGCAATACTTGTTACTCTTTAGTCTAGGCTTCTTAATCAGATTAATCCACTCTCATGACAGAAATCCCTTTGAAAATCACTTAACCAAGTCCAACAACCATCAGAGATAACCAAGCAATCAACAAGCATAATGTTCCAAGCCTAATAAGTGACCAAATAATCTCTAGCAAAGAAAGACTGAATCTTATACAGAAAGATATAGCAAGCAATCACATGATCTCAAAACCAATTAACTTAGAACTCTAAACTAGATTAATCCTCTCATGAGGGCATTAACCTCTACACTAATCCATTTTCAAACCAAATTCTCATTTGTGAAATATGAATCGATGAACATTAAGAAACATTTCTAATATGTCATTTATGCATTTAACAAACATCATCATGGCATTAATGCATAAATCCTTAGTTAGCTTTCATTCAGGAATTTCATTGATCTGCTCAAAGTTTAATCCCTAGAGCTACTCTGCAAGAGCACAGATGTGCAGTTGTAGTATGTAGGGGTCAAACTACAGAGACGAGAAATTTGCACAATAAACTAAATATGCTTGATTTAGGCTAAGTCAAAACAGTAAAATTGAAAGCAGCAATGAAAATCAAACGTTTGTAAAATCAAATGGAAAAGGATTAGGCTTAGGGTGTTTCTCAGGAAATCAGAGAATGCAGATAAATTAACTAGTCAGGATTCAGGTTAAGCACGGTTCTTGAACTCAAATCATGAAATTATAATTAACCAACTTTCATTGCGAGAATTATCTAAGTCTAAATCCTAGAATCCAAATTTCTTTGCAAATCCTAAAGATATAAACTAGCCTTAAGTGCAGGTTTGATATGTTCACAAAGTATCTAAACCAAATTTCTTTGCGGATAGCTACTTTGATCACCCTACGTTATTTCCAGTTATTCAATTACTTTTTCGTGTCAATCAATTAACCTAAGATCTAAGTTCTAGGTGGCCAGTCCAGAATTAGCTTTAAGAACAACCTATGGTGAAGAACTAATCAGATTATGAATCCTAACTAATCAATTAATTTAACATTCAATGAAATCCTTTATGAGAACCCTAAACCTAACAAGCTAACTACTAAGACTGAATACTGAAGCAACAGACATGAATGAATAGTTTGCAAATAAGAAATCACTGAATAAATAACAGGGGTTTGAAATCTTCTTTCAAAACAAACAGAATTCAGACTTGTCTCCCCAAAAGCTCTCAAAAATAAAGATGACAAAAGTTTTCTCTCTGAAAGTCTAAAAAGTAAAAGGTATTGATGAAGGAGGCAGAAAACCCTTCTTAAATCTAAAAACACGTTTTGGGCTTTTTTGTAAATATTGAAGACTTCGGGGCTTCACAGATTCTTCAGAAATTGGATAAAATCACTTTTTTCCTTTTGTGGTCTTTCGGTGTTGAGCGACACACTCATGCACAGCTGAAATCATCCTTCACGAAAATCGATCCATTTAGCTCCAAAATGCTCCAAAATCTCCAATTAAGCTCCAAACGTACCTAGGACCTGTAAAGACTCGAAAAGACTCGAAAAACACGAAAAATACTCTATCAATAAGACCTATATCATGGTCAAAAACCATAAAAACCATGATATATCAACTCCCCTAGACTTAGTATTTGCTTGCCCTCAAGCAAACAAAATACCAAACAAGAGAAAGAGGTTTGAAAAACACAGAGATTCAACTTTTCAATGGAACATCGCTTTGACCGATCACCTTGTAATTCATATACTGCTTCATCATTCCAAATCGAACCACCATGTACTTCTCCGCAGACATTCACAGCTTCCCAGATTAAGTGCAAAATTCCACAACATTATCCATAAACCCTCATCTCTTGGTCTCACTGATGATTCAGATGCCAAAAATCTTCTAGACTTTTTCCCGTACTATACTCAAACAAATCAGCCATATAATCCTTTGGTACTTTTCTCTCCCCAGACTTATTCTTTTTGCACACTCATCATCATTTTTTATAGCATATACACGATAAGGTTAAAGCTACGAGTACTGATGGTGTTTGCCATCAAATCCCCGATTTGTCCCCTTACCTTGTATCAAAGGTTTTCAGCGAATAATGGGGTCATAGGAAATTTTCCTACCCCTCGCTTCCTTCCTTTGTGTGATCATTCCTACTTAGAAGTGAAATAATGGGATCCTTGGAAATTTTCGTAACCCTTCACTCTTAAAAGAAAATCATCTCAATATTTTCGCCCTTTTCTTTCTTTTTTTTGTTTAGCTTGTCATAAGGGAGAGAAACACCAAAATTAGATTTCACACAGGCTTTCATTTGTCAAGTATGAACGAGGAATCAAGCTCTATAAACATCAGTCACATCAATGAGGTAAAAGAAAGAGTTCAGAAATTAGCTCAGGTTAGTGGACTTTGTTGGAAATATGGACGCCTCTAGTCAACTGGTCAGCCTTTGGATTTTTCATTAGTCGGATCTAGACTGAATCTGCAGAAATGGTCACTTAGATGAAAGGTCAGCACAACAAAAGAAAAGGATCATAATCTCCAACAAGTTTTGACTTAAAAACAATTTGACATAACTGACTCTTAAGAAAAAAAACAGAATGTCAGCGACTACCTCCCCCAGACTTAAACAACATTGTCCCCAATGTTATCAAATCCGAAATAGGTAAAAAAAAAATCAAAAGAAATGAAAAAAATGCAGTAAAAGCGGAGAAGTTACCTGGCTGCGACAGTGGTGTCGACCGACACCATTACTGGTGTCGCTCAACACTGACCATTTTTTTTTTAACTAGTGTCGAGCGACACCGCAATCAGTGTCGGTCAACACCAACCACTTCGTATCTGCTACACCTAAAACACAAAAACGAAAAGGAAGAAGACAACTTATGTACAGACTTACTAGTGGGTTGCCTCCCACCAAGCGCTTGTTTTAAGTCATTAGCTTGACTTGACGGATGGACTATGCATCTGGTGGATCAGATAGTGGCAACGAATGCCTCTGTGAAAGTCGTCTCATCCATGGTGGTGTGTAAGCGTTGTGCGCATGAGGTCGTCCAAAGAATGCAGGAATAGCACTAGGGTGAGATATGTGTTTGGACCACTTTAACCTATTCCCTGCAATATCATCAATCAAAAAACCGAGTGCTCTACGATAATCTCGTAGCTTGCATCGTTAGACAGAGTCTGCATCTTTCAAATCAGTTTTGATGATATCACAAGAATTAGGATTAGGCTCAAGAGGTGCGTACCTTTGCTTTGGTGGAGATGAATGGAGCATGATGTTTGAGCTTTCTGCTCAATAGCAGCTATTGGTTCTGTAGGCGTCTTAGTCAACTCAGGTTGATCTATCACCTTCTCAGCATCAAGCACCTTCTGATCTCCATCTATCACTTCCGGTATTGCACTGACTTGGAATGTTTGACCATCTATGGTTGGATCCTTCAGCTTCTCCATCTTGAAGTTCATGATTGTATCTCCCAGATGGAGATCAAGGTTACCATGCTTGACATCAATCACTGCTCCAGCTGTATCTAAAAACGATCTTCCCAGGATAAAAGGATCTTCGGGTTCCTCTCCATATTCCAGAACCACAAAATCTGTAGGAATTATGCAATCACCAACTTTAATCGGAACATCCTCGAAGACACCTTTTGGGATTCTTTTAGATCGATCTGCTAAGATCAAAGAGATCTTAGTTGGCTTGAAGTCAGTCATCCCAAAGCTAACAGCTACAGAGTATGGCATGAGATTGACACTCGAACCAAGATCACACAGCGATCTCTTGAACCTCTCTGAGAAGATAGAGCAGTCCAAAACAAAGCTTCCTGGGTCCAAGAGCTTCTCTAGAATCTTATTCTGAATCACAGCACTGACCTGTTCAGAAATCATCATCACTCCTTCCTCATGACTCAGATTATTAGTCACCATCCTCTTCACATAACGCTTAAGAACATGATTAATCTTCACAGCATCAACCAAAGGAATCTCAATCACAATCTTCTCCATCAAAGCCTTACATCTTGCATCGTCAAGCTCCTGCTTAGAGCTCTTATGACTCCTAGGGTAAGGAATCTTAGGTTTGTAAACCCTTTCCTCCACTGGCTTTGACTTCTTAGTGATATCTGCTTCAGTTGGCAGCTGGTGTCGATCGACACTAGTGGTGGTGTCCCTCAACACTGGCCCTGATTTTGGATCCTCAGTTTGGTGTCGCTCAACCCCCGTGGTGGTGTTGTCCCACACTGCTGGTTTCTTCTTTGTATCTTCGACTTGGTGTCGCGCGACACTAGTGATTGTGTCGCTCGACACCGGCTCTGCAGTTTTAAAATATTCTGCAGATTCCTCCAGTTCCACGATTTCATCCTCAGAAACACCCTTTTTTAAGCTCAGGAGTAAGTTTTTTACCACTTCTCAACGTGATGGCACTGCAGTAATGTCTTGGGTTGGTGTCAGTCTTCCCAGGAAGAAATCCCTCTTGCCTTTTTACAGCCTCAGCAGTTTGAGCAACTTGAATGTCCAGCTTCTTGACATGAATGTTCAGAGCTTCGAATTTTCCATTCAGATTCAGATACAGAGCATCAATCTTCCCATTGAAATCCACAGTAATCTTTTGCTGATCTTCCAGGATCTGTTCCAGCATAGATTCCATCTCATTATTTGGAGTTTGAGGAGGAGGAGAACCATAATTCCTTGAAAAACTGTTGTTGGAGTAGGATTTCTGGTACTGAGGTTTGGAGTTATAACCAGAAGAGTTATGATTACCTGTGAAGGTACTCCTCTGATTATTTCCATTGTAATTCATGTTCCCAGGCTGAGTACTAAATCTCTGGTCCTGAAATCCAGCACCATTGATGAAGTTAACATCCTCTTCCTCAGCTTCTTCATCAGGTTCGATTCTGACAGATTTCTTACCCACAAGAAGACTATGCACAGAGTCCAGCTTAGCCTTCACCTCAGTAATCTGCGATCCATCCATGTTCCCAGCCTGCTTCCTTCGCTGATAGTCTGCATTCTTGGTACTATTGCTAGATGCCAAGTTCTCAATAAGCACAAAAGCATCTTCAGGCTATCTAGTGTTGAAATTCCCATTGCTTGCAGCATCAAGAGCCATCTGATACCTCCAATCAAAACCTCTGAAGAAAATACCCAGCAGCTGAACATCACTGAAACCATGATGTGGACAATCTCTCTGATATGATTTGAATCTCACCCAAGCAGCCTTGAATGCTTCAGTTGGTCCTTGAGAAAACTTTGAGATTTTGAGTCTCAGTTCCTCAGACCTGGCATCATCATAGAAATTGTGCAGAAAGGCGTTTCTGGTCTCCTCACAAGTAGTTAGTGATCCTGGCTCCAACTGCTTCAGCCAGTTAGCTACTTCTCCAGCAAGAGAATAAGGAAACAGCTTGCAGAAAAGGTAATCATTGGACACTCCATTGTATTTGATGCTAGTGACCAAGTCCTCGAACCTCTCAATATGATCCATCGGGTGCTCATGAGAAAGATCATGAAAAGGATGCTGACCCACAAGAGTGTAATACACAGCCTTGAGCTCAAAGCCGTTCCTCTGAAACACAGGAGCGCGAATCGCAGACCAATTTGCATAGAATTGCTCAGGTCTGTTGTAGTCACCCAGCGTCCTGATGATGTTACCTTCTCCATCAAGTCGCTGGCCTCTCTCATTACACACATGACCATCTTGGTCTCTCCAGACTCCAGCATCATCACGGACCAATGCTAATGCGTTCTCCATCTCTGCTAGTTTCAGAGACAAACAGAAAGAGTAATGTAAGTAACAAAATAAAATTAAGAAAAACGACGGGTGTCGCGCGACACCACTAAGGGGTGTCACTCGACACTAAGAAAAACTTAGTCGAAACTCAAGAACTAAAGTTTAATGGCGAAAATCAAGTCCCCGGCAATGGCGCCAAAACTTGATCTGCTCAAAGTTTAATCCCTAGAGCTACTCTGCAAGAGCACATATGTGCAGTTGTAGTATGTAGGGGTCAAACTACAGAGACGAGAAATTTGCACAATAAACTAAATATGCTCGATTTACGCTAAGTCAAAACAGTAAAATTGAAAGCAGCAATGAAAATCAAACGTTTGTAAAATCAAATGGAAAAGGATTAGGCTTAGGGTGTTTCTCAGGAAATCAGAGAATGCAGATAAATTAACTAGTCAAGATTCAGGTTAAGCACGGTTCTTGAACTCAAATCATGAAATTATAATTAAACAACTTTCGTTGCGAGAATTATCTAAGTCTAAATCTTAGAATCCCAAATTTCTTTGCAAATCCTAAAGATATAAACTAGCCTTAAGTGCAGGTTTGACATGTTCACAAAGTATCTAAACCAAATTTTTTTGCGGATAGCCACTTTGCTCACCCTAGTTCTTTCCAGTTATTCAATTAAACTTTCATATCAATCAATTAACCTAAGATCTAAGTTCTACGTGGCCAGTGCAGAATTAGCTTTAAGAACAACCTATGATGAAGAACTAATCAGATTATGAACCCTAACTAATCAATTAACTTAACATTCAATGAAATCCTTTATGAGAACCCTAAACCTAACAAGCTAACTACTCAGACATGAATACTGAAGAACCAGACATGAATGAATAGTTTGCAAATAAGAAATCACTGAATAAATAACAGGGGTTCGAAATCTTCTCTCAAAACAAACAGAATTCAGACTTGTCTCCCCAAAAGCTCTCAAAGGTAAAGATGACAAAAGTTTTCTCTCTTAAAGTATAAAAAGTACAAGGTATCAATGAAGGAGGCAGAAAACCCTTCTTAAATCTAAAAACATGTTTTGGGCCTTTTTGTAAATATTAAAGACTTCAGGGCTTCACAGATTCTTCAGAAATTGGATAAAATCACATTTTTTCCTTTTGTGGTCTTTGGTGTCGAGCGACACACTCATGCACAGCTGAAATCATCCTTCACGAAAATCGATCCATTTAACTCCAAAATGCTCCAAAATCTCCAATTAAGCTCCAAACGTACCTAGGACCTGTAAAAACTCGAAAAACACTTAAAAGACTTTATAAATAAGACCTATATCATGGTCAAAAACCATAAAAACCTTGATATATCATTCATCAAACACTTTTGGTGCATGAAAAATCCAGATTCTAGACCAAGTGATGTGCAAGGATCTAGCATTAGGATCAGCTAACTAAGGAAAAGAGAAGAGAATCTAAGCCTAAACAATCATTAATCTACATCTAAGCACCCTAAATCTACACACCTAGATGCTAAAAGAAAGACTACTCACTAATCATACTTAACTCTCCTAAACCTTTGCAAGTAGAGTAGTTAAGCATGATTAGAGATTAAAAATGGAGATGGAAAGATAGAGGATGATCGATTTAAGCTTAAACACAAAGTACTCTCTTGACTCAAACCCAGAAACTGAAGATCTCTCTTACAAAGTTTAGGTCTTTCACAAAAGAGGCAAAGAAACAAAGAGAATAAAGCTTCACCTAATCATTAAAGTCTCAAAACTATTTATACTCAGGTTTTCTTAATGAGACAACCCTTAACAAGCAGGATATTGGCTCAAAAAGGCCTAAAAACTCGGACAGGATCAAGAACCTATCAACATGGCACAAGTCGATATTTTGGTCGATATGTTTCAAAGTGTTTCTTAACAAGAATATCGACCAAACACTTGGTCGATAGTTTGGTCGACATTATTTCGGCAATCCAGGTTCTAAGATGTCGACTATGCTTCACCTCGACATTTTGGTCGATAATATTTCGGCGATCTTGGTTGAGAATATCGACCAAACTGTCGGAGTACATTCTGGTCGATAGGAATGCAAGACGTCTGAACCAAAACCTTCATAACTCTCAGCTCAGTGGTCCGAACATCGTTATGTCAACTCCATGAGACAGATGGCTCCGTCAGCTACAACTTTGATGAAGGGTCCGAGTCCAGCAGACGTCGGCAAGGTCTCTATCTCACCGGTTCTTTGAGGCGCGTCGTTTTGGTCCTTTAGCGGCTGCGAAAGATGTGTTCCTCCTGATTGGCGTAACTTTCAGCTCCGACCTCCAAATTGAGTGATATCAAGCGTTCTAGAAACTAGACTCAACCCTCTTGAATCTTGAAGAAAACTACCTAAATGTATGCATGAGACTCAATATTTGGACCAAAAATGCAATCCTAAGTATGCAAATTATGAATATATCAACTCCCCCACACTAATCCTTTGCTTGTCCCCAAGCAAAAAGGATCAAATGAAAGAGAGAGGTTGAATGCATTGGGAGTTCAATTTCCTTTGAGAGAAGTGACCACTAAGAGAATTCAAGTTCACGCTCAATATGCAATGCAAGGCCATACTCAGATATAACAACACAACAAGAAATCTCCACAAGCTCTCCTATTCCTCAACTCTTTGACATTCATTAAGCTTGTATCAAGTGAATCAAATGATGCAATGTCTAAACAAGCTGATTTGGCTAGGGTGAGGTTATGAGACTAAAATGATCTCATCAATGCCTGAGTGGGTTCAATGCAGCAAGGAGATCTCTCTATGAGTGATCAAACTTTGGCAGAATGCTAAAGGTAAAAAGCAACCTATGCATACAAGGGCAAGGATTCCTCCCACCCCACACTCTACTCAAAGCTTTCTCACTTGCTTACTCTCTCAAGAACCTCACTTTTGTTCTCACTAGGGGATTTACTTTTCATTTTCCCACTCAAGTCTTGGAGTTTAAACTTTACACAGCTCTTTTTCACTTTCTTTTGTAACCTCTAGCCTCTTTTTTTCTTTCTTTTTAGAACATTTGAGCTCTTTGGCTTCTTTTCTTTTCCTTTCACTTAGAGGCTAGACTCTTTATTTCCAAAACACTAGAGCTCACTGTCTTTGACTCAAAACTCCAAGACTGATTTCCTTTCTTTTTCTATCCCCTAGTTTTCACCACTCTCCTTTTTCCACTCACCAACAAGTATTCCCCCACACTTAGCTCTTGCCAAATCTCTCAGCTCCTTGATGATGGAACTTAACACTCAATGAGACTTGCCCTTGTCGCCCTAAACCTAACACTTTCTGCTAAGTTTGGTCCAAGGTGGCCTCTCAATCACACACAAACAATTGGCTTGAAAGAAGGATGGGTTCAAGGTGAGGTAAAACTGATCCAAATGCGGATTCAGCTATTTGAGCTAAGGAAGAGGATGGTAAAAACAGGATTCTAGCTCAAATATGTATATTAGTATCCACAAGCTTATTCAAACAATGCACCAAATGATAGTTTCAAGTCAAGTTCAGAGTTTTCACTTATTAGAGTTGAGTTCAATTCAAACTTCCTTCTCAGATTCAGATCATTTCAAGCCTTGCAAGCACATAATTCATTTCATAAGCATATTTAATCCAAATTCTCAAAGTGATTTACTCTCAAGGAATAAAAAAACCTATCATTACTCCCATGCAGAATGCAGCCTATATGATGCAACTAGAATCAATCCTAAAAAATGTGAATGCAACTACATGAGCATTTTGTTTTTTTTGTTTTTGTGGAAACTTTTCAATTTTTTCAATTTTTCTGGTTTTTATATACACATACATGAATGCAAGATGAGACTCAAGAGTGAAAAATAAAATAAGATCAAAGCAAACATGATTAGTAGCACTTAACCCCTCCCCCACACTTAAATAACACAGTCCCCTGTGTTATAGAACCATAAGAAAGAGGATAAACAGAAAAAAGATGCAAAAATCAAAAGAAAGATGCAAAATGGTATGTACAAGGTTTGGAGTGATTCCTGTATAGATTAAGTGTTGGAGAGGGATGTGGGTGGGTGTCTGGTTTTTCTTGAACCATCCCATTGAGCATTGGAAACCAAGGAGCTGCTGCATTCATATCGACTTGCTTAATGTCGATATTCTGGTCGATATTCCTTCGGTGCTATGGGTTCAAATTATCGACCAGAATATCGAGCATTAGCACCTCGGTATCTCAAGAAATTCAGATCTTTAATACCATATCAAGGTGACACAAGTCGATAGTTTGATCGATATTTCTTCGGCGCAAGCAACATGTCTATATCGACCAAACTATCGAGAAGGTGCATGTCGATATGAATGCGGACTTGGCCGACCTTTTCACCTTTTCTTTGCTCCATATTCCTTGAGACTGCACTTAAGCCATACTTAACCCTGTCCACACTTAAACATCACATCAAAACATCCTTAAAACAGCAAAAGAAAGCATTAGAAAGAGTATTTACAAAAGATAAGCTTGGGGTGTCTCCCAAGAGCACTTTGTTTAAACTCACTAAGTTTGACTTTTTAAAACCTTTTCTTAATGAGGGAGAGGAGGAGCTTTGATGCTCCTTGTCTTGTCCATGAATTCAAGCATGAGGTCCTTGTTCATCAGCTCTTGGACACCATCAGATCCTTTGTCCTTGAACTCTGGTGTGAGGATAGCTCTGACTTTGGCAAATGGTCTTGATCTTCCATTGCCTTTAACCTTGTATTCAACAGCTCCACCATCAAACTTCCAAGGAGTGAGAGTTAAGACTTGAGAAGATGACTCAAGAGTGAATGGTCTGGTGCTTGGTGGGTTCTTGTCTTGAGACTCTGAGCCATTGCCTTTGTTGCTGCTGATCTCCTTCTCACTTGGTGTAGGAGATAGAGATTCCAAGCAAGCTTCATTATCACTAAAGAAATCCCCTTCAAACTCAAGATCAGGTCTTATTAGGGATTCTTTCTTTTTCTCAACAGATGCAATGGGTTGAGCTTCTTCTATAGTTCCAATACTCCCCACATACATCATCCTATAGCGTTTTAACTCATCAGAATCATCAGATATAACTCCACAAAACCCATCAAGAGTGATAACACCGTATTTTGACCACTTTTATGGATCATAATTATGTGTTATGCAGGTGTTTTAACTCTGTTTTCAATGTTTTTTAAAGTGTTTTCAATATTTTAGAGTTTCAAAAGACTTTACAGGAAACTTGGGCAAAAGATATGCAATTTGGAACAAATGAGCAATTTTGGATAAATGCAGACAATCAGAAGTATGATAAGAGATGAAGACCTTCTCACCGTCCGATCACCCCCAACATTTGAGACAACATAGAGGATCCAACCAGCTTTCTAATGCACTTGGTTTAGAGACAATCCAACGGTTAGATCTTCAGATACTCCCAATACAAGAATGACAGAAAATGCAGTTCCGGAAGAGAGCATGTGCCGGGACCGCGGCCAACACCCATTTTCCCGCGGGTAGAGCCACCGCGACCGCGGACTTTGGTCGTTCACTTTCCCGACGACTTAATTAAATCCCAGATCAATTCCTCTCGTTATTTTTGAAGCCCTAAGTGTCCAGAACCACCCCAGAAGCTATAAACACCCTCTTTAGGTCATTCTAAAGAGGCAGAGAAGAATAAAACGAAACACTTAGAGAGAGAGAGAGAGAGAGTTTGTGTGCTTCACAAACCCTAGGAGACGCCGCCTTTGAAGGAGGAGCCGCCGAGGAGAGCATCATCGCGCCTCCATCTGCGATTCTGTTCTTCGTTCTTCTTCCCTGTTTTCTTTAATTTCCTGCAACTTTCAATACTCTGTGCTGATTGTTTACAATATGTTTGAGTAGTTACCCAGTTGGGTTTAAAGGGATTTTTCAAAGGGAATTTCATGTGTCTTTGCTTATGAGTCGATAGATTTAGGATTTATTATCTTCTAGATGTTCTTCGTTTGCCTTTAATCTTACTGCGTGATTCTTTGCTGGCCACTTAGAAGCCGATTTGATATGATATGTTGCGAAAGCTTTCATTGATTGTCTGAACTAGGGTGAAACGAGCAAATCTTCTATAGGAGTGGAAACCTACCTGTAGTTGAGTTGTGAATGTTGATGAGTCTTGTTCTGCTATTGCATCTTCTCCCTTCCAGAATCAGAGTGGAAACCTATTGATTAGGGGTGCGAGAGATAGTTGTTTAGTGCTGCGAAAGTAGGCTATTCATACTTCCGTGCCTCGAGTTCTAGAACATACGTAGTTGATTACCTTTATCACTTGTTTAAAATCGACATAGCTTAGTCCATGAACCCCTACAAACCCCTTGAGCCCCAACGTTTGTCTTTCATTGCTTACAACTTTTGCTTCTTATTCGATTTTTCCTGCTTTCAATTTGTCTTTGATTTATTTGCTTAGTACCTGCTTTCATTAAACTTGGTTTAATCGCTTTTTACTTGTTTTAGTTGCCTTCAATTGCTTTCTTTCTAGTTTAGATTTAGTGACAACCAAAACCCAAAACCAAAACCCAAACCTATTTAGTTCTAATCTGATTTAAGCTTTGCAGTGAATTCGTACTGAAACAACTAAGTCTCTGTGGATCGATACCCTAAGTACTACAGCGCACATCTGTGCACTTGCAGACATTTAGGGGTTATAAATTTAAAATCTGAAGCTTAGTAAAACGAAAACAACAAACCCCGCGTTTACACTTGCATCAAGTTTTTGGCGCTGTTGCCGGGGACTTTGATTTGTTTCGTTGCGAATCCCAGCTTAAATCCATTAGAACATTTGTTTACTTTTACTTTTTCTTTTGAATTTTTCAGGTTTCTCTGCGATGAGAGACCGAGAACATGTTTCCGGAACTCTTGGTGATCCACCAAATCGTGTGGATGGTGATCCAAGAGATGATGACCTGACTGATGATGAGTTTGAAGAACCGATTTATGATGACAATGAGCTAATCGGATCGACAAAACGTGAAGATGATGATGAACTGATTGGAAGTTTCGATTCACTCGAAAAGTTAATGGGAGATCGAAGAGATATCCAACCAGCCTTACCAGAGGATGGCAAAACCGAAATTAAGGTACCCCATATCCATTTAGTTCAACAGAATCAATTCTCTGGTTATTCATTCGAAAACCCGATAGACCATATCGAGACTTTCGAAGAATTATGTGCAACCATTACCAGCAAATGGCGATTACCACAAGTGTAGTCTTTTCCCATTCTCTCTTAGAGATAATGCCAGCAAATGGCTAAAATCTTTGCCACCTGCTTCACTAAAAACGTGGGCAGCGTGTAGAACTGCTTTCCAAAATCGTTTTTACACTAGAAATCGTTCAAATCTCTTAAGAAAGAAGATAAGAACTTATAAACAAAAAGAAGATGAAGATCTTTTAGATACTTGGGAAAGATTTAGGGAATACCAAAGAGATTGTCCACACCATGGATATACCGAGGAATACCTGCTGGGTATCTTCTATCGCGGTATAACTCCAGAGTTACGACACTCTTTCGACATAGCAAGTAATGGAGATTTCACAACTAGATCTGTAGAAGATGCTCACGTTTTCATTAAAAATTTAGGAAACAGCATCCGAAATCAAGTAACCTTTGGTAATTCTGCACTTTCTGAGAAGAAAGAAGAAATTTCGGAAGTTATAAAGTGTCTCCGTCATATAATGAGTCATCTTGGATTGCAACAACCAAATAGGGTACACAATACGTGTAACTTTGATGGTCGGGACAACCCAATGGATTCTTATGATCAAGGGATGGTTAACACTGCAGAAGTCTCATTCAAGATTTTCCATTCGTTTCTGATCACCGCGGGTCCATTCATCCGGACCGCGGCCAAGCAAGGTTTCACCGCGGTCGTGGCTGTTCTGACCGCGGCCAAAACATGTTTCACCGCGGTCGCGAGCCTTCTGACCGCGGGAAACCGTCTTTCGAACTTTCCTGGACACCACCTTCCAAACCAATCTTGGGTATTCAATCTAATCCTGTTTCATATCCTAGTTTTCCCTCTTCTGAAGCTGAAAACCTAAACAAAAAGAATCTAGAGCTTGAAAAATCTAGGTCTCAAGAGATTAGTGATCTTAGATCTGAACTAAAAGAGATGCAGAAGGATTTCGATGAAAAATTTTCCACCCTCCTTAGTCTGATAATCAAAACTAATTCTAAAAACTTAGATAAATCTGAAGAGGAGCCAAGTGAAAATTCTTTTAAAAGCTCAAGTGAAGCAGATCCCTCTGATCATGTGAAAGCTATCACACTTAGGAGTGGATTAGCTTACAAAGAGCCTGAATTTCCTAAAGATCCCGAAGATGAGGTAAAGGGTAAGGAAAAGGAGAAAGATAAAGAAAGAATCACGAATGAAGATATTGAAAAAGAAGTGGTAGGTGAGAAGGATGGAGAAGAAGTAAGAGAAGATTCATCCCGGGAAATCCTCGGAGAAGACCCGATTCCACCTCCACCAACTCGTGTCTATAAACCTTAACCTCCATATCCTAGAGCCTTAAGAGCTCCTAAGAAAGAGAAAGAAAAAGCTAAGCTGAAAGAGTTAATCGATCAATTAAATGTGAGATTACCTTTCGTAGAAGCTTGTGCTATGATTCCTGCTTTAAGAAAATACATGAAGGGTATTCTAACAAATTCTTTAACTCTTGACGAAGGCGTTATGATGATAAACCATGAATGTAGTTCTATCCTGCAAAGCCGAATCCCTGAAAAGAAAAACGATCCTGGAAGCTTTGTACTTTCTTGCACCATCAATGATGTAGCTTTTGAGCGTGCTCTCTGTGATTTAGGATCTAGCATAAACATGATGCCTCTTTCAGTAGCAAAACGTTTAGGACATCACACTTTCAAGCCCACTAAAATTTCTTTAGTACTAGCTGATCGTTTGTTAGACAACCAGTAGGTATCCTAATAGATGTTCCTGTAGAAATCGAAAAATGTTTTATACCCACCGTTTCGTAGTTCTAGAACTAGAAAGAGAACCTAAGGATCCACTTATTCTTGGACGACCATTCCTATCTACAGCCGGAGCCATAATCAATGTTCCTGAAGGAAAGATCGACCTTCATCTAGCCGGTCTAGTTATGCAGTTTGACATGAACAAAAGTTTCGATAAACCGACTTTGGATGGCAAAATTTGTTGGGTTGATGAGTTAGATGGAATTATTGAGGAAGTCTATGAATATCTGCTTCTAGACGACCCTTTAAGTGTCACGCTTTCACCAGCAAAAGATGAACGCAATTTCCTTGAAGAAATTTCAAGTGAGCGCAAGTGTATGCTTGATAAATCCGAAACTTATAGGAAACCTCTTCACTATATAGATCTTAAGGACCAAACAAACATTCCTACACCTCCTAAAGACACTGCCACAGCAATTAATGATCCTTGGAGCGAGCTTAAAGCCCCTAAAGTTGAGCTTAAACCACTTCCCGTCGGACTTAAGTACGCTTTCCTTGGACCAAATTCTACTTATCCTGTCAAAATAAACTCTGGTTTGACGGAAGAAAAAACCACAATGCTGTTGACTGAGCTGAGAAAGCATAGAAAAGCCTTAGGATATTCACTTGATGACATACCTGGAATCTCTCCAGATCTTTGTATGCACAAGATTAATCTAGAGGATAATGCTAAAAACTCAATCAAAAGTCAAAGGAGACTGAACCCCAATCTCATGGATGTTGTCAAGAAGGAGATTATGAAGCTTTTAGACGCTGGAATAATCTTTCCTATCTTAGATAGCACTTGGGTTAGCCCAGTTCATGTTGTTCCGAAGAAAGGTGGAGTCACTGTCATTAAAAATGATAAAGATGAAATGATCGCTACAAGAACAGTAACTGGACATCGTATGTGCATCGATTACCGGAAACTGAACGCAGCAACTAGGAAAGATCATTTTCCACTTCCCTTCATAGATCAAATGCTAGAAAGATTAGCTAATCACCCCTACTATTGCTTCCTTGATGGATACTCCGGATTTTTCCAAATTCCTATTCGACCGGAGGATCAAGAAAAAATGACATTCACTTGTCCATATGGCACGTTCGCTTACCGACGTATGCCTGTTGGATTGTGTAATGCACCTGCTACCTTCCAGCGGTGCATGATGTCAATCTTCACAGACTTTATTGAAGATTTCATGGAAGTATTCATGGACGATTTCTCGGTCTACGGATCTTCTTTTGAAAAATGCTTAGCCAATCTTGGTAAAGTTTTGCAAAGATGTGAAGATAAGCATTTAGTATTAAATTGGGAAAAATGTCACTTCATGGTACGAGACGGAATCGTGCTTGGGCACAGAATTTCGGGAAAAGGAATTGAAGTTGACAAAGCTAAAATCGAAGTCATGACCAGCCTACAACCTCCCACAAACGTAGAAGGAATTCGTAGTTTCTTAGGACACGCAAGATTCTATAGGCGCTTCATAAAAGATTTTTCTCAAATAGCTAGACCTCTCACGCGTTTGCTTTGCAAGGAAACGAACTTCAAGTTCGATGATGAGTGCTTAGCCGCGTTTCATAAGATCAAACAAGCCCTTATCTCCGCGCCAGTCGTGCAAGCACCTGATTGGGAACTCCCATTCGAAATCATGTGCGATGCAAGTGACTATGCAGTCGGAGCAGTGCTTGGCCAACGAAAAGATAAGAAACTACACGTAATCTACTACGCAAGCAGAACTCTAGACGAAGCTCAATGCAGTTATGCTACAACAGAGAAAGAACTTCTAGCTGTCGTATTTGCATTTGAGAAATTCCGTTCTTATCTCGTAGGATCTAAGGTCATAGTTCATACTGATCATGCTGCAATCAAGTATTTAATGTCTAAGAAAGACACTAAACCTCGGTTGATAAGATGGATCCTCCTACTGCAAGAATTCGATATCGAAATTCGAGATCGGAAAGGAGCAGATAATAGAGTTGCAGACCATCTTTCACGAATTCGAGTTGAAGAAAGATTGCCTTTAAATGACAGTTTGCCTGAAGAAAACATTTATGCTATAGATACAACCCCCACCAATCCCAATGCTGCACCACCACGTCAACTCATGCGACGAGCAGATGCTTTCAATACCCCATGGTTTAGGCACATAGCGAATTACCTAGCAGCTGATGTAGAACCACCACAATTCTTTGGTTATAGGAAGAAAAAGTTTCTGAAAGACGTAAGACATTATTTTTGGGATGATCCCTATCTCTACAAGAGATGTGCTGATGGGTTATTCGGAAGATGCGTGGCTGAAGAAGAGATGGAAGGAATTTTATTCGGATGCCATAGCTTGTCTTACGCAGGACATTTTGCAACTTTCAAAACTGCTTCAAAGATCTTACAAGCAGGTTTTTGGTGGCCAACTTTGTTCAAAGATACTCAAGCTTATATATCGCGATGCGGTAAATGCCAAAGGATGGGCAACATAAGCAAAAGGAATGAGATGCCTCAAAATTTTATTCTCGAAGTCGAAATTTTCGATGTCTGGGGAATAGATTTTATGGGACCCTTTCCTACTTCTTTTGGAAACCAATACATCTTAGTAGCACTGGACTACGTCTCTAAGTGGGTAGAAGCAGTCGCTAATCCCACCAACGATGCGAAAGTTGTCATTAAGCTGTTTAAATCTGTTATATTTCCTCGTTTTGGAGTCCCTATAATTGTGATAAGCGATGGAGGATCGCATTTCATCAACAGAGTTTTCGAGAATCTTCTTAGAAAGAATGGAGTTACACATAAAGTTGCTTCACCATACCATCCCCAAACCAGTGGTCAAGTAGAGATCTCAAACAGAAAAATCAAGTCGATTTTGCAGAAAACAACTGCAGTCCATCGCAAGGATTGGTCTACAAAGCTTGACGACGCATTATGGGCATATCGAACAGCATTCAAGACACCATTAGGAACAACACCATTCAACCTAGTTTACGGGAAGCATGTCACCTTCCAGTAGAACTCGAGTATAAGGCGCAATGGGCTATCAAGGAGATGAACATGAATCTGAAAACAGCTGGAGAAAGAAGAGTATTTAAACTTCACGAGTTAGAAGAAATCCGACACAATGCTTACAAAAACTCGAAGATCTACAAGGAGAAGACTAAAGCATATCATGATAAGAAGATTATTCATAGAACTTTTGCTCCTAACGATAAGGTACTTCTTTTCAATTCTCGTCTTAAGCTTTTTCCAGGAAAATTACGTTCAAGATGGTCAGGACCCTTCACGATAAAGGAAGTTAAACCATACAGAGCCATAGTCCTGTGGGACAGAACCGGAAACTCATTTACAGTGAATGGACAGCGCGTAAAGCCATATCTGGCTGAAGAAACCGAAGACGAAAGAGAAGTGATGTTTTTGATTGATCCATCATCGGCCAATGATGAGATCAAGGAGTGTCACGACCCCGGTTAAGTCTAATCGAGCAACAATGTCAAGCTAATGACTTGAAACAAGCACTTAGTGGGAGGCAACCCACTTGGAATTTTATTTATTTCGCTTTGACCTTTATTTTCTAATTTCGTTGCTTTGTTTCTGTTTCATTTAATTTCAGGTTTTCAATACGGAAGAACAAACACATACGACGAGCAACACTCTCCAGCACGATAAGTACTCTTAAACATTTCAACTTTTCTATTTTCTTTACCATTCTTTCCAAGATTTATCACACTGAGGACATTGTGAAATAAGTCTGGGGGAGGATGTTCATCCGTTACTAATGAAATTTGATTTGTTTTGAGTTTGTTTTGGACACATAAAATTTTTCAAAATGTTTTTTTCAAAATGTTTTTCAAAAATTGTTTTCAAAATGTTTTTCAAAAATTGTTTTCAAAAATGTTTTTCAAAAAGTTTTCAAACCAGGAACACAGTAAACATTACTATGATGAATTAGACCAATGTGCTTCTACGATATTTCCTCGTTTTTTGCTCTTTTGTGATTTAGGCCTAGACTAGGCGGTAGCTAAGTACTTGCATTACGAAATCCCACCAGAGGACTTTTATTCATGGAGATTCTTTCTGACAGGATATACTAGCTCATTTTATCTGGACTTAATTTTGACTTAATTTTCTCATTAAAGCGTTAGATCAGGGAAAAGAATCATACATTCAGGACTCCTTTCCCCTTTTAACACTATTTGTTGATCCTGAATGGCTAGTTCACTTTTAGCTAGTTCCCCACCGAACCTAACCTCTTTCAAACCACATGCATTCTTGTTTTTCGTTGTCCTATATGCAGATATGTGCAAAAACATCGGAGAGAAAGAGGATAAACGCGGTTTTCAGTCACTGAAGACGGAGACCTGCGATTTTTGGAATGATTCAACAAAAGGAGAAAACTCAGTTTGCCTTGGCAAAACTTCAAAATCTTGGTACAATTTCATCCCTTAGACTCTCTCTCTATAAAAGGTTATTTTCTCTTTGGTTTGCCTTTAAAAAAAAAAAAATGAAAAAGAAAAAAATATGAAGGGAGAGAAAATTAAAACCTTGGAGAGTGTAGGAGGATCGAATTTTATACTTGAGGCAAACTTGATTCGATTTTATGGAGTTTTGGAGATTATCTTTATGATTCCCGGAAAAGATCTAAGTCTGGGGGAACAGCTGTTTACAACAAAGGAGGAAGATTATGCAACAACATTTGGCAAAGGAGAAGTGACTGAAAATATGCGGTCATCAACAGGTCCTTCTCTCTCTTGCGGTTTTGCATAATATCTTGCATCCTCCAGATCTTCAGGTAACCCTAAACACCTAAGCTCCACCACTTAAATAGCCTTAATGCCAAACGCAGTCTACCCTGAATAATGTCTTTGATGAGAATTCACTACTACACTTAATGAATGTAGAGAGCTAGTTGACTGGAAGTCAGATCTAAGTGTGTAGATTTTCGCATGACGGATTAACGGACTAGTTTGCTTGTATTCTGGTGAGAATTTTCTAGACTAGATCCAAATAGATGTTTCACGATAAGTTATGGTTTAGAAGGACGGTCACTGAGATATTGTTTAGTTCCTGCGATTTTCAAAATTTCTTTCCTGACTTAAGTTTGTTTGAGGACAAACAAAAAAGTAAGTCTGGGGGAGTTAATAACACCGTATTTTCACCACTTTTATGGATCATAATTATGTCTTATGCTGGTGTTTTAACTCTGTTTTAAATGGTTTTTAAATTCTTTTCAATGTTTTAGAGTTTCAAAAGACTTTACAGGAAACTTGGGCAAAAGATATGCAATTTGGAACAAATGAGCAACTTTGGATAAATGCAGACCGTCAAAAGTATGATAAGCGATGAAGACCTTCTCACCGTCTGATCACCCCCAACATTTGAGACAACATAGAGGATCCAACCAGCTTTCTAATGCACTTGGTTTGGAGACAATCCAACGGTTAGATCTTCAGATACTCCCAATACAAGAATGACAGAAAATGCAGTTCCGGAAGAGAACATGTGCCGGGACCGCGGCCAACACCCATTTTCCCGCGGGTAGAGCCACCGCGACCGCGGACTTTGGTCGTGCACTTTCCCGACGACTTAATTAAATCCCAGATCAATTCCTCTCGTTATTTTTGAAGCCCTAAGTGTCCAGAACCACCCCAGAAGCTATAAACACCCTCTTTAGGTCATTCTAAAGAGGCAGAGAAGAATAAAATGAAACACTTAGAGAGAGAGAGAGAGATTTTGTGTGCTTCACAAACCCTAGGAGACGCCGCCTTTGAAGGAGGAGCCGCCGAGGAGAGCATCATCGCGCCTCCATCTGCGATTCCGTTCTTCGTTCTTCTTCCTTGTTTTCTTTAATTTCCTGCAACTTTCAATACTCTGTGATGATTGTTTACAATATGTTTGTGTAGTTACCCAGTTGGGTTTAAAGGGATTTTTCAAAGAGAATTTCATGTGTCTTTTTTTATGAATCGATAGATTTACAATTTATAATCTTCTAGATGTTCTTCGTTTGCCTTTAATCTTACTGCGTGATTCTTTGTTGGCCACTTAGAAGCCAATTTGATATGATATGTTGCGAAAGCTTTCATTGATTGTCTGACTAGGGTGAAACGAGCAAATCTTCTATAGGAGTGGAAACCTACCTGTAGTTGAGTTGTGAATGTTGATGAGTCTTGTTCTGCTATTGCATCTTCTCTCTTCCAGAATCAGAGTGGAAACCTACTGATTAGGGTTGCGAGAGATAGTTGTTTAATGCTGCGAAAGTAGGCTATTCATACTTCCGTGCCTCAAGTTCTAGAACATACGTAGTTGATTACCTTTATCACTTGTTTAAAATCGACATAGCTTAGTCCATGAACCCCTGTGAAATCCCTTGAGCCCCAACGTTTGTCTTTAATTGCTTACAACTTTTGCTTCTTATTCGATTTTTCCTGCTTTCAATTTGTCTTTGATTTATTCGCTTATTACCTGCTTTCATTAACCTTGGTTTAATCGCTTTTTACTTGTTTTAGTTGCCTTCAATTGCTTTTGTTTTCTTTGCTTTCTAGTTTAGATTTAGTGACAACCAAAACCCAAAACCAAAACCCAAACCTGTTTAGTTCTAATCTGATTTAAGCGTTGCAGTGAATTCGTACTGAAACAACTAAGTCTCGGTAGATCGATACCCTAAGTACTACAGCGCACATCTATGCACTTGCAGACATTTAGGGGTTATAAATTTAAAACCTGAAGCTTAGTAAAACGAAAACAACAAACCCCGCGTTTACACTCGCATCAAAGAGGAGGCTTAAGAGGATAAGATACTTCATCATCTACCTTAGCAAGCACCACTCTTTGAGTATCAAAGTCCATCCTTGCTCCTGTGGTGTTCAGAAATGGAGTTCCAAGCAAAAGAGGTAGCTCTTTGGTCTTCTTCATCTTCATGACTACAAAATCAGTTGGAACTGTGCATTCACCAATCTTCAATGGGTAGTCTTCAAGGATTCCATATGGTTTCTTTGAGGATGAATCTCCAAAGGTGATTGACATGGGGTGATGCTTAAGACTCTTAATCCCTAGTCTCTCCACCATGTCTAAAGACATTACACTGATACTTGATCCAGAATCACACAAAGCATTGTCCACTTTCAAACTTCCAAGAGAGCATGGGATGGAGAACTTTCCTGGATTACCTAGCTTGGGAATAAATTTGGGTTTCACCCTTGTTGAACTAGTTCTAGAGACTTCATTAGATGTCCTTCTTTGAACCATTCTATGATCCTTTCCTTCAGCAATCTCAGAATCATTCTTTTTCATATCAAAACAAGCTGCCTCACCACCTTTTTTCTCAATGTCCTCATTGAGATCACAGAAAAGGAAGTCAAACTCCTCTATGATGGCGTCCTCATCATCTTGTGTCAGGCACTTTGCACTTGAGACAGCAGCATGATTCTCATCATTTGAGAGGATCGCATACCAGAATTCTGTTTGATGGGCAACTGATGTCCCTGGTAAAGATCTTTGAGCTTGAGAACTGCAGTGGCCCTTGTTGTTCTCTAGAGTCTTGACTTTGGAAGCCAAGGTTGAAATTTGAGTTAGAAGATCTGAATAAGTGCAATCCACCTTGTTGTTAATCTCTTCCATTTTCTTGTTGAAGTCCATGGCACCACTTGCTTGACCTTGGAGGATTTGCTGGAGCAGGTTATGTACTCCTTGATCCTTATTACCTGAGTTCGGTTGGAGACTTTGCTGTTGGGGAGGGACAAAACCTTGTTGGTTATTGATCTGAGAGTGAAAATTCTGGGTGGGGTTATTCTTGTAGTAGGTAAAGCCTTTTTGGTAACCTTGTTGGCCACCTACAAAATTTACCTCAGCTGCGATGCCTTCCCCTTCAAATGTGTTTTGAAACACATGATTCACATCTCTAACCAAGTTGAATGACTTATGAGAAGCTAGGAGAAGTTTATCTAGCTTATCATTGAGAGACCAGATGTCTTTCCTTGTCCTTTCTTCTTCAGCACTCACAGCACCTCTTGAATTCCTGTCAAAGTCTGATCCATAAAGCTCATCACTCTGAGCTACATTCTCCACAAGGGTCATGGCATCATTGACTTCCTTGGTCATGAAATTACCATTTGAAGCTGTGTGCAAGATGAGTCTGACCTTTGGTAAAGCACCTCTGTAGAAGGTACTGATATGTCTATATTTTACATCATTTGAAGTGCATTTTAGAGTCCTCATCATGTGTTTTCCCATGTAAATTGAGTCTTTAGGCATGAAAATAGGATTTAGGGCTTGCATTAGGTCCCAAAGAGTTTTGCATGTTTTGAAGTCTTTATCAGGTGCTTTGGGAATCATTTTGAGCTTAAGAAGAGGAGCAGAGAAGAAGACGGTGAAGAAAAGGGTCAAAAATGGTGAAAAGCGCTTGGAGGAATTTCTCGGCCAAATCGCGTACCGGACGGACAGAAACCTCGGTCAAAATCCTTACCGATCGCTCATTACCGGCCAAAGTCCTTACCGATCGACCAAAATCAGCCTGAGTCGAAGATCGGGTGCAAAATACCACGGGTTGAGTTTTTGGCCGAGGCGAGGGAATTTTTACGACCAAAAAGCTTACCGCGGTACACCGCCCTCGGTCATTTTCCTTACCGCGGGAAGCTTTTCTCGACAAAAATTTGTCCTTGTCCGCGCATTTCAAAGATCTGCAATCCGGGGAACCTTCCGGTCCAAACCAGTTGGCGGGGTCTTCAGCAAAGTTGGAGATAATCAATCAAAGATCCCAGAACAGTTAGAATCATCCAATTCGGACCAGTGGGGAGAAAGATACAGCCTCCGAAAGATGCACCAACATTACGCGCATCCGAGAACCGAACAGCGGAGTCCAAAGGTCACGGCGGACGGAGCCTTTCCGGACCGCATCAGCTTGCTCGGTCTTCATCAAAGTTTGAGATCTGTGAAGGAAATTTTCAGAACAGTTGAGATCGCTCAGTTCGGAGCAGTGGTTCGAAAGATAAAGTCTCCGGAGTTCACATCGGTACAAAAAGCTTATTTTCCGGTGATTCCAATGCGGTTCAAAGATGTGAAATCCAGGAAGCCTTCCATTTCCCAAGCTCTGACGGTTTTCTCACCAAAGTTCGAGCTTATTGAGTCATCTTGCCTATGGAACTGGTCCCAGAGCTTTAGGAGTCTTGGATTGAAAGTTACTGTCTCCGGAAGGCAACATGGTCGATACGAGCCCAAATTAGTTGCGATACGCGCTAAGTATTTTCTCAGGGCTCGGTATCATTACCTCGACATCGGCCAAGTCAAGGCTCATATTTTGGGAGTATTCTGAACTAGGCCTCGTGCTGACGCCTCAGCACGTTGGAATCAAGGCATGCACACGTAAGAAATAAAGCTGGAAACGACTAAGTGTTGAACATGTACCTCGGTGTAATGACCTCGGCGTGCATGCCGGACCCTGTTCTCCCGAACCCCTCGACTACCAAGCGCCTCGGCATTTTATGCCGAGGTCCATCGTCACAAACCCAGAATCAAGAACAAGGCGGCTCAAGAACACACACGTGAAGATGGATCAAAGACTAGGGTTCATGCATGTTCTTGACGTGTTCTTCACGAGATCTTCATTTGGATCTGGACTCACGTGCACTCCTTGACATGAAGACCTCGGCTTCACTCTCCGACACGCCGTGGCGCTCCCCCATCAACCCAAGAACGCGGTTCAGTACCCGGTTTGTTCCGGGCTGACTCGCGACACTTTCCCTTTGCTATAAATACATTTTGAGACTAAAAACCTAGGGGATTCTCTTATCTGTTTTAGCTCTAAGAACTTACCTCTTTTGTGAAACTTGATTAATCTAATCCGATATCTCGTTTTTGCATCAGAAATCTTGTTCTTTCTTTATTTCCTTTATCATCAAACATCAAACTCCTCATCATGACAAGCTACACGTCTTGCAAAAGACTTAGTGAGCTCGTTATGATTAGTGAGTAGTCGTTTAAGCGGCTTTAGAAGAGTAGATTAGGGTGCTTTCAAGGGAGATTAGTGGGTTTAGGTGTCTAGTCTTGCATGTTTCATTCTTTAACCGACGAGATCTCTAGGCTGGATCCAAGCACATCACTTGAGGTTCAGATCTGAGACATATCTCGCATCAAAAGTGTTTGTAGAAATGTCTGAACCACTCGGTTAAGGGTTTAAGAGTCTTTCATCGCGAGAGTGATAGTTTGTTCTTTTAAATGACATTTTTGAACTGATTCTTATTGCTGATTGATTCGTGCTTCTCAAAAGACATTTTTGGTAGGAAGGAGGATCAGTTTAGATGCTTAATACTTTCATGAGAAGATTAACATGCCTTGAGTTCAAAGTTAAATGAAACCGCTTGATAAAATGATTCATTAACCCACTAGTTAAACTTGGAAGCACCCGAGTCGATTACCTCATCTGAATCGTTTAGTTGTCATTTGGATCTTAGCTTTGTTTAAATCTCGTTGATTGCCTTATTTCTATGCTTATTTGCTTGCCACTTAGTTAGTAAAAACCTTCACCTTTCTGTCTTGACTTTAGTGAACAAATAACATGGATTAGTGTCTCGTTGACAAGCCTGGATTGACACCTCTTTATGCTACTTTGACAAGGGGATTGATAGCCCTGAGACCCTAAAAAGTCTTGTCTATCAATTGGCGCCGTTGCCAACTTGTCGGAGCATTAGTCTCTTGTTTGTTCTTGAGTTCAAGATTTTTCTTTTCTTTGTTTTACTAACTTCTTTGCAAGTTCTTGTTTTGATCTCAGGTGCATGAAAACCAGGTCTCGGAGCACAGAACCGCCTTTACCGTACGACAATAACATCAACCGGATTGAGAGGCGAGCTCGCGAGAGGGAACGGCACTTTGAACCACTTGGAATGGCAGAACAGCAAAGGATCGAGCAACAGGCTCAAGAAGCCGAGCACCAGGCTCAGGCTAATCAGGCGCAGGCAGGCAGGAATGAACAACAAGCCTATGTTAACCAACAACAGGCTCAAAGGAACGAGAGGCTTGCTCAGCAAAACCAACAACAAGCTAATAGGAACGAGCACCAAGCCCACCATGTTCATCCGCCACCGCCACAAGCTCAGAGACAATCTCCTCCGGTCTTTGTTGGAGAGAACGACCGAGCTAATGCGCACCAATACCGAGCTGGGATTCAAGCTCCACCGGTTCAGAATAACAACTTTGAAGTTAAAGCTTCCCTGCTCAATATGGTGCAGAACTCAAAGTTCCACGGTCTAGCCGGAGAAGACCCTCTTGAGCATCTAGATCAGTTTGATCGGGTTTGCGACTTAACCAAGATCAATGGTGTCTCGGAAGATAGCTTCAAGCTACGCTTGTTCCCATTCAGCCTCGGTGATAAAGCTCACCAGTGGGAAAAGAACCTCCCGAGGGGTTCTATACAAACCTGGGAGCAGTGTAAACTGGCGTTCTTATCAAAGTTCTTTTCCACATCACGCACGGCTAAGCTCAGAAACCAGATCTCAAGCTTCACGCAGCACAACAACGAGAGCTTTAGCGAGGCTTGGGAACGGTTTAGAAGCTACACTAACCAATGCCCACACCACGGCTTCTCAGAGGCATCCCTCTTGAGTACTTTATACCGAGGTGCACTCCCCAAGATCAGAAACCAACTCGATACAGCTTCAAATGGAAATTTTCTTGGGAAAGAGATCAATGCGGCAATGGAACTAGTCGAGAACCTAGCCATGTCCAATGATACGTATGGCGAGGACTTTGATAGAGTGAACCGTACAGAGGGCTCCAGTGATGAACAACGTATGAAAAAGGATATAAGAGAGCTTCAGAGCAAGCTTGACAAGGTTTTGATGGCGACTCAAAAGCCAATACACTTTGTAGGCGAGTTTGATGAGCAAGGGCCAAATTTTGACAATGTTAATGAAGATGGTCTAACTCAAGAAGAGCTGAACTACATAGGGAATCAGCAGAGGTATCAGAGGTTTAACAACTACAACAGTAACCCAAACCTCTCATACAGAAACCCGAATGTAGCTAACCCTCAAGACCAAGTGTACCCTGCTCAGCAACAACAACAAAGCTATGCTCAAAAGGCTCCTTTTCAGAATACCTTCCAGCCCAAGCAACAGTTCAGTGGGCAACAGCACAGCTACACTCAGCAGAATCAAGCGGCTCAGGGTAACAACTTCACCAGCCAACCGCAGCATCACAAGTTTCCACCAGGGTTCAATCCGCAGCCGATGGGTAATCAGCAACAGAATCAGGGAACGGGTCAGAATCAGATGGGGAACGATGTCTGTGGAATCTTACAGCAACTGTTACAGGGTCAGCAGAGAGTGAAGAGCCAGCACGCGACAATGCAGCAAGATATCAGAGAGCTTAAGCAGAATCAAGCCTCTACATCATCCCGAGGCCCGGCTTTACCAGGTAAACCGGAGCCAAACCCCAAGGAGTATGTGAACGCCATTACATTGAGGAGTGGTAAAGCACTACAAGCTCCAACGCCTAAGACAAAGCTCATTGAGGCCAATGAGCAATTAGAGGGGGAGGCAGCCTCAGGTGATGCGTGTAAAGAAGCGGATTTTGAAAAGGAACCGATCAAGGACAAAGGAAAAGAGGTGGAAACGACAACTGAGCTTGAAAAGCCATACGTTCCACCACCACCTTACCAACCCAAGATACCGTTCCCAGGGCGTTTCAAAAAGAAAATCTTACCCATCATAGATGCTCAAAGAGATGCTTTCACCCTACCCATCATAGATGCTTTCTTAGCTATACCTCAGCTTGGGAAGTTTCTAAAGGATGCGATCCTCAACAAGACAAAGGAACTCCAGGGCATGGTGATACTGAGCCATGAATGCAGCGCCATAATACAAAGAAGATCTATACCAAGGAAGCTATCCGATCCGGGCAGCTTTACCTTGCCGTGTGCCTTAGGTCATTTGAAGTTCTCAAACAGCTTGTGTGATCTAGGAGCTTCTGTGAGCCTAATGCCTTACACGGTGGCCAAGAGATTGGGATACAAAAGTTACAAGCCGGCCAAGATCTCTCTTATATTAGCTGATAGATCAGTTCGCTTACCGGTGGGTTTGCTTGAGGATTTGCCTTTGAGGATCTGTGAGATAGAAATCCCCACGGACTTCATAGTTCTTGAGATGGACGAGGAACCATTAGACCCTATCATCTTGGGCCGACCGTTCCTAGCGACCGCAGTAGCCATTATAGATGTGAGAGGAGGAATGATTGAACTACACATCGGTTCCGAGACTATGAAGTTCAATGTGAAAGCGATGATGAAGAAACCGACCATTGGAGGTCAGGTTTTCTATGTGGAAGTAATGGAGAAGCTAGCTGATGAGCTCCTGGAAGAGTTGAACGCAGAGGATCCGTTACAAGTGGTCCTGACACGTGTACAAAGCGAGCACGGGTACTTGAACGAGGAAAGCGAGGTGTACAAGCATCTTTTGGACCAACCGAAGGAACTTGAGGCTGAGGCGAGGTTTCTGGAGCTCAAGAAGAGCGGCCTTGACATCTTAGACAGCGAGGGATCCGCGGGAACAGAAGAGACACCTCGGGGTATCATGGCCGTGACAACTCATACCGAGGCCGATGGTAAACCGCGCGAGAACAAGGAAAAGGCCGAGGAAGCTGTTCCGGGCCAATGCAGCTTCGATGCCGAACTGAATGAGGCAGACGCGCCCCCTGTTGAGCTTAAGCCTCTACCAACAGGGCTCAGGTATGCGTTCTTAGGCTTGAACTCTACTTTTCCTGTGATCATAAACGATAGCTTGCTTGAACATGAAGAACGTGCATTGCTTAATGAAATCAAGAAATTCAGGAGAGCCATAGGGTATTCCTTAGCCGGCATTAGAGGAATTTCTCCTGAAATATGCACCCACAGGATCCACCTGGAGGACCAAGCCATGTCCTCTGTTGAGCACCAACGTCGCCTTAACCCGAACCTCAAAGAGGTAGTTAAGAAGGAGATACTAAAGCGCCTTGAGGCAGGGATCATATATCCAATCTCTGACTCTCAGTGGGTATCTCCTGTACACGTTGTGCCCAAGAAAGGTGGGATCACGGTGGTGAAAAACGATAAGGATGAACTCATAGCCCAAAGAACCATAACCGGCCATCGCATGTGCATTGACTATAGGAAATTGAATTCTGCATCAAGAAAAGATGATTTCCCTTTACCATTCATTGATCAAATGCTTGAACGGTTAGCCAATCATCCTTATTTCTGTTTTCTCGATGGATACTCTGGATTCTTCCAAATACCAATAGATCCAAGAGACCAAGAGAAAACGACATTCACTTGCCCTTACGGCACTTATGCCTATAGGAGAATGCCTTTCGGTTTGTGTAATGCACCGGCCACTTTTCAAAGATGTATGATGCACATTTTCTCTGATCTAATTGAAGAGAAAGTTGAGGTGTTTATGGATGATTTCTCCGTATACGGCTCCTCTTTCTCCGAATGTCTTGCTAATCTTTCTCAGGTTCTGAAGATATGTGAGGAGCATAGGCTTGTCTTGAACTGGGAGAAGTGTCATTTCACGGTACAAGAAGGCATTGTCTTGGGGCACAAGGTATCAGAGAAGGGTATTGAGGTGGACAAGGCCAAGATCGAGGTGATGGTGAACCTACAAGCTCCGAATTCTGTAAAAGGGATAAGAAGCTTTCTTGGGGACGCGGGGTTCTATAGGCGGTTCATTAAGGATTTCTCCAAGATAGCTAGGCCTTTAACTAGGCTATTGTGCAAAGAGGTGGAGTTTATCTTTGATGAAGAGTATGAGGAAGCGTTTAAGAGGATCAAGGAGGCTTTGATCAGTGCACCGATTGTACAAGCTCCCGATTGGTCTTTACCATTCGAAGTGATGACTGATGCATCTGACTATGCCGTGGGAGCTGTCTTGGGGCAGAAGAAAGATAAGAAGCTCCATGTGATTTACTATGCCAGCCGCACCTTGGACTCGGCTCAAGAGAAGTATGCCACCACCGAGAAGGAAATGCTTGCCATTGTGTTTGCATTTGACAAATTCAGGAGTTACTTAGTGGGATCAAAGGTCACGGTTTACACAGATCACGCGGCCTTAAGGTACTTGATGTCTAAGAAGGACGCTAAGCCGAGGCTTTTGAGATGGGTCCTATTGCTCCAAGAATTCGACATGGAGATACTTGACAAGAAAGGTATTGAAAACGGGGCCGCAGATCACCTCTCAAGGCTGAGGATTGAAGAAAAGGTTCCTATAGACGATGCTTTACCCGAGGAACATCTCATGCTGGTCCGGTCTTACTTAGAGGTGGAGGAAGCCAACACGATCAAGGAAAGAAGCCTCCCCTGGTTCGCTGATCTTGTGAACTACTTGTCTTGCGGTTTAGAGCCACCGGATCTTGATACTTATCAGAGGAAAAAGTTCTTTAGAGATGTGATGAGATATCATTGGGATGAGCCGTATCTTTACGTGCTTAACAAGGACCATCTCTATAGGCGATGCTTGGCCGAAGAAGAGATCCATCCGGTGCTACAAGAATGCCACGGTTCAGCGTATGGTGGTCACTTAGGTGCATTCAAGACGGTTGCCAAGGTTTTGCAAAGCGGGTTCTGGTGGCCGACTATGTTCAAAGACGCTCAAGATGTGGTATCAAGGTGCGAGGCTTGTCAAAGGCACGGTAACATATCCAAGAGGAATGAGATGCCCCAAAACCCAATTTTTGAGGTCGAGGTCTTCGACTGTTGGGGCATTGACTTCATGGGTCCCTTTATAAGCTCGTATGGAAACCAGTATATCCTAGTCGCGGTGGACTATGTGAGTAAATGGGTCGAAGCTGTTGCATCCCCAACCAATGATTCAAAAGTGGTGGTAAAACTTTTCAAGAGTACCATTTTCCCAGGGTTCGGAGTTCCAAGAGTAGTGATCAGTGATGGGGGAAGCCACTTTATCAATAAGACTCTTGAGAGTCTTTTGAAGAAGCATGGGGTAAAGCACAAAGTGGCTACACCTTATCATCCGCAGACTAGTGGCCAAGTGGAGGTCTCTAACCGATAAAGGCCATTTTGGAGAGAACCGTGAGCTCATCTAGGAAGGATTGGAGCAAGAAACTTGATGATGCCTTGTGGGCTTACAGAACCGCGTACAAGACCCCCATTGGAACCTCACCGTTTAACTTGCTCTATGGGAAAAGCTGTCATCTACCGGTTGAGTTGGAATACAAAGCCTTGTGGGCGGTGAAACTTCTGAACTTTGACATCAAGACCGCACAAGAGAAAAGGGTTTTACAGCTTCATGAGCTTGAGGAAATCCGGTTAGATGCTTTTGAGAGCTCCAAGATCTACAAAGAAAGAACTAAGGCGCTTCATGATAAAAAGATACACAAGAGAGAGTTCAAAGAAGGGGACCAAGTTCTGTTGTTTAACTCGAGACTCAAGCTGTTCCCTGGGAAGCTGAGGTCTAGATGGTCCGGTCCTTTCACAATTCTCGAAGTGAGGCCTTATGGAGCGGTCGTTCTAAAAGGAAAAGATGGACAAGGCTTTGTGGTAAACGGTCAGAGGGTAAAGCACTACTTGGCATCGGAAACAAGAGAGGGGGCTACCTCAGTTCCTCTTCTTGAACCGGAATCAGCCTGAAAAGGTATGAAAAGTCAAACTTAGTGACGTTAAACAAAGTGCTCTTGGGAGACACCCCAAGCTTATCCTTGTACATATTTCGTTTTTTTTCATCTTCTTTCTCTTTTTTTTTGAAGCTTTTTGAAGGGTTTGTTAAGTGTTTCAGGAGTTAGACAGTGAATCATGAGGACGAGAGTAAGAAAAAGGCTTGAAAAAAGGCACGGCCTGATGAGTTAAGTCATAGAGCACACCTAGCCTCGGTATCGACCCTCGGTATATACATACCGTGGTCACCTTTTACCGAGTAAAAGCTTGAGAACCTCAGCTAAACTCCTCGACTTAATCTTATCATGGCCATGCCTAAGAAGTTATGTGGGGAAATGACTAAGTGTGGGGGAGGCCCACGGTGTAAACACCTCGGTATAATTATACCGAGGGGCGATGTTCACTTAAAACGGTCTAAAACCTCGATCCGAGGCCGCGACCAGTTTACACCAAGGCCAGCCCGTTTAAACCCCCAGCACCAAGTGTTCTTTGTTAAAACTAGTGGCCTCGGCATGATACCCTCGTGGTGGAGCGTGCCGAGGTGCCCGGTTTTAAGAAGAATCAAAAACAAGAACACTTGGGACACTTAGATCAAAGAAGAAGGTTTGCGCGATCTAAGGAAAAGACGTGAAGGCCACAGAGATTTACTCGTTAGTATGAGCTCAAATCACTCGGCTTGGTGCCCTCGGGGTGGAACAAGTCGAGGCCGCTCAAGCTAACACAAGAAAAACCGGTTTAGTCCGTACGGCCCACGTCATTCCTAAAGTCGCGCCCATTTGGAGGCTTTGCGCGGTAATTCGAATTTGAACGCCGGGTCAAAGCTGGTTTTGGCGCGGTCAACGGTCGCAGCTGGAGGAGAAGGGGGGACCAGTCCCACTACAGTCCAAACGCCAGCTGGAAAGCGCGACACCGCCCATACCAGCCTCCATCCCGAGCCATAAACCGAGAGTTCGCCTTCTTCTCTCTTTTCTCTGCATTTCACGAACACAACTCTCTCATTTCTCATCCATTTCGTGTGATTCCAAGCGTTCTAGACTCGTTAGGGTGTTGTCTATTCAGCATAAGCATTTCACTAAACTTGAATCTTGGATTCCCAAAGGTATATGCATCTTAAAGAACTCATCTTTTTCCTTCATTCTTTGCGAGCTTTATTGTTTGTAAAATGTGGAATCGATTCTTTTAGAACATATCGGCCTTTGGGAACAATTTTAAAAATTCCATCAGGATAGACAACACAAGAAAAACCGGTCTTTGCTCTGAAAATCACTTGTTCTTGAGTTTCTAAAATTCTTGAGAAAATGCGCTTGGAAACGGTCTTAATGATGCTTTGAGTCGTTGAGCTGAACTGTCTAGATATCGTGTCTCTCTCTGTTTGTTCTGGCTTGTTCTTACTTCCTTTGATGTTTGAAAAAGCTATAACCCTGGTCTTGTTAGAGAAAGAGATATGTTCTTGCTATCTTCAGAAACATGTGTTTATCGATATACTTGATTCTAATGGCTTCTTTGAGGATCTGCCTTGCAGATGACCGGCGACCGAGCTGTTCCCACTCATGAGACGAACAAAAACGACCAGAAGAGAGGTACGAAAGGAAAAGCCGTGGCCGTGGCACGCAATGGTGGAACGAGCAAGAACTCATCAGCAAGACCCGATGGTGAGCCAGCCGCTAAGCGAGCAAAGAACGCCGAGCTCACTCCGATGCCGGCCCTTGAATCAAGAAGAAGTGGGAAGCAGGCAGCCACTGAGAACGATGGAGATGAGCTGAGAGCCATAGTCCCTCATGAACCCGATTGTGGAAAGAAAGCCAAGAAGGAACCAAAGCCCGAGCCTGAGGAAGAACATTTCCCAACTACTGAGGAGTACTTGGACCACTTTAACTCTATAAGAGTAGCTCAAGGTCGGTTCCCTGATATGGAGTTGTTGAGGAAGCTGGAGATACTCGATGATGTTACCCTCATCTTTCAAAACATGGGCCTGGCCGAGTTCTTCATGATGAGCGATGTTGCTTATGAGGGAATTACACAACAGTTTCTTGCCACTTTGGAGGTTGTCATCTACCCCAAGAGGGATCCTAAGCGTTTACATGGCAAAGGGTTCGGCCACATTGAGTTTGACATGGAAGGTGTGCACTACAAGGTCAGTTTCAAGGAGCTTGATGAGATATTTGGGTTTGAAAGGAATGGCAGCTCACTTGACAAGTTCGTGTACCCAAGAGAAGAGTTGGCTGCTTTGTGGGAAACAATCGCTTTTGGACCTTACTTGGGAGGCAAGAGCAAGACGAGTTGCATCAGGAACCCTGCGATCAGATACACCAACCGGGTCCTGGCCTCTACATTCTTCTCTACCTACAACCCTGGTGTCATTCACACGGCAGAGCTTGAACTGTTGGGACTTGGACTGAAGCCGCTCATCACTCAAATGAAGAACAAGAAGGAGTTCCAAGGGCCAATGCATGTACCCTCTTTAGGCGCGTTCTTTGCGATCCAAATGCTTACTTACAGACACAATGTGTGGTGTGACCGAAAGAAGAAGGGAGCAAGGAGGCTTCAGAATGGTTGGATTGTCACTAAGATCTTGAGAGCTCAAGGGTACATATTCCCTGATTCACCATCAAGGCCGAGTCTCATTGATGAGCAGTACTTATGTAAAAGTGGTTTCCTTGGAGGCAAGTCAGGAAATAGATGAGTTTACAACTTCACACTGATGCACAGAGACGGCACTCAAGTTCTTCTGCCTAACCGAGGCCTCACCATGCTTGATAAGCAGTGTAACGTCTCCTTCTACGTCCTCAAAGATCAGTTATAGAACCCATCTCTCGACCCACCAATGCGCAAGTGCACCAAAGCCGTACCTAACAAGCCTCAGAACGAGAACGGCCCGGCCGGATGTGAGAATAAAAAAGAACGGCACGCTGAGAGAAGGATATGAGCAGGCCGATATCATTTTGATTCATATGTGTGGGGTGAGCCTGAACACCACACCAAGAAGCTGTACTCGCGAGTGAACACTCTCCAAAAGTGGTGTAAGTGGCAAGACAAAACCATTCATGCGTTGGTGGACTGTGTAAGGCAACTGAAAAAGAAGGTCAAGCAACTCGCCAGGCCATCTTCTCCGGACAAGAACTCGGCGACCTCAACCGCACCGGTTACACAAGAAGAGGTTGGAGAAAGCTCTAATGCAAGGAACCCGGAATTCCCACCAGGCACAGAAGATTGGATCGACCCTGCCTCGGCATTCTTACCGGAGCCCTCGGAAAGCAGCCCACCACGCCAGTCCACTCCCTCCTGCTCAACATCCAATCCCTCGTACTACTTGGGATCAGACCTCTCCGACTAAGGTATCGACTTCAAACTCTTGTACATATGCATCTTGTGTATATCATACTGCATTCGTTTAGTTTGTCTTTTTACTTCTCTCACACGCTTTTATAACACCCGGGACTGTGTTATTTAAGTGTGGGGGAGGAGCTTTGTGTTTTCTGATCTTGTTTTCTTTGTTCTTATTTGACTTTTGCATTCTTGAGTCTCATTTAGCTTTGTACATATGGTAAAACCGCATCATTCTAGTTGCATCTCGCATTCTAAGATCGAGTCTAGGCTGCATCATGTAGGATTGCATCAGTGCAAGGAGCAATGATAGATTTTTTCCTAGAGAGTAAATCACTTGAGAACTTGAACTAAATATGCTTGTGAAACTCATTCTGTGCTTGTAAAGCTTGAAACGATTTGAATCTGAGAAGCAAATCTGAATTACACTCAACTCTAGCTAAGTGATAACCCTGAACTTGAAATGTAAATATCTTTTGATGCATTGCTTGAATTGGCTTGTGGATACCGATACACATACTTGAGCTAGAATCATTGTTTTTACCACCCTCTTTCCTTAGCTCAAGTAGCTGAATCCGCATCATGGATCAGTACCCTCACCTTGAACCCAACTTCCTTTTCGAGCCAATGTTTGTGTGTGAATTGTAAGGCCACCTTGGCCTGAACTTAGCAGAAAGTGTTAGGTTTAGAGCGACAAGGGCATGTCTCACTGAGTGCTATGTTCCAACATCAAGGAACTGAGAGTATTGGCGAGAGATAAGTGTGGGGGAAAAGATCTGTTGGTGAGTGGAAAAAGGTGAGCTGAGAGGAAAAGAGAAAGTGGAAATAGCTAGGGGAATGAAAGAAAAAGAATTGAGTCTTGAATTTGAAAAGATGAGCTCTGTTGTTCTAAAAAGGAAAGTTTAGTCTCTGAAATGAAAAGAAGCCAAAAAGGCTCAAGTGTTCTAAAAAGAAAAAAAGAAAAGAGGCTAATCGCTGAAAAGAGCTGTTTGAATAAGTAAACACCAAGACTTGAAAATCAAAACAAAAGTGAGTCCCTAGTGAAAAGAAAGCAAATGAGAGAGTGAGGATCTTGAGAGGGTGAACAAGTGAGAAAAGCTTTGAGTGGAGTGTGGGGGGGTGATGAGTCTTGCCCTTGTATGCATCGGTTGCTTTTTACCTTTAGCATTCTGCCAAAGTTTGGTCGTTCATTGAGTGATCCCATTGTTGCATTGCACCCGCTTGAATATTGATGAGATCATTTTTATCTCATGACCTTACCCTAGCCAAGCCAGCCTATTTGAACATTGCATCATTTGATCCACCGGTTACTAGCTTAATGAATGTGAAAGAGTTGAATGTGATAATGACTTGTGGAGATTCCGTACTTTAGTTGGAAAATGTCTGAGTATAGCTTTACATTGCATATTTGAGCATGAATCCGAGTTCTCTTTGTGATCACTTCTCTCTAAAAAGGAAATATGAGCTCCATATGCATTACAACCTCTCTCTCTCATTTATTCTCTTCGCTTGAGGACAAGCAAAGGACAAGTGTGGGGGAGTTGATATGTCTATATTTTACATCATTTGAAGTGCATTTTAGAGTCCTCATCATGTGTTTTCCCATGTAAATTGAGTCTTTAGGCATGAAAATAGGATTTAGGGCTTGCATTAGGTCCCAAAGAGTTTTGCATGTTTTGAAGTCTTTATCAGGTGCTTTGGGAATCATTTGGAGCTTAAGAAGAGGAGCAGAGAAGAAGACGGTGAAGAAAAGGGTCAAAAATGGTGAAAACCGCTTGGAGGAATTTCTCGGCCAAATCGCGTACCGGACGGACAGAAACCTCGGTCAAAATCCTTACCGATCGCTCATTACCGGCCAAAGTCCTTACCGATCGACCAAAATCAGCCTGAGTCGAAGATCGGGTGCAAAATACCACGGGTTGAGTATTTGGCCGAGGCGAGGGAATTTTTACGACCAAAAAGCTTACCGCGGTACACAGCCCTCGGTCATTTTCCTTACCGCGGGAAGCTTTTCTCGACCAAAATTTGTCCTTGTCCGCGCATTTCAAAGATCTGCAATCCGGGGAACCTTCCGGTCCAAACCAGTTGGCGGGGTCTTCAGCAAAGTTGGAGATAATAAAGCAAAGATCCCAGAACAGTTGGAATCATCCAATTCGGACCAGTGGGGAGAAAGATACAGCCTCCGGAAGATGCACCAACATTACGCGCATCCGAGAACCGAACAGCGGAGTCCAAAGGTCACGGCGGACGGAGCCTTTCCGGACCGAATAAGCTTGCCCGGTCTTCATCAAAGTTTGAGATCTGTGAAGGACCTTTTCAGAACAGTTGGGATCGCTAAGTTCGGAGCAGTGGTTCGAAAGATAATGTCTCCGGAGTTCACATCGGTCCAAAAAGCTTATTTTCCGGTGATTCCAATGCGGTTCAAAGATGTGAAATCCAGGAAGCCTTCCACTTCCCAAGCTCTGACGGTTTCTTCACCAAAGTTCGAGCTTATTGAGTCATCTTGCCTATGGAACTGGTCCCAGAGCTTTAGGAGTCTTGGATTGAAAGTTACTGTCTCCGGAAGGCAACATGGTCGATACGAGCCCAAATTAGTTGCGATACGCGCTAAGTATTTTCTCAGGGCTCGGTATCATTACCTCGACATCGGCCAAGTCAAGGCTCATATTTTGGGAGTATTCTGAACTAGGCCTCGTGCTGACGCCTCAGCACGTTGGAATCAAGGCATGCACACGTAAGAAATGAAGCTGGAAATGACTAAGTGTTGAACATGTACCTCGGTGTAATGACCTCGGCGTGCATGCCGGACCCTGTTCTCCCGAACCCCTCGACTAACAAGCGCCTCGGCATTTTATGCCGAGGTCCATCGTCACAAACCCAGAATCAAGAACAAGGCGGCTCAAGAACACACACGTGAAGATGGATCAAATACTATGGTTCATGCATGTTCTTGACGTGTTCTTCACGAGATCTTCATTTGGATCTGGACTCACGTGCACTCCTCGACATGAAGACCTCGGCTTCACTCTCCGACACGCCGTGGCGCTCCCCCATCAACCCAAGAACGCGGTTCAGTACCCGGTTTGTTCCGGGCTGACCCGCGACACTTTCCCTTTGCTATAAATACATTTTGAGACTAAAAACCTAGGGGATTCTCTTATCTGTTTTAGCTCTAAGAACTTACCTCTTTTGTGAAACTTGATTAATCTAATCCGATATCTCGTTTTTGCATCAGAAATCTTGTTCTTTCTTTATTTCCTTTATCATCAAACATCAAACTCCTCATCATGACAAGCTACACGTCTTGCAAAAGACTTAGTGAGCTCGTTATGATTAGTGAGTAGTCGTTTAAGCGGCTTTAGATAAGTAGATTAGGGTGCTTTCAAGGGAGATTAGTGGGTTTAGGTGTCTAGTCTTGCATGTTTCATTCTTTAACCGACGAGATCTCTAGGCTGGATCCAAGCACATCACTTGAGGTTCAGATCTGAGACATATCTCGCATCAAAAGTGTTTGTAGAAATGTCTGAACCACTCGGTTAAGGGTTTAAGAGTCTTTCATCGCGAGAGTGATAGTTTTTTCTTTTAAATGACATTTTTGAACTGATTCTTATTGCTGATTGATTCGTGCTTCTCAAAAGACATTTTTGGTAGGAAGGAGGATCAGTTTAGATGCTTAATACTTTCATGAGAAGATTAACATGCCTTGAGTTCAAAGTTAAATGAAACCGCTTGATAAAATGATTCATTAACCCACTAGTTAAACTTGGAAGCACCCGAGTCGATTACCTCGTCTAAAGTCTCTTCTTTTATTGCATATTGTCATCATCTGAATCGTTTAGTTGTCATTTGGATCTTAGCTTTGTTTAAATCTCGTTGATTGCCTTATTTCTATGCTTATTTGCTTGCCACTTAGTTAGTAAAAACCTTCACCTTTCTGTCTTGACTTTAATGAACAAATAACATGGATTAGTGTCTCGTTGACAAGCCTGGATTGACACCTCTTTATGCTACTTTGACAAGGGGATTGATAGCCCTGAGACCCTAAAAAGTCTTGTCTATCAGGTACTTAGCAGCTGAGCATCTGAGAATCCATGGTGGCATTGCATGGTATACCCTCTAAATCTTTCCCAAGCCTCACAAAAGGATTCATGGTTCTTCTGAATGAAACTTGAGATTTCATTTCTTAACCTTGTTGTTCTTGATGAAGAGAAGAACTTGGTTAGAAATGCTCTTTTGCATTGCTCCCATGTTGTGACTGATCCTTGAGGTAGAGACTTTTCTTATTGATGAGCTTTGTCTCCTAGAGAAAAAGGAAATAGCCTCAACTTGAAACTGTCCTTACTCACTCCATTCATTTTAGTTAGATCACAAACTCTATCAAAGTTTTCAATGTGATCTAATGGGTCTTCTAATGCCAAGCCAGAAAACTTGTTTGATTGCACCATGTTGATCAAGCCAGATTTGATCTCAAAATTGTTTCAGGTGTTGGAGCTTGAATCCCATATCTCTGACCCTGACCATTGGGCTCATCACCAGCTCCCACAACTTGTCTTGGACGTGGGGGTGGTGGCTCTTGCTGATTCTGGTGGTTTCCATTACCACAATGAGCCTGTTGCCCATGATCCATACCCAACCTCTCAATGTGCACAGCTCTTTCTCTTTGTCTTCTTGCTTGACTTCTGGTGTTCATACACCTGAAAACAATGACAGCACTTGAAAGATAATCAGTAAAATAAAATAAAATGACTTGATCTCAAGAAGATCCAAAGTCCTAATGCTAGAATGAACTCTCCAATTGGCAACGGCGCCAAATTGATAGCAGGTTTTTTAGCCCACTAAGGTCAATTAACCTCTTGTGTTGTAGCACTTGAGGGTTAATCCAAATGGAGAGATTCTAGACACCAAAACTATGAGGATCAATTCTTAATCCAAGTCTAATATGCAGATGAGTTGGTAACCAAGATTATCTAAAAGCATATAATAAAACAAGCAAGAACAAACAAACATTAATTAAGAACTAAACAAGCAAGACAACAAAGCAAGGACTCAAATTCAAATAAAGATAAAGCTAAACATCTAGATGTGATCATTGATCAGGGTGCTTTCAATGCTTAATTCATGATGCTGAGCAAACAATGCAACACTTGCTACTCTTTAGTCTAGGCTTCTTAATCAGATTAATCCACTCTCATGACAGAAACCCCTTTGCAAATTACTTAATCAAGTCTAACAACCATTAGAGATAACCAAGTAATCAACAAGCATAATGTTCCAAGCCTAATAAGTGACCAAACAATCTCTAGCAAAGAAAGACTGAATCTTATACAGAAAGATATAGCAAGCAATCACATGATCTCAAAACCAATTAACTTAGAACTCTAAACTAGATTAATCCTCTCATGAAGGCATTAACCTCTACACTAATCCATTTTCAAACCAAATTCTCATTTGTGAAATATGAATCAATGAGCATTAAGAAACAGTTCTAATATGTCATTTATGCATTTAACAAACATCATCATAATGCATAAACCCTTAGTTAGCTTTCATTCAGGCATTTCATCAAACACTTTTGGTGCATGAAAAACCCAGATTCTAGACCCAAGTGATGTGCAAGGATCTAGCATTAGGATCAGCTAACTAAAGAAAGGAAAAGATAATCTAAGCCTAAACAATCATTAATCTACATCTAAGCACCCTAAATCTACACACCTAGATGCTTAAAGAAAGACTACTCACTAATCATACTTGACTCTCCTAAACCTTTGCATGTAGAGTAGTTAAGCATGATTAGAGATTAGAAATGGAGATGGAAAGATAGCGGATGATCGATTTAAGCTTTAAACACAAAGTACTCTCTTGATTCAAACCCAGAAAATGAAGATCTCTCTTACAAAGTTTAGGTCTTTCACAAAAGAGGCAAAGAAACAAAGAGAATAAAGCTTCACCTAATCATTAAAGTCTCAAAACTATTTATACTCAGGGTTTTCTTAATGAGCCAACCCTTAACAAGCAGGATATTGGCCCAAAAAGGCACAAAAACTCGGACAGGATCAAGGTCCTATTGACATGGCACAAGTCGATATTTTGGTCGATATGTTTTAAAGTGTTTCTTAACAAGAATATCGACCAAGCACTTGGTCGATAGTTTGGTCGAAATTATTTCCGCAATCCAGGCTCTAAGATGTCGACTATGCTTCACCTCGACATTTTGGTCAATAATATTTCGGTGATCTTGGTTGAGAATATCGACCAAACTGTCGGGGTACATTCTGGTCGATAGGAATGCAAGACGTCTGAACCAAAACCTTCATCACTCTCAGTTAAGTGGTCCGAACCTCATTATGTCAACTTCATGAGCCAGATAGCTCCGTCAGCTACAACTTTGATGAAGGGTCCGAGTCCAGCAGACGTCGTCAAGGTCTCCGTCTCACCGGTTCTTTGAGGCGCGTCATTTTGGTCCTTTAGCAGCTGCGAGAGATGTGTTCCTTCTGATTGACGTAACTTTCAGCTCCGACCTTTAAATTGAGTGATATCAAGCGTTCTGGAAACTAGACTCAACCCTCTTGAATAGTGAAGAAGACACGAGAGGCTGAATCGCAATGAAAGTCCTCTTTATAAGGCGATGAAGTAGAGGGATCTTCGGCTCCTATACACTTATCCGGGTTTGATGCATCCAAACGAGAGTATCTCCACAGTTTCTGCTCCAAATTGACTCTAAAACACCTGTAAACACTCCAAAAGTGCAAGAATCTCTAGGACCTAATGCATTTCCTATCCTAAACAAACTATAAGGACAAAAAGCATTGAAAACTACCTAAATGTATACATGAGACTCAATATTTGGATCAAAAATGCAATCCTAAGTATGCAAATTATGAATATATCACGTAGCCCATCATTGGATCTGAACGATTATTGTCCGCGGTCAGAGGTTGTGAGACCCGGGGAAAACAACTGTTGGCCGTGGTCCGGAAGGCTGGTCTGCTTCTTGAATGGATTGTCCTGATGTCAAGTGTGTTGGAAAGCTAGCTGCTCTGATATGATCATGGATAGCAATAAAGAGAAGGAGCTTGAACAAGAGCTTGTAGCTGAGCTTGCACCTGCGGATGAGCATGAAGCTGAGGAGATATTGCTTGTACCAGTTGGTCCATTGACCAAAACATGCATTATAGAGAAGTGGATCAGCCCAACAACAACTTTTGATCCATGCATCTCAAGAAATATCAACAAATGGGCATGTGACTCATTTGTACTCTTTTTCCCTTAACTTTGGTTTTGTCCCAATGGATTTTCCAAAGAAAGGTTTTTAATGAGGCAAATGGATCACATTCCAATCACCCATTTGTTGATCAAGACCCAAGGCCCAGCAAGGAATTTCGACAAAAGAAGATCAAGGGCCATTCAAGTGAAGTCAAGTGGGTTTTTGGGCAAGAAAACATTCAGAACTTTATTGGGAATATTATCTATCAAGTCCAGCCCCTTTTGAGCATGTTAAAGATCCAACAAGGCCCAAAATAAAAGAGCTAAATATCTGCCCAAGAAGAGTGACGAAAATGAAGTCCAAGAGTCATTCAACCATAGTCATTTTATTTCAGTCTTTGTTTATTTTCGAGATTAGTCTTGTTGACTACATCTCTTGTTTTTCTATTTAAACCCTTTGAACTCATTTGTAGAACTCATCTTTCTTTCTATCAAAATTTTTTCTAAGTAAGATCATTTTGTTCTTTGAACAATCTTAGCTTTTGAGTGTGTCTTAACTCTTAAGCACCCGATCTTAAAGGTGTGTCATATCCTTTGGATCAAACCGGTAAATAAAAGGTCCTCTGCAGCCTTTGTGTGACCCTTCAATCCATCCCCTTGTCTTTGAATCCTCAGTGTTTCATTGCACAGGTTTATCAAATCCAGCCTCTAGAGTGCCGATTCAGGGAGGATCATATTAAGTGGTATCAGAGCAACACTCTACTCGCTTGATGTGATCGCGCGTGCACGTCTAAATCTCCAATTGGGACATTCACTTGTATAATGACCTCTGCCTCCACACTCAGAGCAGTGGATATCACGATGACGCAAGTTTTTAGCAGCAGATGTCTTTTCTCTCAGCCTATCACTAAAAATTCTGGCTTCATAAGTTGATCGTGAAGAACCTTTCCCTGTGAATTGATCAAGCTGCTCTCCCCTTTGATAATTTGACTTGACTGTCGTTGTCCTAGCTTCCTTAGACAATAGGTCGAAATACATGCTTTCCTGCAACAAAACAAACAAACAGATCACTGGCACAAGTTTTCTAAATATTTTCAAACTCTTAAAAATCACTTTGTGTTCCACACAGAACCATTCAAGCAAAACCCTAGTTGACTGATCCAAGAAAAAAAAACTTGAATCTTAAGAGACACAATGAAACTCGATGAAATCAGATCTGATGCACAGAAGATGAAGAGACAAAATAAATAACAGATAGAGAATGACACAAATGATAACACAAACACTAGATCTAAATGATTTTGCTGCAAACTAAACAGATTTAGCACAGATCTAACAAAGACAAATGCAAACAACAGATCTAAAGCAATTTTTTGTTTTTTATGGGTTTTAAACAAAAACGCAAATAGGAAAAACACAAACTTTTTGTGGATTTTCTTTTAGGAAATAGCACGAAATGAACAAAATAAAATTTAAGAAATGAACTGAAATGAAAAAGATAGATACAACCTGATAAAAATTGATTCTCCAGCGAATAGAGTGTTGCTCTGATACCACTTAATATGATCATCCGTGAATAGGCACTCTAGAGGCTGGATCTGATAAACTTGTGCAATGAAACACTGAGGATTCAAAGACAAGGGGATGGATTGAAGGGTCACAAAAAGGCTGCAGAAGACCTTCGATTTACCGGTTTGATCCAAAGGATATGACACACCTTTAAGATCGGGTGCTTAAGAGTTAAGACACACTCAAAAGCTAAGATTGTTCAAAGAACAAAATGATCTTACTTAGAAAAGATTTTGATAGAAAGAAAGATGAGTTCTACAAATGAGTTCAAAGGGTTTAAATAGAAAAACAAGAGATGTAGTCAACAAGACTAATCTCGAAAATAAACAAAGACTGAAATTAAAAGATCGGGTGCTTAAGAGTTAAGACACACTCAAAAGCTAAGATTGTTCAAAGAACAAAATGATCTTACTTAGAAAATATTTTGATCGAAAGAAAGATGAGTTCTACAAATGAGTTCAAAGGGTTTAAATAGAAAAACAAGAGATGTAGTCAACAAGACTAATCTCGAAAATAAACAAAGACTGAAATAAAATGACTATGGTTTGAATGACTCTTGGACTTCATTTTCGTCACTCTTCTTGGGCAGATATTTAGCTCCTTTATTTTGGGCCTTGTTGGATCTTTAACATGTTCAAAAGGGGCTAGACTTGATAGATAATATTCCCAATGAAGTTCTGAATGTTTTATTGCCCAAAAACCCACTTGACTTCACTTGAATGACCCTTGATCTTCTTTTGTCTAAATTCCTTGCTGGGCCTTGTGTCTTGATCAACAAATGGGTGATTGGAATGTGATCCATTTGCCTCTTTAAAAACTTTTCTTTGGAAAACCCATTGGGACAAAACCAAAGATAAGAGAAAAAAAGTACAAATGAGTCACATGCCCATTTGTTAATATTTCTTGAGATGCCTTGATCAAAAATTGTTGTTGGGCTGATCCACTTCTCTATAATGCATGTTTTGGTCATGGGACCAACTGGTACAAGCAATATCTCCTCAGCTTCATGCTCATCCGCAGGTGCAAGCTCAGCTATAAGCTCTGGTTCAAGCTCCTTTTTCTTATTGCTATCCATGATCATATCATGCTCCATCTTTAAGGTCTCCAAATTTGATCTGGATCAGACGGTGAGATGTTCTTCATTTGAGAGTGAACTTCTGACTGTTTGACTCTGAGCTGAAAATCTAGTTTTATATTCATTTTGCTAACCTTTTACCCAAGTTTCCTGAAAAGAGTTTTGAAACTACAGATACTAGAAAATCATATTAAAAACACTTAAAATAAATAAAAATCATTGGAAAAACATTTAAAAACGATTCATAAAAGTGGTTAAAATACTGTGTTATCAGCATTCAATATTCAAAACCACAAATCAAAATTTTAAATATGAAAACAACAACTTATATACATCACAATTGTTAATATTTAGTTTATAAATACAAATTTGTAACCAAATTTCTTTTTTAAAAGTTTAATTTAAGATTTATTTAAAGAGAAAACTTCTTATGAAGGGCATGCTTGGCGATAGACTCTAGAGACTCTTTAAGTATTTCACAGTTTTCAAAGTTTTTTTAAACTCATCCCACATAGCTTTAGAATTCATGACAAAATAGAAAAGATGTTACTTCTAAGACTTTGAAATTAATAAAATAGAAAAGTGTGTTTGGGAGAAAAAAAGACTTTTACACAAAAAATTTATAAAAATAAAAACATTTTTTTTTTCTTCTCATAGAATACAATTAAATTTAGTTGATTTAAATCTCATTTTTCTGCTTTTTTAGATCCATTTCTAATTTCTTTTTTATTTTTATTTTCTGCTTTTTATCATTTTTTAACAGCTAAACTTCTACAACAAATATTTTTAAATCAAATATATAAAGTAAAAGTCAACAGTAACAATTCTTACCAAAGAAGCCTGAAGTCTACAATAAGACTTCTTTAAATGTCTATAGACTTTGGAAGATTACAACCGTAATTGAGACATTTTTTATGTTTATTCATATAAGATGTAATTGTAATTTTTTTTAATCAATTTGGGTAATTTTACTTTAAGTTGTATAATGGGTCTACTTTTGCATTTGAAATCCTGTATTACGTCATTTTTTAGCAATTCTCCCATAAAATATTGGTTCAATCTCCATATCAATGACAATTTTCATAGCTTCAGTTTTTTCTTTCTCAAAACCTGTTTTCTAGAGCAATTCATATAATCAGCAAGCCCTCCTAACTGAAAAATAGCAGCCTCAAGATCCATGTCCTCAGACTGCAAAATTTTGCTCACTATACTGACAGCATAAAGCAAATCATACCAAATTACCATTTCAAACAAGGATTCAAACCCTCCAACTTTATGTATTTCACTTAAAGTAAAAGACTCGGCATCCCTACGATATCCTGGATTATCAATGTTTTCTGCTATGTAAAATAAAACATCTTGTATCTTTGAAGCATGGAATCTTATTGGTTTAATGCAGTGTTTTTAAAATCGGACCGGCGAGCGAACTGGAAAAGTTTTTGGGTCATGGGTTGATATGGTTCATTCGGTTGAGTAACAAGAAACGGTGTCATGTTTCTTCATCTTCCACGAGATAGTAGAGGCGCCTAGGTAGACAATTTAGGCTGATAGAGAGCATCTTGTCTAAGGGCATGCGGTCCAGTCACAGTCGCAATAAGAAGTGATCGTAAGATTGCTGTCAGACCAAAGAAGAATTCCTTGCGACGGAGAACCTTTGAGATATCGGAAAAGACGTGAGCAGCTTCCCAATGAGAAACAAGAGGTTGTTGCAACTGAGAAAGATTATGTACCATATCACTCAAATCAGGACACATCAACACACAAATAGATGAGTTGACCAACTAACGCTGGTATTGCTCAGGATTCTCAAACGACGGACCTGTAACTGTCCCAAGTTTATCATTAAGCTCAATCATAACAGGTGATGGTCTGGTTCTCAATAGTCCAGCTTCGGCCACAATGTCAAGAGCATACTTACGCTGAGAGAGAAAAATACCATCTGATCCACACGATACTTCAATCCCCAAAACATATGTTAACTTCCTGAGATGCTTCATATGGAAACATTTGTTAAGCTGAATTTTGAAACGTTGAATTGCGACCAGATCATTCCCTACGACCACAAAATCATCAATGTATATTAAAACATGGATTATCGTCTGATGGGCTTGCAGGTCTAGGGTTGTTTTTTAAGAAGCCCGTATAAAACCCTAGTGTCTGCAAGTGCACAGATGTACGTTGTAGGACTTAGGGTGTCGATCCACAGGGATGATGTCTAATCTGCAAGAAACAACAAACTGGGAAGTAAGCAAACTCATAAACCAATAAAACATATGGGGTTTTTGGTTAAGATCCTAAACTAAACCTAATCTAATATTCACAAGAGATGCAATGCAGGATGAATTGTTAAAAGAACATCTAAAGCATATCGACTCAAACTAAAGACTCTTAAAATCATAGGTGGCGATTTAGAGTTCTCCGGTTTACTCTAATTAATGCATGGTGGCATTTCCAAATAGCTTCCGGACGATTTATCGTCATCTGTTTCTGGGAATCTGCATTGAACTAGAATAGACACATGTATGATTAACCAATTGTCGTCACCTTAATCAACTAATCTCTTAGATCTACAATTAACTCTCACTCTCATGCTAAACTTAAGATCATGCAATGAACACTGAATTCGTCTGCTCACATCTTCTCTATAGGTAGATTTCTTCTCCTATAGCGACTATGTTCTTCTGAAGCTAGGTACAGATGATCTGATACAACATTCTCGTGGCTCTGATCGATCCTAGGCTCAGAGAATAGGTCATGAATCTACTCTCATGCTTTACAATAACTTAGAAGATATGAGATCCAGAATATGGCAAAGAACAGTAGAACTCCTAATCAATATATATGCTTGTCGATATCTTCAAACAACTTGACTCTCTGGAACTAATCTACATGATGCAATGAATGATAAAAGACATAGAAGAATGCAAAAGAATGAAACAGAAAAGTTAATAAGATAAAAAGGAGGAACAACAATGGATCTGGGGAAGAATCCCCATCTCCATCGCCTAACCCTAGAAAAACAAAGTTTGGTGGCTCAGAATCTCATTACAGGAGCACACACCCGTTTAGGGCTGCTAAACAATGTATTTATCGGTCCTAAGGTCTTCCAGGTCTCATTTAGGGCTTCTCTGAAGAGGAATGGCGAAGTGGGCTTTGATGTTGGGCCTTGTGGCTTGTCCTAAGGTCTACCGGGGGTGAGAGTCTTCCAGGACAGGTAAAACATGCTTTTGCCGCGGGTGAGAGTCTTCCGGGACTGGTGAACTGGGTCTACTTGTTCTCCATGTATCTTTTGATTGCACCGTTGGATCGTTGTGATGTAAAGTGTTATGGAAAGCTGGTTGTCTCCTCTTGATTGTCTCCAAATTCGAGCTGGATCGGACGGTGAGAACGTCTTCATTTGAGGCTGAACTTCTGACGGTCTGACTCTGAGCTAAAAATGTGGATTTCTTCCATTTTGCCGCCATATTCCCTAAGTTTTCTGAAAAGAGCCTTGAAACTACAAATACATGGAAATCATAGTAAAAGTTCCTAAAACTAAGTAAAACCTTTGAAAAAGCATTTGAAATCAATGGTGAAAAGTGGTCAAAATCAGGTGTTATTAACTCTCCTAGACTTAAGACTTTGTTTGTCCTCAAACAAAACAAGATCTAATCTGGAAAAATATCATTCAACAAAAATGATAGGAACTCAAAAATACCAGCAACCATACTTCTAGACCTTAATTATGGACAATGCATCAATCAGATCAAGTCTAGAAAATTCTCACCAAAATACAGACATAACTAGTCCGTTAATCAGTCATGCGAAAATCTACACACTTAGAACTAACTTCCAGTCAACTAGCTCTTAACATTCATTAAAGGTTTCAGTGGTTCTCATCAAAAGGACATTAAACAAGACATTCAAGGTTAGGTATCAAAAAGGCTTTTTAATGGTAAGGCTGATGTGTTTAGGGTTACTTTTTTCTGGAGAGACAAGATATTATGCAAAACAGCAAGAGAGGATGGAACTGATAAATGCCCCCACAGTTTCAGTCACATTATTCTTGCTTTAAGATTTCTGATCTCCTTTCTTCAGGTTCTCCTTATATTTCCCCCAGACTTAGATTTTTGTCCAGGTTGTGAATCCATAACTCCTTAAGTGAATACCTATTGCCTTGGCTCAAGTGATTTCGGCTTCTAAGACTCTTTAAGCTTTTAGTTTCCTTTCCTTTCTTTCTTTTTCTCTTTTTTCGTTTTTTTTCGTTTTTTTTTAAAGGGGAAACTGGATTTTGACTTGGAGTCTTAGGGAGCACGAAAAATATCCTTTAAGAATGAGCTTTTCTGAGGCATCAAAAGATTTCTGGCACTCTCCCTTCTGGTCTCTTTCAGTCTTTCTCTTGAGTGATTGAAAACTATGTTGTTCCTCCCTCTCCGGCGTTTTTGCACATATCTGTCGATATAAACTTAAGAAAGAATGCATGAGGTTTGAACATGAAGGTTTTGGTTAAGGGTGTGATACCAGCTAAAGATGAACTGGCCATCTAGGACAACAAAGAGTGGTATCAATAAGGAAAAGATGTCCTAGATGTATATTATGATGCTTTCTTTAAAACCATTGATGAGAAAATTATATGTCAAGATTAAGTCTAAGTAAAATGAGCTAGTATATCCTGGGAGAAAAGATCTTCATGAATAGAAGTCCTCTGGTGGGATTTAGTAGTGTAAGTACTCTAGCTACCGCCTAGTCTAGTACTAAACCTTGAAAGAGCTTTTATTAGTGATTTGTGTAGAAGCAAACAGGTTGGTTATCATCATCGACTTTGTCATTATTCCCTCAAAATGTTTTTGACCTTTGAAAGCACTATTTTTTTTTTTTAGAAACTCAAAAGACTTTGAAAAGGTTTTAATAAAAATCAAAAAATTTGAAAAATTTTAAAGAAAATGCAGAATGCAATGGCTCATGCAAGAAAAGGTGGTTAGAAAGGGATGAAATCCTCCCCCAGACTTAAATAACACTGCCCCCAGTGTAAAATAAATCAGGCAAGGATGAGAAATAGAGTATGTAAAGATTAAAAAGATTGGGAGAAGAAAAGTTACCTGGTGGTGGTGATGCTTGATCAAACTTGGATGCTAGGGATCCAAAACTGGTTTGAACAAGGTGGTGGTGGTGGTGAGTGTGGCCAAGGATGAAATGGAGGTGGCCAAGGGTAGATGGAAGTGGCCAAGGGTGGATGGAAGTGGCCAAAGGTGGATGGAAGTGGCCAAGGTGGCCGGTTGTGCTGGCCGCGGATGAAGACATCCCGGCCGCAGAAGGACGCGCGCCGGCCACGGTTGAAGACGTCGCGGTAAAACTCAGGCTGGCCGCACCCAAAACTCTTTTGGCCGCGGTCAGCTCATTTTCTTCTCCCTTTTTTTTTAATAGCATACTAATGCCTGTCTAAAATAAGAAAAACAAAACTTATAATAGAAAAAGAAAGCTTAAACAAAAACAAATAAGTACCTAAAATGGGTTGCCTCCCATCAAGCGCTTTGGTTTATAGTCCTTAGCTAGACTTTGCAAAGAAAAATACTTAGTTCAAATAGGATCTTGTCCTAAGATAAGTCCTTTTCGAAATCCTCCTGTTCTGTCTTGCAGTTTCTTCATCACTCCAGAGTTCTTCTGGTTCAAATGCCTAGGCTATTTGCTCTCCTCCTTTGCTCTTAAGTGGTGTAACTTCATAGAAGATGTCCTTGTCGATATTGGCAAAAGAAACTCGCCTGTTGGGCTAATCCATGATGGCTCCAGCAGTTGCTAAGAAAGACCATCCAAGAATAACTGGATAAGAGTTATCTTTGGTCTTCACTATGTATAAATCGACAGGTGCAATGCAATCTCCAATCCTTAGAGTAATGTCTCGGACTATCCCTCTTGGTGTTGCACTTGAATCATCTGCTAATCTAATCTTTGTCCTGGTACTTGAGATGTGCTTAATACCAAGTCTCAAAGCAGTTGCTTTGGAAATCATGTTAATGCAAGCTCCAGAATCACAAAGAATATTGAGGAATCTTTCACCTCTAATGTCACAAGAGATAAGAAATTGACCTTTGTCTTGAACTTTGTGCAGAGTTCGAACTGGTTTACCTTCTTGGGCGTGTGTGAACAAGTCTTTCATCTCTTGAATTGACTCTTTGCTGTCACAAAAGAAGTGGCCGATCATGTAGTCTCTACATGCCTTGGCAAACAAAATTCCTTCTGGCAGGGTCTGAACTACTTGGTTGAACTCTTCAAGTGCTTCTTTGCTGATCTTGTCTATGTAATCACTGGCTTCTTGGGGATCTTTGAGATGGATCCTGTAAACAGCTGCATCAGGTGATGATCTAGGAAAAGATAGATACCTGGCTCTTCTGAAATATGTAGAGATGTTCTCCTTAGTCTCCTTACTGTATCTAAAGAAGACTTCAAGGCAGCCTTGCTTCCAGACATCATCGAATGCGAGATAGAGAGGAATGGACTTCACAAACTTGTTGAATTCGATCAATCTCTCTCTGGATATGCTCTTGGTTATTGGTTCTGTGATGTCATCTGATGAATCATCCCCAGGGTTTAGATCTTTTACAAACAAACCATACTCTTCATCTTCTGAGAATTGCTCTTAAAGCTCATTGTCACAAGTGTAAGCCATGTTGGATTCTTCCTTTTCCTTTGATGCTTGTGCAGTGATTGAGAAGACAGCTTGATCAAACAATCTAGGTCTGGTCACATGAGGTCGGTTTCCTGATGCACAGGCTTCACAAAGAGGTTGAAAGTTCTCCCAGTCTGAGAAGTTGTGCTCCATCTCGGGTGAGGAGCTCGGAGCCGCGGTGGGAGTGGCTCTGGCCGCGGGTGAAGAGCTCGCAGCCGCGGTCAGCTCCCTCCGGCTCTCCATGCTTGCTTCTTCAATCTCTTCTTCTCCATTTTTGTTCTCTTGCTTCCAGTGGTTGTCAGGCACGTCTTGGATATCCAAATCATTGATTCCAGAGTTCAGATCACACTCTCTATGATATTTAGAAAGTTTTTCAACTTTCTCTTCTACTTCATCCAAAGCATAGACAACTTTGTCTAAAGTAGCATCAAGCTCTTCTGTCTTATTTTCAACCTTTACTATGCTTTGCCACAGCTCCAACGTGTAGTCGTAGGTCTGGTTTTTGCTCTCATTCAGCTCCTTATCCAAGTCATCGATCTTAAAGGTTAGGGTTTGCAGCTCTTTTTCGTTTTGCCAAATGCTGAACTTGTTTTTGTCTTGTTCTTCCTTGACAGACTCTATCCTCTGGTCTAACACGTCGTTAGCTTTGGTTCTCTGATCCTCTAGTGTCTTCACATGCTCAGAGAGTTCATCAAATCTTTTGTCAAGGCCGATGATCACGTCATCTATTCTTGTTCGCAGGCAGCATCAATTTGGGCTTGGGAGGCAAGGAACTGATTCAGCTTGGCTTCCAATCGATTAATCAGGATGTTAAGTCGATTGTTCTCATAGTTCTGGTGCAGAATCTGATGAGGAAGATGATGAGATGGTCGACGGTTCACCAGGCGTGGCGAATAAGGCTCATCTCGGTGGTGTGGAGGTCGCGAGTCTCCATGGTGGTGGTTCGGATTAGGGTTCCGGAGATGATGATCAAAATCACGCCTGGAGGGTGATTCACATGCGCAGGGAGCTTCACACAGGTCGCAGGACCTTCGCTCGGGGTTAGGGTTTCTCCTTGAATGATCCATGCTTCAAAAGTTTCTGAAATTAGGGCAAACAAAAGAAAGAATAAGAAGAAAAAGAAAAAGTTAGGGTGTTTATGAATGTGGCTTACTTCCTATGTTGCTTTGGCAGAAACTCGACATATATATAGTCGTCTGCGGCTTCAACCACCCAGGTTTAGACCTCCAGCGACTTCATGCCTCCCCGGCAACGGCGCCAAAAACTTGAAGGGCTTGCGGGCCTAGGGTTTTTTTTTAACAAGCCCATTGGTCCCCCAAAAGTTTTAAATTTATAACACCCTAGTGTCTGCAAGTGCACATATGTACGTTGTAATACTTAGGGTGTCGATCCACAGGGAGGATGTCTAATTTGCAAGAAACAACAAACTGAGAAGTAAGAAAACTCATAAACCAATAAAAGATATGGGGTTTTTGGTTAAGATCCTAAACTAAACCTAATCTAATATTCACAAGAGATGCAATGCAGGATGAATAGTTAAAAGAACATCTAAAGCATATCGACTCAAACTAAAGACTCTTAAACTCATAGGTGGCGATTTAGACTTCTCCGGCTTACTCTAATTGATGCATGGTGGCATTTCCAACTAGCTTCCGGGCGATTTATCTTCATCTTTTTATGGGAATCTACATTGAACTAGAATAGACACATGTATGATTAACCAACTGTCGTCACCTTAATCAACTAATCTCTTAGACCTAGCCATTAACTCTCGCTCTCATGCTAAACTTAAGATCATGCAATGAACACTGAATTCGTCTGCTCACATCTTCTCTATAGGTAGCTTTCGTCTCCTATAGCGACTATGTTCTTCTGAAGCTAGGTACGGATGATCTGATACATCACACTCGTGGCTCTGATCGATCCTAGGCTCAGAGAATAGGTCATGAATCTACTCCTATGCTTTACGAATGACTTAGAAGAGATGAGATCCAGAATATGGCAAAGAACAGTAGAACTCCTAATCAATATATATGCTTGTCGATATTTTCAAACAACTTGACTCTCTGGGACTAATCTACATGATGCAATAAATGATTAAAGACATAGAAGAATTGAAAAGAATGAAACAGAAAAGTTAATAAGATAAAAAAAGAGGAAGAAAAATGGATCTGGGGAAGAATCTCCATCTCCATCGCCTTACCCTAGAAAAACAAAGTTTGGTGGCTCAAAATCTCACTACAGGAGCACACACTCGTTTAGGACTGCTAAACAATATATTTATAGGTCCTAAGGTCTTTCATGTCTCATTTAGGGCTTCTCTGAAGAGGAATGGCGAAGTGGGCTTTGATGTTGGGCCTTGTGGCTCGTCCTAAGGTCCACCGGGGGTGAGATTTTTCCAGGGCAGGTAAAACATGCTTTTGCCGCGGTTGAGAGTCTTCCGGGACTGGTGAACTGGGTCAACTTGTTCTCCATGTATCTTTTGATTGCACCGTTGGATCTTTGTGATGTAAAGTGCTATGAAAATCTGGTTGTCTCCTCTAGATTGTTTCTAAATTTGAGCTGGATCGGACGGTGAGAAAGTCTTCATTTCAGGTTGAATTTATGATGGTCTGACTCTGAGCTAAAAATGTGGATTTCTTCCATTTTGCCATCATATTCCCTAAGTTTCCTGAAAAGAGTATTGAAACAACAAATACATGGAAATCATAGTAAAAGTTCCTAAAAATAAGTAAAACCTTTGAAAAAGCATTTGAAATCAATGGTGAAAAGTGGTCAAAATAAGGTGTTATCATCGTCCCGCCTTGATTGAGTGAAAACAGCGAGTAGTCCTGATAATTCTGAGTAAATCTCATCTATTTAAGAACCGTGGAGATCTTGGCAAATTAACAGCGAGGGACTTGCTTCAAACCGTACGAAGATTTTCGAAGATGAGACACTTTATTGGGGTCGGATTATTGAAATCATGGGGGAAGCTTCATATAAACTTCCTCTTGGAGATCGCCGTGTGAAGAAAATTGTGTACATCCATTTGATGTACCTCCCAAGCTTTGCTGCTGCGACAATGAGAAGGTAACAGACGGTCATCATCTTCGCAACCAGAGAAAAAGTCTCATTAAATTCGGATCCCTCTTTTTGGCAATTTCCCATCACTATTAGTCGAATTTTATGATGGTCTAAGGTGCCGTCAGCGTTAAAATTCAGCTTGTAAACCCATTTACTGCCAATAGCCTTTTTTCCAGGAGGAAAATCAGTAATATCCCAAGTATGATTCGCCTCTAGAGCCTCAATCTCTTTCTGCATCACATCCAACCATTCTTTGTTCTGTGTTATCAAGAACAGCAGTCAATATGGTGTGCCCAAAAATCAGGATCAGACAAATAATCAGTGATGGAACAAATAATTTTACCAAAGACCATTAACGAAGAATTTGAATCGGAGAGACCAGGTGAAGAAGCGCTTGATGATGGGGAGTGTAAATTTTTAGTGACAAATTCTTTGAGGAGTAATGAAGGATGTTTGATCGGTGAACATAACATAAAAATTCAGCAAGAACCTGAGATGTTGGCTCAGTGATCAAATCAGGGACCATTGGCGGAAGAGAAATGTCATTCGTCTTTAGAGTAATTGGTGGAGTAGTGTCAGGGACAACCGGTTCAGTAAGAATAGGTTCAGTAGGAAGCTCAACCAGCTGTGTAGGTGAGGAGGCTATGACAACATGTAAATCCCAATCAGTATCAACAACGGCAACCGTTGGTTGTGGAGGTGTATGTAATTGCGAACCCGCATGTTGAAATGGAAAAACATCCTCGTGAAAGTGTACATCACGAGAAGAAAAAAATGTTTCTTTTTTCAGATCGTAAAGGCGCCAGCCCTTCTTGCCGTAGGGATACCCAACGAACATGCAATTATGACTGCGAGGTCTAAATTTCTCTTTCCTGCGAAAACAGTGGTGAGCATAACAAAGGCATCCAAATGTGCGAAGCATATCATACAAAGGTCGGCGTCCAAAGAGAAGGTCAGATGGAGTTTTCCTTTTCAACATTGAAGAAGGAGTATAATTAATCATGTGAGTGGCAGTAAGAACACTTTCGGCCCAAAATTTGACCGGGAGATGGGTTTGGAAGAGACATGCACGAGCGACATTAAGTATATGATGATGTTTACGCCGTACTCGCCCGTTTTGTTGAGGAGTATCAACACACGACGTCTGATGCAAGATGACATGTTCTTGAAAGTATGAAGTAAGGCATATACATTATGTGCCATTGTCACTGCAGAAAGCTTTGACTGGCTTGCCAAACTGTCTTTCCGACATGGTGCAGAAATTACGAATCAAGGCGGGAACTTCAGATTTTGTTATCATAAAGTACGTCCAAACAGATCAAGATTATCATCGACTAATGTGAGGAAATATACAGCCCAACAGTACAAGCGGATTTGGTACAGTCCCCAAGCATCGTAATGAACAAGAAAAAAGCAATCCTAAGCTTTATTAATGCTATCATTAAAAACCTCTCCATTTGTTTTGCACGAGGACCAACACCACAACTCTTGATCTCTCCAACATCACTAGGAGATTGATTGCAATCTGCCAAAGAAAGTATAACTCTAGTAAAAGAGTGTCCTAATCTACAATGCCACAATGCCACAATGCTCCAGAAGATGCAGTAGCTTTCAAAGCTTTCCTCACATGCGCTGCCAAGACCCCAGTAAAATAGTACATTCCCGCATGCTCTTCGCTCCAATCAAAGTCTTCGAAAAACGGTCCTGAAAGAAACACAAGGTGTCAGTATCACAATGCATCCTGTTTATGGAAGTAAATTTGAGACAGAAACCAGTGTGCAATCAAAATCTGGGACAAAAAGCACATCGTGGGGCATCAAAGCGGAGCTTAGAGGAAGCGAGCCATGCTTTGTAGCTCGGAACTATTACCATCAGGAAACATGACGGGAGAAGGGATGATATCCACCACATTAACCAGGATGGAAATATATCCAGTTATATTGTGCGAGGCACCTGTATCAATGATAATATTGGTAGGATGTGTTTTACCAAACAATTTTTCAGACAACGTGTTGGGACGCTGAGCTTGAAAAATCTGGATTAGGTGAGTGATCTGATCATCACCGTCAGTTGTTGCACGAGCATTGTTTATATGACCTCTTCCACGACCGCGTGCTGGACGACCACCACACTGAGCCGGTTTAGGAGCTGTCATGGTGATGTCAGTTTCCAAAGGGCGAGCACCAGCACCATGATTGTTCATAGTCCCAGCCGGGATAGCCGTGAAGGAGGAAGCACTCAGTAATTTCATGACCTTGTCGATGAAAGTGAGTACAAAAGAGACTTGAACGATCACGAAAATGCTGTGTGGAGACAACTGCAACTTGTGGAGGTGTCACCGTCTTCAATGCACAGCCAATGGCGTCGGTCTTGGCAATATATTTAAAGCGAGCAACATTGAGATTTCGCTCCTCTCGGATCAGTTGAGAATATACTTGCTTGAGACTCGTCAATTGATCTTCTCCTGTGATTTTAGAGCGAATTTTTGCCTGAAGAGAATTCTTCAGCTCAGTTTCCCAGTTGGGGTAGTTATGGTCTTGGAGGATGAAAGAAGAGATCAGAAAACCTGGGTTATCTGATGGGTTAAGAGTATACGGGCTTGAAGCAACGGTGATAAGGGTAGAAACGGCGGTGTCCTCTCCATATATGGTAAGATCACAGTGGTGATTAGATTAAAGAAGAATAAAAGAAGCGACGACGACTAAGATAGCAGCTGTGGCTAAAAATATGCCGAGGAAGCAAGCTAATGAAGTAAGTAGCGGCAAAAAGAGAATTAGATTGAAGGATTTTTATGGCTCTGATACCATGAAATAGTTTGTAATTTGTTGAGTTTATTGATCATTTTACAGCAATATATATGCACTTTGACATTTCCTATTTTGGATAGACTCTTATCTTAATTAAAGATATTGACATACATCGTATATAGCTTATACATTCATTTTCTGTGTTTAATATTTCATTTCAGTTGTAAAGTCATTATGCCTACGAATCTCATATAGATATGCTAGATTTCATAATTTTTACTATTTTGTTATCAAACTTTTTTTTTTCAAAATAAAAGATATTGTAAAATAAATATGGACTTCTTTCACATATAAATCATGTTCAAAAAACCGGATGCCTAGCCTTCTAAGCGGCCCCCTATGCTCTAGCCGGAGGATCGCCGCCGTAATTTTAGCATGGTCGGCTGTGGTAGGCGGCTAACCAATTTTCTACCACCTAGAAACGATTTGCTGAAAAATTGGCCCAATAACGAGAAATTGGCCCAAATGTAAAAACCAAAATCGGCCTAAAAATGTGTGTTTGAAGTTGGGCTTGTATGGGCCTATATGTGTTCTTTTTATTTGCAAAAAGACATCACATTTGTTGTGTCGAAAAATCACAATTTGATCCTAAACAAACCCTAAACAAACTTTTCCCCAAATTTAATCCTAATCACGATGAAACCAAGCTAATAACAGTAAAATCAGGAGGAAATCAAATGTAATCGATATCAATCTCCGAAAAAATCAATAAATCAAGACAAAATCAAGCTCCTACATCATCTAGAAAGTCCTCCTTTTTGTTTTCGAGATAACAATCTCTGAATCTCTGAATCTTTCAAATAAAGAACAAGTCGTTCTATTTTTTGTATTGTATGTATTGATTCATCTTCATCTAACTTAGGATGTAGAAGTTAGAACCCACATTCTAAATTAGAACCAATGTTTATTGGTTCCGATTCTGTTCTTTAATTCATCTTCATCTAACTTATAACCCACATTCTAACTTATAACCCATCTTCATCTAACTTATAACCCACATTCATCTTCATTAGCCACTGCCTTGATTGGGACGTAATGGCTGATCCACCAACTGAAAACTCACCTTCTCTTAAGCGTAACTCAACCAATGTTGGATGGGAGTATGGCTTCTTGTATGATCCCCTGAATCCAGACAAAGTGAAGTGTCAATTGTGTGGAAAAGAGCTCTCCGGTGGAATTTAAATGCAAAGTGAAGACAAAGTGAAGTGTAAACTGTATGATCCCCTGAATCCGGAAAAAGTGAAGTGTAATGGCTGATCAACCAGCTGAATATTTTATAAAAAAATGGGAAAGAGAAGATTGCTCTGTGATGACAGATGCCTGTACTGACATGAAAACGAGAAGCATCATGAATTTGTGTGTTAATTCAAGAGGAGGTACATACTTTCTTTCTTCGAAGGACAACTCCAAAGATTCTCATACTGGTGATTTCATCTTCAACTACATTAACCAGTGCATAGAAAACATAGGGATGGAAAAAATAGAGCAAGTGGTGACTGATAATGCAACCAACAATGTATCAGCTGCTAGGATGCTTAGAGAGAAGAGACCGACTATCTTTTGGAGTGGATGTGCGGATCACACACTAGATTTAATGCCTGAGGGAGTTTCAAAGTTGCCAAATTTAGCCAAAGTGAAACACCCCCGCAAACCTTCAATATGGACATGGAGAAGAATTGAATAGGCTTGACATAGACATATGACCAAGAATAGTAGTAAACTGTCATGGATGCAACAGCAGCTTGGTTAGAATATCTGTGTGTTGGTTATCACTTGTCACATGAATGGCTTTAAGAGTACCATTCTTGAGCTGCTTCATAACCGTGTGACAATCAATTTCTATATGCTTCATGTGTTTGTGGAACACAGGATTAAAGGCTATATGTATAGCATTTTTGTTGTCACAAAGCAGTTTATCTGTAGTAGTTACCCTGACTTTGAATCCCAATAGCTGTTGGTGTAACCAAATTATCTCTCTTGTAACATCAGCCAAAATTCTGTATTCTGCCTTTGTGCTGCTGCGACTGACAACTTTCTGTTTTTGTGATTTCTAGCATATGAGAGATTTATCAAGATAAACACAAAAACCAGTAGTTCAGTTCCGAGAATCAGGGCATGAAGCCCAATCAGCATCAGCAAATTCATTAAGGCAAATATCATTATCAGCAGAGTAGAAAAGGCCAAGACCTTGATTGCCTTTAAGTTACTTGAGGATTTTGTGAGCTGTATGAAGATGCACATCAGTTGGTGACTGGAGAAATTGACTTAGCTTGTGAACTGCATAAGTGATGTCTAGCCTAGTGATAGTCAAATATAGCAAACCGCCAATCAATTCTATGTATGGTGTAGCAGAATCCAGAGGAGTACTAGTCTCCTAGCTCGAATAAACATAAGAATCCATAGGAACTGAGTTTGGTTTGCTGGCAAAAAGACTAGCATCTTCTAGTACATCCAATGTATATTTCCTTTGGCAAACCGATATAGCTTTGGAAGATCTTGCTATTTGAAAGCCAAGGAAGAATCTGATAGGACCAAGATCCATGATTTTAAAAGCAATGGAGAGAACAACCTTTAGAGATGTCATAATGCATTATTGCTGGCAATTTCAATATTATCCACATAGACCAGCACAGAAATAGAATCAGAAGGTGTTTCTTTGACATAAAATGATGCATTGAGAATGAATGAAACCATCCTTGATCAAGACAGAAGTAAAAGTCAGTTTCCACTAACGAAAGGCTTGCTTCAAACCATACAAGCTCTTGTGAAGGAGGCAGAATGCATTAGGAGGCAAGATCACAGAGTCTCCTGGAATATAACCCTGCAGAAGACTCATATAAATTACCTCGTTAAGCTCACTTTGTAGGAAGGCATTAGAGATATCCATTTGTGTCATCTGTTTCACACTTGTTAGTTTAGCAATGGGCGAATTTTTTTATTAAAATTAAAACCTTATTATTTGAAATTCTTTGCTACCAAGCGTGCTCTATGTTTCTCTACAGTTTCATCTGAGTTGTATCTTATGGGGAAAACCCATTTGCAGCCAACTATATTTTTTCCCAGAGGTAGAGAGGTGACACTCCATGTTTTATTAAGCTCCATAGCATGAAGCTCATCATTCACAGCCCCCTTACATATATCAGATGTCATGGCTTATTTAAAAGTTTTGGATTCTGTTTCCAGAGAGTAAAAAACAAAGGAAGCCATAATAGCTGGAGAAAGTTTGTAATAAGAGTGCGCAGAAGAAATTGGATATGGAGTGGTGTGAAATGGAGATGGAAGACATCAATGAGATTAAAGAAAGGAACAATGAAAATCAGATAAGTAACTAGGGGTTTTAGTCTATCATATCGTTTTGGTCTGAGAAATCAAATTACTATAAGTATCAACAATCTCATTTGAAGACTGGGCTATACTATCAGGATGACGAGATGATGATGATGCCTGATCAGATGGATTGGAATATGGTAATAAAGCAGTGTGTTAGCAGATGATGATGATGCATGTTGAGCATTAGAATTACGTAACACAGTGGGAACTTAGACAGGCATAGAATCTACAGTACGAGTAGATGTGGATCCTAAAATCAGAACTCAAGAATTTAGATTGATTGTGTAAAGGGTGGAGAACTTGGGCACGAAGCTCAATACATAAAATGAAGTGGACAAGACAAGTTTCAACGAATTGAATTTGTATTGAATAATGATTGAGTTACAAAGTGTGTATTTTTGTTAAGAAAGAGATGCCTTTTACAAATTTTTGATCTTTTATATTCACTAAGCTCGACTGACGGTTCCGAGATTCGCGGGCCGATACCTCCTATCCTTCTTCGAGATCTCCGAGATTTGGCCTTACCCTTATCTCCGCACCTTGACTGACTCTGTATATACTTAGCGAATATGCTCTTAAAAGATCCCTTCTTCATTCTCGGCTTGGGCTTTGAAGGCCCATGACTGATTATGTGTAAACTGCCCGATTAACTGATGGGCTGGACGATTTAGATTTTATCCTTTGTGAAAAATTCAAATCTTTAGAAATAAAGTAGAATCTTCGAAATGTACAGCCCAGATATGATCCAGCGAAATTTTCTGTTGATCTCGATAGCAGTAATATATATAACTAACTCCCACGTCTCGTCATAACTGCACGCTTTTCCACTCCCTTCAAGGTAACTTCTCTCTTCTTTATGCCATTTACTTTTTCTTTACAGAGTTTGTTTGTTTTTCTTTAATTTGGCGACAATCTTATCTCCAATTTTCCGAAAATTTCTCTACAAAATTTCTATTTTCTATTTCTCGATTTTTTTCAATGGATCATCTGATGTGCCCATCATTTCAATCGTTTCTCCAAGCGAGCTAGACCGGCTCTGGCGAGTTCACGACATCCCAACTGCAATTGAGCTTGTGCTTCCCGAGAGAGGAGAGACGCCAAAGTTTGTGCATCTGGGTTACTGTGTAGCTTACACGCCGTTTTTTGATGTATGTGGGCTATAATTCCCGATTCCGCCATGCTTCTTGACGATTCTGGCGGATCTGAAGCTTGCGTTTTCCCATATAAACCCTAATTGTGTCTGTCACGTTCTCGCGTTATTGGTTAGAGCTGCAAGAGGCGAGAATCCCTTTTAGGATTGACGAGCTTCACAAGGTCTGCTCTATTAAGAGCAACTCGTCTTTCCCAGGTTCCTTCTACTTATCTTCGGGAAAGGGCCGCAGTGTATTCTAGGATATTCCGGTTCGGGATGATCGGTGGAAGTAGAAGTATCTCTTCTTCAAAATCAACGCCGACTCAGTTGGGTCCTTCGATTTTGACCGCCTGCCTTCTATTTGGTCTTCTAAAGTTGGTTAGCATAGGAGTCGGATGCGTTGAGTTCTGCTCTGACTCGATTGCTCGATACTAATCATATATTTGTTTTTTCTTTGCTGCAGCTGTAACGTCTAAAGTTGCTAAGGAAGAAACCTTATTGGATACTTTACGACTGGGAGATATTCAGTGGCATACTTTCAAGAGCGAATCAAGAGTGCGCATCGAGGTGCGATCGTTGCTCCTCCGAAACCTCTGAATCCCATCATCGATCCTGTGAACCTGATAACTAAAAAATTTTATGTTCTTAGAGGGTTATCAATCCGTTAGCTGTTGTAGCATAAAGGGTATCAAATCCATATGTGTGGTAGGTAGGCACTAGTTTATGTGACAAGTCTTTCAGTCAAGTGAAATGAAGGGAGTTTTGGTGGTGAACAAAGTAACAAAGAAGCATAAAACATAAAACAAGCAAAGCAATGATGATTAATAAACTAAACAAGCAAGCAAACAAACAAGATGATGATTAAGCAAATGATAAAAGATAAACCTCTAGATGTGATCATTGATAAGGGTGCTTTAGATATAGATTCATGATGCTACGAACATAATGCAATAGTTGTTACTCTTTAGTCTAGACTTCAAAAGCAGATTAATTCATTCCCATGACAATAATCCTTTTGCAAACCACTTCATCAAGATTAATTTACCTTAAGCAAGATCAAGCAATCAACAAGCATAAAGTTTCAAGTCTAATGATGACCAGACAGTTTCTACTTAAGAGAACACTGAATCTTACACAGAAAGATGCAACAAGTAATCACATGATCTCAAAACCAATTAACATAGAACTCTAATCTAGATTAATTCTCTCATGAAGGCATTAACCTCTACACTAATCCATTTTTAAACCAAATTCTCATTTGTGAAATATGAATGAATGAGCATTAAGTAACAGTTCTAATATGTCATTTATGTATTTAACTATCACTCTAATGATGGAAAAGGCATAAACCCTTAGCTTAGTTCATTCAGGCATTTCATCAAACACCTTGTGGGTGGAGAAATGCCTAAGCTCTATATCATAGTGATGTGCAAAAATCTAACATTATGAGCAGCTAACTAAGGAGAGAAAATGAGAATCTAAAACCTAAAAATCATAAATCAAGCATCTAAACACCCTAATGTACACACCTAGAAGCTTAAAAGATGACTGCTCACTAATCATGATGAACCCACCATTTCCTTTGCAAGAGATGATGTTATTCATGATTAGAAGCAAAGATGAGATGATGCAATGATAAGAAAGAGCTTTTAGATGATTAAATCTGCAAATATCTCTTAATCAAGGTCGTTTTACACTAAAAAGGAAAGAGAAACAAAGAGAGAACAAGATAGAAGATCAGATTCCCTAGGATTTCTCCCAAAAAGGTATTTATACTAAGTGCTACTGGACCGGGTCAGCTGATATATTCATAATTTGTCATATTTAGGATTGCATTTTTGTCCAAAGATTGAGTCTCATGCATACATTTAGCTAGTTTTGTTAGAGTTTGTCCTTGGTTCTAGCTTTGTTTAGGATTTGCATTAGGTCCTAGAGTGTCCTGCATTTTTGGAGTGTTCTCAGGTCATTTGGAGACTTTTGGGAACAACTTGGAGCTGGGATCATGGAGGAGCCCTCACCTGTGTACAGCAACTCGGACAGATGGTTTGGTACAGGCAAAACCCTCACTTTGATCACGTGGGACGAAGGACTTGCAATGCGATTCAACCTCCGGTGTCTTCATCAAGAATCAAGAGGGTCGAGTCTAGTTTCCAGAAAACCTGATATCGTCTTATTTGGAGCTTTGAGCTGAAAGTTACGGCGATCAGACGCAGTGCATGTCTCGGAGCTGATAAAAGACCAAAGCAACGCGCGCCAAAGAACTGGTGGAACGGAGCCCTTTCCACCATCACCTGAGCTCGAGCCCTTTACCAAAGATGAAGATATATGAGTCTTCTGTCCACTGAAACTAGAATCGCACCGTTTAGACCAGTATCGTGGAAGTTACTCTCCCCTGAATGTGAAGTGGTCCGAGGAGCCCTGAATGCTGCAAGATAGTCTTGCGACTTGGTTTCCCAACGCCTGAAGATGAATGCCTGGGGGTTGAGCTGCGAGTTGAGATGTGCGAGTAAGATATCACTGGATAAGGTCTAAGGTTCCCGAGCAAGAAAAATGCTAAGTCCACAACCATGCGACTTGAGCATGCGAGTTGGCCGAGCCTGGAACTGAACCGCATGAAGACTCGCAATCTACACCGACTCGGTCATGCGACTTGGGAGTGATGGAGACCACCCCGAAAACATCCCTGAAAGCCCCTGCTACATGGTCATGCGAGTTAATGAGAAAAGAGGACCAGGCCGCAGACGGATTCGCAAATCACACCGAGAGAGTGATGCGGCAGAGCTTACAAGGGTTTTATCTCGTCCAAGCTCCTTTCCTTGGTTGTGCGACTTAGGCATGCGACTTGGGATTACATGAGGACCAAGTCACACACATATCTTCTCCAGATTTCGTCTTGGTCATGCGAGTTGAAGAGGAAGACTGAATCGCACAAAGACTCGCAAAACACACCTAGATGGTCATGCGGCTAAGACTAAGGGACTTAAGGCTCACAAGACTGTTTCTTCATCTGTGCGACTTGGGCATGCGACTTGGGAGACTCCTGACCAACTCGCACATTCGTCACCTTATCCACTAAAGCCGGGTCAGGACCCGGTTTGTTCCAGGCTGACCCGGTTCGTTTTTAGAGACCTATATATAGTTTTTAGGGTTTTATACCCAAGACTTAAGCTTATTCCTTTTGTTTTCTTGCCTCTTTTGTGAAAAGACTCCTTCTAAGAAGAGTAATATCGATTTTTAAGGGTTTAATCAAGAGAGTTTGAGAGATCTCTGTGTTTAAAGCTGCAAATCCATCATTATCCATCTTCTCCATCTCCATTTCTCATCATTAATCATGCCAATCTTCTCAACTTGCAAAGGTTTAAGAGAGATTAGTATGATTAGTGAGTAGTCACCTTAATGAGGTTCTAGATGTGTAGGTTAGGGTGCTAAAGTGTTAGATTAGGAGTGCTTAGGGCTAGATTCATTGATTCATCTCTCTAAACAGCTGTTCTCTAGGCTAGATCCTTGCACATCACTTGAGATCTAGATTCTGGGAATTACATGCACCAAAAGTGTTTGATGAAATTCCTGAAAGAGCTGTATTAGAGGTTTAAGCATTTGCTGCATGATGATGTATTGTTATTTGCTTGAATGATCTTTTAGAACTGTTTATTAATGCTCACTGATTCATATTTCACAAATGATGATTTGGTTTGAAAATGGATTAGTGTAGGGGTTAATACCTTCATGAGAGGATTAATCTAGATTAGAGTTCTTAATCATTTGAATCATGTCTCATCATTGTCATTAGCATTCCTTGTTTAGCACCAAAGCACCCTAGCCAACTATCATGTCTAGAATCTCATTCCTCCATCATTTCATATTCACATCACTTGTCAGTTGCTTAGTTCTTGTTTGATCACTTCTTTAGTCATTAATCTTGTTTTAAGTTTTTAGTTGTCATTAATCAATCAAAACCTCACCTGTTTACTTGAATTGAGAAACTGATCACATAGTCTAGTGTCTATCACCACATTCTTGGATTCACAGCCTCTTTTGTGCTACTTTGACAAGGGGATTGATAGCCCTAAGACCTAAAAAGTCTTGTCTATCAATTGGCGCCGTTGCCAAATTGTGGAATGTTTAGCATTAGGCTCTGATCTGTTCTTGAGATCAAGTACTTATTTTTTGTTTTTACTGATTACTTTCAAGTTCTGTTTGTGAGTTTCACGTGCATGAACACCAGGTCCAGATCAAGAAGCTGTGGTCCACCTTTCCCCTTAAACGACAACATTAATCTTTTGGTACCAAGGAGGAGAAGGGACAGGCGTGGAAGACAGATTGATCAGGCTGATATGGAAGATCAAAGAGAGCATGTGGTTGACATTGAGCAACCGGCTCAGGGGCAACAGGCTCAGGGTAATGGAGCTGGTAATGCAGCTGGTAATGGAGTTGGTCAAGGGTTACATCAGGGTAATGTTTATCAGGAACAGGTGCATCAACAGAAAGCTTATGTCCACCAGGGGCAAGCTCCAGCTCATCAGCAGAGGCATCAGGCCAATGTACAGCAAAGAAAACAGGTGCACCACCAACATCAGCCCTTCCAACACCAGCAAAGGAGATATGAGCAGCCACAGGTCTATGTTGGAGAGAATGACAGGGCAAATGCTCATCAGTATGAAGCTGGAATTCAAGCACCACCTGTGCAAAACAACAACTTTGAAGTGAAGGCATCCTTGTTGAATATGTTTCAGAACTCAAAGTTCCATGGATTGGCAATGGAAGATCCCTTGGAACACATGGATCAGTTTGATAAAGTGTGTGACCTGACAAAGATAAATGAAGTTTCTGAGGACAGTTTCAAGCTCAGATTATTCCCCTTCAGTCTTGGTGACAAAGCTCACCAATGGGAGAAGAATCTTCCAAGAGGCTCCATTCAAACCTGGGAGCAATGCAAGCAGGCCTTTCTATCTAAGTTCTTCTCCACCTCCAGAACTGCTAAACTGAGAAACCAAATCTCTAGCTTCACTCAGCACAGCAATGAGAGTTTTGGTGAAGCATATGAGAGATTCAGGAGCTACACCAACCAATGCCCACACCATGGGTTTAGTGAGGCTTCTCTTCTCAGCACACTTTATAGAGGAGCTCTTCCCAAGATTAGAAACCAGCTGGATACTGCTTATGGAAACTTTCTGGGAAAGGAGATTCATGCTGCTTTAGAGCTAGTGGAGAACTTAGCAATGAGCAATGATAGTTATGGTGAAGACTATGACAGATCAAATAGATCTGAAGGTTCAAGCTCAGAACAGAGGCTCACTAGAGAAGTTAAGGAGTTGAGGAGTGAATTGGACAAGTTGAAATTCACCACTCAAAAGCCAATGCACTTTGTAGGAGAGTATGAGGAACCTTCTCAAATCTTTGAGAACATAAGTGAAGAAGGTCTTACTCAAGAGGAGCTTAACTACATTGGGAATCAGAAGTTTCAGAGATATCAGTATGGCAATGCCAATCAGAACCTCTCTTACAAGAATCCCAATGTAGCTAACCCACAAGACCAGGTCTATCCCAATTCTCAAGCTCCAAAGAACTTTGTTCCCAAGAACAACTTTCAAGGGTCTTTCCAACCCAAGAATCAGTTTGCTCAGAATCAGGGTTTTGGTCAGCAACAGCAACCATTTCAAGGTACTGGTTTCAGTTAACAGCAACAGCAAAAGGCACCACCAGGGTTAGGTCCACCACAGTTCCAACAGCAAGCGCCGGTTCAACAACAGTTTCAGCCACCACCGGTTCAGCAACAGCTACAGATGTGATCGGATATGGTTGGGATTCTGCAATAACTGCTTCAGGGTCAACAGGTATTTGCAAGCCAGAATGCAGCCATGCAACAGGAAATCAAGGAATTGAAGCAAAACCAGATCTCAAGCTCAAGGAACCAAGGCCACCTACCTGGAAAGCCTGAACCCAACCCCAAGGAATATGCTAAAGCCATTACACTGAGGAGTGGAAAGGAGCTACCTGGTATTGAGCACAACAAAGTGATCATTGAGGACAATGATCAAACTGAGGGGGAGGCAGCCTGAAAAGATGATCAAGTTACTGAGAAATCAAGGAAAGAAAAGGGAAAAGAGGTAGCAAAGGAACCTGAACCAGAAAAGATATATGTGCCACCACCTCCATACCAACCCAAGCTCCCAATTCCACGGAGATTTCAGAAGCAACTTGTAGACAAGGCAAGAGCTGTATTTGAGAAGGTACTCAATGAAACACCACTCACAATGCCTCTCATTGATGCATTTCTAATGATGCCAAAGATGGGTAAGTTTTTGAAGGATGCCATTCTGAACAAGACTAAAAAGCTTCAAGTCATGGTGGTACTAAGTCATGAATGCAGTGCCATCATTCAGAAGAAGTCCATTCCAAGAAAGCTGACTGATCCAGGGAGTTTCACACTCCCTTGTGCCATTGGACCTCTACTATTCTCTGGATGTCTTTGTGATCTGGGAGCATCTGTCAGCTTGATGCCATTCTCCATAGCAAAGAAGCTTGGCTTTAGAGTCTTCAAACCTGCAAGGATCTCTCTTATCCTTGCAGACAGATCAGTTAGGTTACCTGTTGGAATGTTGAAAGATCTACCTGTCAAGATAGGTGGTTTTGAGGTTCCAACTGATTTTTTAGTGCTAGAAATGGATGAGGAACCAGCTAATCCTCTTATCTTGGGTAGGCCATTCTTGGCCACAGCAGGTGCTATTATTGATGTGAGAGGTGGGATCATAGAGCTTCAACTTGGGTCTGAGAAGCTTAAGTTTGATGTGAATGAGATGATGAAGAAACCCACCATAGAAGGTCAATGCTTCTATGTGGAGACAATGGATCAGTTGGCTGATGAGTTGCTTGAGGAACTAAATACTGAGGACCTTCTTCAAGCTGCCTTAACCCAAGAACAAAGAGACCATGGGCTCTTAGCAGAAGAAAGTGAAGGGTATAAGTTGTATATGGACAATGCTAGAGAACTTGGTCGTGAGACAAGGTTTTTGGAACTGGAACAAAGGGGCTCTGAGGTCTTGGCTATCAAAGGATCAGTGATGCGAGCAAAAGCGGGGTTGTGTTGTTTTTCGTTTTACTAAGCTTCATGTTTTAAATTTATAACCCCTAAATGTCTGCAAGTGCACAGATGTGCGCTGTAGTACTTAGGGTATCGATCCACAGAGACTTAGTTGTTTCAGTACAAATTCACAGCTACGCTTAAATCAGATTAGAACTAAACAGGTTTGGGTTTTGGTTTTGGGTTTTGGTTGTCACTAAATCTAAACTAGAAAGCAAGTAAAAACTAAAGAGCAATTGAAAACGAAAGCAAATAAAAGCAAGTAAAATCGATTAAACAAAAGTGAATGAAGGCAAGTAAATAGCGATTGAAAAGCAAATAGAATTGAAGGTTGTAAGCTATGGAAAACAAACGTTGGGGATCAAGGGTAATTCGCAGGGGTTCATGGACTAAGCTATGTCGATTTTAAACAAGTGATAAAGGTAATCAACTACGTATGTTCTAGAACTCGAGGCACGGAAGTATGAATAACCTACTTTCGCAGCACTAAACAACTATCTCTCGCAACCCTAATCAGTAGGTTTCCACTCTGATTCTGGAAGGGAGAAGATGCAATAGCAAAACAAGACTCATCAACATTCACAACTCAACTATAGGTAGGTTTCCACTCCTATAGAAGATTTGCTCGTTTCACCCTAGTTCGGCTTCATATCATATCAGATCGGCTTCTAAGTGGCCAGCAAAGAATCACACAGTAAGATTAAAGGCAAACGAAGAACATCTAGAAGATTAAAAATCCTAAATCTATCGATTCATAAGCAAAGACACATGAAATTCCCTTTGAAAAATCCCTTTAAACCCAACTGGGTAACTACTCAAACATATTGTAACAAAGCATCATAAAGTATTGAAAGTGCAGGAAATTAAAGAAAAGAAGGAAGAAAAACGAAGAACAGAGTTGCAGGTGGAGGCGCGATGATGCTCTCCAGCGGCGGCTCCTTCTTCGGGATCGACGGCGGAGGCCTACTCTCTAGGGTTCCACAAAATCTCTCTCTCTCTCTATCTTATGTCGTCTCCACT